>NC_090256.1:73307021-73339521 GCF_037325665.1 Littorina saxatilis | reverse complement strand
ACCAGCAGCACGCACACATGCACGCAAACACACATTCTCTCACTCTCTCTCCCTCTCTCTCACTCTCTCTCCCTCTCTCTCACTCTCTCTCCCTCTCTCTTTTGTGTAAAGCCAGTCATGTTTACATAGTCCTGTGAATTCTGTTTTTTTGCCGGTTTCTTAATATTTTTCTTGTTTTGTGTGTGTGTGTGTGTGTTTTAATGAATGTACGTGTTCATATAAATTATGATTAGAGTAGTCCCTCTCTCTCTGGGCGAGGGCTGGTTGAAAAAAAGCTCGTTTGGATTGCCACAACCCTCGTAAAAAAAATTTTTTGATTTGATTTGATTTGATTTGTCTCTCTCCCTCTCTCACTCTCAACATAACCTCTGTTAACCCCCCCCCCCCCCCCCCCCCCCCCCAGCCTCTTATTTTTGTAGCATCATTTTTGTCTAATCTGATGAAATATTAATTGATGTTCTTTCTCTTTTTGTTGCAGGTGAGTGATTACTTTTTTTCCTCTCTTGTGTGACGAGTGGTGAGTAAAAGAGACCCAGCGTATTTCTGTCTTCATTCGTTCTCCTCTCATTGTATTATTTTTTATATAAAGTGTGCTTCTGTCGCTCGCACTCACACACACACACACACACACACACACACACACACACACACACACACACGCACGCACGCACACATTCACCCACATACACACGTACGCACGCACGCAGGCACGCACAAACGCACCACACACACACACACACATAAACTCTTACACACACACACACACACGCACGCACACACACACACACACACACACACACACCCACACACACACACATCGTGTCTGCCGATCATATAGCAAGATCATCACTGCTACTGCCTCTTCCTGACTGGCCCACCCTAACCGGGCGGCACGGGACAATACAGTGGCATTATCATCGGAGAATTATGGATCAGTCAAAATTATAGCCCACATGTACACATTGATTTCCCGGGCCATCTGCAATTTGGGCCCCGTCAGTCCCTGTCCACCTAAGCGGCTTGGGCGAGCGAAGCCTGTAGCCCACGATTGCTACATTTGGAGATCACGTGATGGCTACATCTGAAGGTCGCGTCACGGCTCGGGCGAGTCACTGTTGTAACCCATGATTAGTACATTTGTAGTTCACGGCTTGAACGAGTCAAGTCTGTAGCACATGATTGGTACATATGTAGTTCACGGCTTGAGCGAGTCAAGTCGGTAGCCCACGATTGGTACATTTGTAGGTCACGGCTTGAGCGAGTCAAGTCTGTAGCCCATGATTGGTACATTTTTAGGTCACGGCTTGAGCGAGTCAAGTCTGTAGCCCATGATTGGTACATTTGTAGGTCACGGCTTGAGCGAGTCAAGTCTGTAGCCCATGATTGGTACATTTGTAGGTCACGGCTTGAGCGAGTCAAGTCTGTAGCCCATGATTGGTACATTTGTAGGTCACGGCTTGAGCGAGTCAAGTCTGTAGCCCATGATTGGTACATTTGTAGGTCACGGCTTGAGCGAGTCAAGTCTGTAGCCCATGATTGGTACATTTGTAGGTCACGGCTTGAGCGAGTCAAGTCTGTAGCCCATGATTGGTACATTTGTAGGTCACGGCTTGAGCGAGTCAAGTCTGTAGCCCATGATTGGTACATTTGTAGGTCACGGCTTGAGCGAGTCAAGTCTGTAGCCCATGATTGGTACATTTGCAGTTCATGGCTAGAGAACGGATTAATACGCTAAACTTATTGGAGTGTGTATCGGTGTTTGCCTGCTCACTTTAAAGTGGGTTTCAGTGAGGACAATAGGGGTTTAAAATTAAATGTCTTGGTGAAGTGAAAGTGTGCGGCCAGGTTGCATTAAATAGGTGTTCATTCAGACAATGGGCTTTACAATAAGTATCTCAGTTGGCGCAGTGCAAGTTGTCTAATTGAGGTTTAATGCAGACAATGGGCTTTACAATAAGTATCTCAGTTGGCGCAGTGCAAGTTGTCTAATTGAGGTTTAATGCAGACAAGGCTCTTGAACCCAATGTCTCGATGCAGTCTAAGAATATTGTTAATTCCGTAGAGGTCAATAGCTTCAGTCTATAGAAATGTCATGCGCTTTCTTGGAACCAAGCCAACCTGGTACTTTGTTTCCGTCGTCTTTTGTTGATTTTGTCCCCCAAACGGAATCCACTTGAAAGAATGATTGCATCCGTATTTCTGAGGTCATTTCCTGCTGATAGTTTCTTTGTGTTCGGCTGGAAATTTCTCGGTGCTTGCTTGCTTTGCTTAAAGCTTTACAGTCCGCAAGAGTTTGTTTATTTTTCGGTTTCCTTCATGAAGGAAACTGCATGCACTCGGCATTATCACGCTTCATGCAGAGATTCTATTTTTTTTAAATACGTTTGTCGTTAAAAATCCTGCGAGCGAAGCGGATCAAGAGCAGCATAAAATCTTGAATCAGTAAGAAGTCTTCACGGAAGGGTTTGTTTTGTTTTGGTGTGCTTGGGGAAAAGATATTGGGGAAATGTATTCCTTTTGCTAGCGTATAGCAGTAGGATCGTTGCTTGCGGTACAAATCCCGCCTGGATATAGATAAAAGGTGAATGCTTTACTGCCAGGCAGTCTGAATTATCGTGGCTTCCTCTCAGGGAGATAGTGGGGCATCATTCTATATGAGGCTTCCCGCCCTCGCCAGGTCCTGTCCTATCAGCCCCGGAACGAGAGGTAAAGCTGATGTTAGTCATCCACTAAAAGCTGCATGATGGCTGCTGATGTGTCGAGCGCCATGCTGCTCCCACCTCTCCTTACCTCCTTCCCTAGAGAGCGGATGCTGCGTCACCGGGTTGTGAACCAAGAGTTATTTCGGCCCCTTGCTATACAGCGAGGTCCCGGTTTCAGGACCGCTAGGAACGCTGATAAGAAAGTACCTCTAGAGGTCGACTTAGGACCGTTTGCTAAGATAGAGTCTTCAGGTAAAGTCTGTTAGGATGAAAATGTGTCGGCGGTTATATTTTCTCCTGAAGGATGTAAGATTAGTGAACCTGCACGGGGTTTGAACCTTCACAGCGAGGTCCCGGTTCCAGGGCCGCTCGGAACGCTGATAAGAAAGTACCTCTAGAGGTCGAGTCAGGACCGTTTGCTAAGGTGGAGTCTTCAGGTAAAGTCTGTTAGGATGAAAATGTGTCGGGAGTTCTATTTTCGACTCAGGACCGTTTGCTAAGTTGGAGTCTTTAGGTAAAGTCTGTTACGATGAAAATGTGTCGGGAGTTCTCATTTCGACTCAGGATCGTTTGCTAAGTTGGAGTCTTTAGGTAAAGTCTGTTAGGATGAAAATGTGTCGGGGGTTATATTTTCTCCTGAAGGCTTTAAGATTAATTTACCTGCACGTGGTGTGAACCTATGACGACCTTTCTATCAACGCCATCCATCTTTAAGCCGACTTGCAAGCGTATGTTATGATTTGCAACGTGTTTATTGTGGTTTGTCGGGTCGCACCAACAAGCGTGAATCGTTGCCCTGAGGTTGAACCGGGACGTGGATTACTGCCAGCCCTTTCGCCATTTTCCACGCGTGAAACGTTGTTTGGAAATGAAAACAGTTTATTAATTTCCCTGTCACGACAGTAAAGTGTTCGTGCAGGAGGTGTCCTTGCTCCCACGAGGAAAGCTTTGTCGCCACAGAGTTGTTGTGGTTTTATTGATGGAATTTAAACTTTCAAGACCCGACCTGTTCTGATTTTAGGCGGTTGCGTGTAGGTGTTAAGTCAGTTTATATGTTACTCGCTTTTAAGAAATGAGAGACGCGTATGTGATTATTTGAATTCATGGTTACTTGGGCTTGACACGAGGGGGGAAACTACGACAAGCTGTTGATATTGTGTCTACTTTAAGATATCGTGTTTTCAAGAGCTGTTTGCAAGGTATGAGTCGTTAAGTAAGAGCTTAGTTTCTCTTTGACCGAAAACATTTCCAGTAACTGTCAATGAGACGTGTTCTGGTGTCTCTATCTTGCGGTTGTTGAAATGATTTATTGTTCATTGGCAAATTAGGTTAAAACTGCCATAACAGTTCAACCCAGTGTTCTAAACCTTTAGCGGACTTTGCCACCCCCCCCCCTACACACACGCACACACAATAGCAAAGTTCGACAGGAAATTGACGGCACAGTTTTCGACGGTTTGAATCAAGTTTCGTAGTCTTGCCGAGCGCCGGTGCCAGGCGACATCCCTGTAACGTGTTTTGCTGCCGAGAAGCAGAAAATGGTAGATCAACTCTGTTTGCTTGGAACAGAATATCTACCACCTAATTTTGCAATTGTGTCCAGCGGGTCACCAGGGGGAATGGGGTCTTTATTGCGTCATGTCTGTACACGCCTGGACAAGACATTGCTGTACAAGAAGTAATATATCGCCGTCTAAACGCTGGACCTGGCTTGTATCATCTCGGGACAGATTGAGGACACTCTACTTTGTTGCTGCGTCCCTGGAGACCGTTGGAGCTCTTAAAAGGGAGGTTGGGGCGGGGCTGAGGAGGGGGGGGGTCTACTGCACTGCTCTTCAGAACTCAAGACTTGCTCCAGTCCCTTACGGGAGCCCTCATCCATAAATGAAGCATCACTTTGACCGGCGTTAAAGCTTTCTTCAAGGAAGAAAACGGTAGGCGTTAGGGAGGGGAAAAACAAAACAAAGCAAAACAAAAACCACAAGAGGCAAAAATGATCCTTACTGAGGGAAGATTTCTCAGAAGAAAGGAGGGAATTTGGAGGGAGTGGGGGAAAAAGGAAAGCGGAGAAAGAAACAAGCATCTCGACCTGGCACCTTTCTTTGGAGTGGAGCTTATAGCCGATGGCATTTGTCAAAACGTCTTTGTCCATAAGCCACTGAAGCTTCTATATAGACAGGGGGAGAGCACGCAAAGCCTGTTGAAGACGGACATGGGATGGGGTGGGTGGAAGCATGAAAAACAACAACATAAGTGGAGAAATAAGACTTGAACGTGATAGACTTAATTGAACGAGGAAGGGGGGTGCGGGGGGGGGGGGGGGGGGGGGGCAGAAGACTGGTAAAGGAGTATTTGGGACAGGGGGAGGTGGCGAGGGGGGTTGTCAAATGGCAAGCGCCGATATTATCGGAGCCGCTCTGGCGCGGGGCAAAAGAAGCTTGTCGTTGTCCACGTCGACTTTGTCACAGCGATGTTGTTGTCGGGGCCGCACTTCGTCAGTCCTTTGTTGGCCGCCGCCTGTGGAGAAGCTTAGCTTGGAGACTTTACAGACTTTTCTCAGGTACCAGGAGAGAACTCCCCAGGACACCCCCCCCCCCCCACCCCCCACCCACCCCCCCCCCCCTGCTTCTTCTTCTCTCTTTCTCGGTCTCTCTCTCGGTCTCTCTCTCTCTCTCTCTCCCTCTCTCTCTCTTTCTCTCTCTCTCATCTCTATCTCCCTCTCCCTCTCTCTCTTCCTCTCTCTCTCTCTTTCTCTCTCTCTCTCATCTCTATCTCCCTCTCACTCTCTCTCTCTTCCTCTCTCTCTCTCTCCCCTCTCTCTCTCTCTCTCTCTCTCTCTCTCTCTCCATCCCTCCTTCCCCACCCCACCCCCCTCCCCCTGTGTCGCTTTGACGGCAGTCATGGCTAGGTAGCAGCAAGCAATTACCAGCCGATTATTTTAGCCTTCGTCATGTGTCGGGTCTCTGGGCGGATTGGCTGGGGGCTAAAGAGTTTTAGAGCTGATCAAGACGGAGACCGCCTGTCAGGGGGGGTGTTTGCCCTCCGTACTTCTGGTCGCTCCGGCCACGGGGAGGAGGAGGATGTGGTGGTTGTGGCGGTGGTGGTGGTGAAGAGGGTGGCAATGCTGTCCGATTGACCAAACTGTAAAGAGGGCTAAGAGGTTCAAGCTGTTAGAGTTAGAATGATGAAGTGACCAAAGCCGTTCTTGACTGATGGCACTGTACATTTTCAGTAAACAAAAAAACAAAAAATTAAAAACACACAAAAAAACAAAAAACAAAACTTACTTGTTAAATGGTTACATTTTTGTTAGACAGTAAGACACTATGGAGTGCACACTATGTGAAATCTGACGTTGGAAAGACCTGCCACTAGATCTCCTGTCCAGTAAAGTTTCACCCTGAGTCTTGTCACCCTCAGCATTTGATATTGCCGCGCTGATTCCGTTTTGTCATTGGCCACAGCCCCCTAAAATAGACCTTCTACAAATCTTGCTGCCATTCACTTTTCAATTCATCCAAACGATCCCTTGCCACGATTCTATTTTCTTTTTTTCGCCATAATCAGCAGGGAAACTTCCAGATCAAAAAAGAAATCCTACGCCGTGATTGGCTGCTTGGCGATTTAATTAGCCGCGTTACGGGCTGTGATTGGCGGGTTGATGTCACCACTGTTTGTCTGGCGCTTCATTTGGCCAATGGATGTTGCAATAAAGATAACCGTTAAAAAGTCGCGGCGGCCATTCCCAGGGGCGTGCTGACTGGGCCGAGAGCTCCTTACCCCATTGTTCCCTCTCTGGTAATGGGCTCTCTGGAAGCTGGGCAAGGCGAGGGCAAGTTGGGCCTCAAACTTCAAAGCCAGTCTGCATTGCGATACAGTGGGAACCCCCTTTTATAACCTCGACAACTCTGAGAAAATCACGTCTTAAAAAGGAGGAAGTCTTAAAATGGGGGTGAATTTACAGACGTTATGTACACAAAATCCGAAAAAAGTTAGGTCTTATAATGGAGGGAGTCTTAAATTGGGGGGTGTGGGGGGTCTTATAAGGGAGGTTCCTCTGTATTCCCTTGTTGCTCCGCGTGTTTCGGACTTCGCAGATTGAAGAAAACGTCCACTTCTCTCTCCCTCCCAGCAGGGTCGATTGATTTTCTCGTCAAACTGTATTGTTTCCCAGATACGATCGCTGCCGCCCGTCCTCCCGGCTCCGGCCCCCTCTAACGCCCCATCTCTCTTACTCTCTCCCTCTCCCTCTTTCTCTCTCTTCCTCAGTCTCTCTGTCTCTGGGTTCGACCGCCGTGCTCTCTCTCTCTCTCTCTCTCTCTCTCTCTCTCTCTCTCTCTCTCTCTCTCTCTCTCTCTCTCTCTCTCTCTTAATGAGCCTTGTGTTTATTCAATAAATGTTCAGAGTTCAGAGTTCAGAGTTCTCTCTCTCTCTCTTTCTCTCTCTCTCTCTCTCTTTTTCTTTCTCTCTCTCTCACACTCTCTCTCTTTCTCTCTCTCTCTCTCTCTGTCTCTCTCTGTCTCTCTTTCTTTCTCTCTCTCTCTCTCTCTTTCTCTCTCTCACACTCTCTCACTCTCTCTCTTTCTCACTCTCTCTCACTCTCTCTCTCTCTCTCTCACTCTCTCTCTCTTTCTTTCTTTCTCTCTCTATCTCTCACTCTCTCTCACTCTCTCTCTCTCTCTCTCTCTCTCTTTCTCTCTCTCTCTCTCTCTCTCTCTCAGTCTCTGTGTTGGACCGCCGTGGCAAAGCGCAATAGCATTAGATTTAGTTAGACGAGCAGAGTAGTGCTAGCCGCCCCGAGCCCCTTTTAACCTTCTATTCGTCGCTCATCTGGCTTTGTTGTCGTAAATGTCTGCCTTATTTCCTTCCTTCCTTCTCCTTCTTTCTTTCTGCACACACACACACACTTAAACACACACACACACACACACACACACACACACACACACACACTTACACACACACACACACACACACACACACTTACACACACACACACTTAAACACACACACACACTTAAACACACACACACACACACACACTTACACACACACACACACACACGCACACACTTACACATACACACAATCACCTTGTTTCAGCCTCTCTATTTCTATAGGATACCCCCCCCCCCCCTTCGACAGACCACCCCCCTCCCCCCCATCCGAGGGTGACTAGTCATTATAGTGTTTATTGTTCCTGGCAGCAGCAATTTTATTGACCGTTCTCAATGGTGACTGACACTGGATAAATCCACCGGCCAGGTTGTCAAGAAGGAAGCGGGGGGGGGGGGGGGGGGGTATGAGATTGGGGAGGGGGGCGGAGGGGGGGCAGGGAATACGATTGGTACGGGAGTTATTGAGCTGTTTCGTGATTGGCGAGGAGGAGAAGGAATGTGACGAAAAATGTGTATGTGTACATGCGTATGCGTGCGCGTGCGCGCGTTTGTGTGTGTGTGTGTGTGTGTGTGTGTTGTTTTGTGTGTGTGTGTGCGTGCGTGCGTGCTTACGAGCGTGCGTGCGTGTGCGCGGGTGTATGTATGTGTGTGTGTGTGTGTGCTTGGAGTTCCATGTAAAGTTGGGAAGAGGGGGAGGGGGAGGGGGGGGGGGTGGGTGGGTAGTTTGTTAACGATTGTTTGGCTGCAGACAGTAATTACCGTTGTTTCAGCTGACTGAGCCAGCAGCGCATTGTAGCCTCAACATGATCGGAGAGCGAGTTAGACGGGGAGAGGGGGAAGGGGGAGGGGGGGGGGGGGGATCTGTTTGTCTAATCTTTTGGGACTCGCGACATCGGGAGAAAAACCTATAATTTACTGCCACGCCTCCGGTCTTTTCCTGCCTTCTGCACAAACCGTTTGGCATTAGTCGAATGAAAGGGATTCCATGTGTCGCTCGAAGCAGGTTAATCCATGTCAATGCGGGGGTTTCCGTGGATGCTTTAAATTGATTACAATATTACGGTTAAAACTGGCTTTCTTTAAATGCATGGAAACTCTGACTGAACGTTCAGTATTCTCAAACATTTTCACTGTGCGCAGTCAAGTTTTGTTTGCAGACCATTTGTGAACATGAATAAATCTTAGTACGTTCATGTTGTAATCTTTGGACTCAATTTTCTTTCAAACCCTCATGGGGAAATATATGCGTACACATAGCACTGAAAAGCCTTGTGGCTGAATACATTTTCTCAGGAACTTGAAATGAAGGGAATGTATGCATAGAATGAAAAGCCTGGATACGACATTTTCACAGGAACATGAGATGATAAATACAAGCACTCTCAGAGGGCCGTAGTTCCCATCGGTAGTGGATATTGAGAACAGCATTTGAGCGTGAGACGTCCAATTTTTTCATCACTCTCTGAGCCCTCAGGATTGATTCTTTGAGCCATTAATCCCGATGACACAACTGAGGATTGATCCTGAAAGCCATTAATCCTGATGACACAACTGAGGATTTATCCTGAAAGCCATTATTCCTGATGACACAACTAAGGGTTGAGCAATTTATCCTGTTGACACAGCTCAGGAGCAGCTGTTGATCTACTTTTCACGGAGGACTTCGATTTGTGTTTTGAAGTTGAAGCGCGAAACTGTCGACTGTGACATTGGAAATTCAGATTAAAAGGGGACAGTTTTGCTGTTACCATACTTGTCTTCGTTGCTGGTCATGCTGCTATTGCTTTTGTTTAGAGAAACAAGGAACTTAGTCGATAAATATCGACAGGGGACCTACAAATGGTTTAAATGTGAAATGTGTGTATATGGGTCTGAAACAAACAAACAAACAAACCATGTGAACCCCCCCGGGCCCCTGAACAAAAAGGATGTTCTCAAATGGTTCAATTCTCATTTGGTCTGATTCTCAAATCGTACCGGTATACTCCCCCCCCTCCCTTGGCCGCAGGCCTAGGATTTAAAAACAAAATTTAATTAATTAATTAATTATTTATTTATTTATTTTAAACATTAAAAAAATTAATTAGAGTAAAACAAAACATTAAAACGTTCATAATAAATAATAATAATAAACAAGAATTTGACACAAAAACCCCCCAAAAATAGATAATCCGCCCATGCTGGGAATCGAACCCGGACCACATTTGCCGTAGCCGGACATCGTACCGGACGTCTTATCACCCCGCCACAAACTCTTCGTTGGTAAGGCAGTGAATTTAGTGCTATTATACCTAACCGCTCCTGGCAGACATGGGCCGATCGATCGACCGGATATGCTTCGGCGCTCCCAAATGATAATAATAACTATTTTTTCTCAATGTTTAAGTTTTAAATGCTATGATTGGACAAAGCGGAATGAAATAATACTAGTCATAATTTTTTTCCGGCAACTTTTGGTCTCTTTAAAACGTGCAAACATTATTGTAGAACCCTTGTGCATAAAAATAGATTCTTCCACATTCTTCCACACAAAGCTTTGTCAGTTGTTGAGGCCTTGCAAGGTTTTGACGGCAACAATAATAATATGTTGGGAAGACATATTTATCAATTGATCAACAAAATAAAACATAATAAAAAACGACACAACATTGTTAAAATCAGTATTGGCCAACGTTGAACGTTTACGAAGGCCTCAATCTTCACGCGCAAAAACCGTAGACCAGATTAATAGGTGCTTGATTTTGGTATTTTGAATTACATAACATTAAACCTTTGTTGGGCTTCATGGTCATGGCAACAGCCATAATAATATCATATGATGTATAATATTATATTTCAGCATATGTGAATTACATGTCATCATACCAAACTGCATACATTTTTATTCCTACATTATTCTGATTGATCACAACCAAACCTACTATCATTGGACACATCCAAATGCAAGCGCCTGTTCTTGACAATTTGCTGGGTCGGGCTTTGCCACAGACACTGTTTGACCTGTAGGTAAAATGTACAATGTATTTTCTGATTTGTGCACAAAAGCTTTTTTCTTTTTTCTTTTTTTAACATAACAATGTTTAACGTCACTGTATGTTTGAAAGACCATGGTCACATTTGTAAAACAAATGTTAACTTAGAAAATAAATAACATTTTGGTTCATGATTTTTTCCTACACCTGTGCTGAAAATAAGAAATAAAAATGTCGGTATAAAGTCACTCAGATGCAATATAGTATGAATGGTTTGAGTTTGTTGCGGTTGACCCTGCACAGTTCGGCCTGTGATGCTTTTGTTGAACAATTTTGCCTTGACGTATTTCACAACTTCCTGTGTTACACAAACTGAGTGATGACCAATTTTGCCTTCACCCCTCCCATAGGGTGACGTATTTCATAACTTCCTGTGTTACACAAACTCAGTGATGACCAATTTTGCCTTTACCCCTCCCATAGGGTGACGGATTTCACAACTTTCTACTGATGAACAATGTTGCCTTCACACCTCCCATAGGGTGACGGATGTGTACACAAACTGATGACGTATTTCACAACAAAATGGCGCTGCCCTTGGTCAACCTCGAAACTAACCGTATGAGAGGGAGAGAGAAAGAGAGAGAGATCCCACAGCCCAGACAAAATCCCGGGGAACGAATATAACGTGCACCAGGAACCCGGGGACAATGGGGAAAGAGGTCAGGGGTCAACTGTGATTGTGGGTGTGCAAAGTGTGTGTGCTGGTGGTTGCTGTTGCTCCATTTTCTGCCAGACAGATGACGTCGACGTCCCCCCCCTCAACCACACACACACATACCCCCCTCTTCTGCATCTCACCCCAGCCCCTCGTCTGCAATCATTTCTATTGTATGCGCATAATTATGCTTGAATATCAATCGCCGTGTGCATCTGAACAGTCACAGGGGTCCGGAGAATGACATGCCAGCACACAAGCCATTCTGTGTGTGTCAAAGCTAGAGACGGTGGGGTCTGTAGATATTGCCCACTTTATTTTTCATTCGCACAGAGAAAGTGAAAAGAGGCTGTGTTGTGACGGAGGACTGAGGGGGGGGGGGGGGGGTAAGAAAAAATGGGGGGGGGGGGTAAGAAAATGGGGCTTGGGCACTGAGTTATATATAGCCTTTGTGGGCTGGGGTAGGGGGGCTGGGTGGAGGGGGGGGGGGGGAGGGGCGGTAATGCCTGCATCTGTGTTGGCTCTGATAAGCGAGATTTTATTCCGTTTGCTTTTCGCCTTTTCTCAGGCAATCAATGTGACCAAAACAACATGTGGCCAGGGTGCTTTGTGTGGGGTAATTGAAGCCGTACGCTGCTGCTTATTTGCATATTGGCTTTGTGTGCTGGGTTTTTGTTTGTTTTGTTTTGTGGTGTGTGGAAAGAGGAAAGACTTGAATCAAGCCCAAACACCACTCACCACATGGAACTTTTTTTTTCTCCAAGCCGGCGACCAAAATGTCAGTGGAAATAATTATCACGTGGCACAGAGCGAAAGTTTGCAATGTCATCGGTGTGTGTCGCGGAATGCATTGTGTTGGTTTTGAGAAATATGAGTGCTCATGACAGCTAGAGCACTCTGAAATACTGAACACGACTCGGACATGAACGGTACCTGTCGAGGAGTCAGATATCATTTCAAGTTCCTTTTTATATTTAGTCAAGTTTTGACTAAATATTTTAACATCGAGGGGGAATCGAAACGAGGGTCGTGGTGTATGTGCGTGTGTGTGTGTGTGTGTGTGTGTGTGTGTGTCTGTGTGTGTGTGTGTGTGTGTGTGTGTGTAGAGCGATTCAGACTAAACTACTGGACCGATCTTTATGAAATTTGACATGAGAGTTCCTGGGTATGAAATCCCCGAACGTTTTTTTCATTTTTTTGATAAATGTCTTCGATGACGTCATATCCGGCTTTTCGTGAAAGTTGAGGCGGCACTGTCACGCCCTCATTTTTCAACCAAATTGGTTCAAATTTTGGTCAAGTAATCTTCGACGAAGCCCGGGGTTCGGTATTGCATTTCAGCTTGGTGGCTTAAAAATTAATTAATGACTTTGGTCATTAAAAATCGGAAAATTGTAAAAAAAAATAAAAATTTATAAAACGATCCAAATTTACGTTTATCTTATTCTCCATCATTTGCTGATTCCAAAAACATATAAATATGTTATATTCGGATTAAAAACAAGCTCTGAAAATTAAATATATAAAAATTATTATCAAAATTAAATTGTCCAAATCAATTTAAAAACACTTTCATCTTATTCCTTGTCGGTTCCTGATTCCAAAAACATATAGATATGATATGTTTGGATTAAAAACACGCTCAGAAAGTTAAAACAAAGAGAGGTACAGAAAAGCGTGCTATCCTTCTTAGCGCAACTACTACCCCGCTCTTCTTGTCAATTTCACTGCCTTTGCCATGAGCGGTGGACTGACGATGCTACGAGTATACGGTCTTGCTGAAAAATGGCAGCTACTTGACTAAATATTGTATTTTCGCCTTACGCGACTTGTTATATTTAGTCAAGTTTTGACTAAATATTTTAACATCGAGGGGGAATCGAAACGAGGGTCGTGGTGTATGTGCGTGTGTCTGTGTGTGTGTCTGTGTGTGTGTGTGTGTAGAGCGATTCAGACTAAACTACTGGACCGATCTTTATGAAATTTGACATGAGAGTTCCTGGGTATGAAATCCCCGAACGTTTTTTTCATTTTTTTGATAAATGTCTTTGATGACGTCATATCCGGCTTTTCGTGAAAGTTGAGGCGGCACTGTCACGCCCTCATTTTTCAACCAAATTGGTTGAAATTTTGGTCAAGTAATCTTCGACGAAGCCCGGACTTCGGTATTGCATTTCAGCTTGGTGGCTTAAAAATTAATTAATGACTTTGGTCATTAAAAATCTGAAAATTGTAAAAAAAAATAAAAATTTATAAAACGATCCAAATTTACGTTTATCTTATTCTCCATCATTTGCTGATTCCAAAAACATATAAATATGTTATATTCGGATTAAAAACAAGCTCTGAAAATTAAATATATAAAAATTATTATCAAAATTAAATTGTCCAAATCAATTTAAAAACACTTTCATCTTATTCCTTGTCGGTTCCTGATTCCAAAAACATATAGATATGATATGTTTGGATTAAAAACACGCTCAGAAAGTTAAAACAAAGAGAGGTACAGAAAAGCGTGCTATCCTTCTTAGCGCAACTACTACCCCGCTCTTCTTGTCAATTTCACTGCCTTTGCCATGAGCGGTGGACTGACGATGCTACGAGTATACGGTCTTGCTGAAAAATGGCAGCTACTTGACTAAATATTGTATTTTCGCCTTACGCGACTTGTTATATTTAGTCAAGTTTTGACTAAATATTTTAACATCGAGGGGGAATCGAAACGAGGGTCGTGGTGTATGTGCGTGTGTCTGTGTGTGTGTCTGTGTGTGTGTGTGTGTAGAGCGATTCAGACTAAACTACTGGACCGATCTTTATGAAATTTGACATGAGAGTTCCTGGGTATGAAATCCCCGAACGTTTTTTTCATTTTTTTGATAAATGTCTTTGATGACGTCATATCCGGCTTTTCGTGAAAGTTGAGGCGGCACTGTCACGCCCTCATTTTTCAACCAAATTGGTTGAAATTTTGGTCAAGTAATCTTCGACGAAGCCCGGACTTCGGTATTGCATTTCAGCTTGGTGGCTTAAAAATTAATTAATGACTTTGGTCATTAAAAATCTGAAAATTGTAAAAAAAAATAAAAATTTATAAAACGATCCAAATTTACGTTTATCTTATTCTCCATCATTTGCTGATTCCAAAAACATATAAATATGTTATATTCAGATTAAAAACAAGCTCTGAAAATTAAATATATAAAAATTATTATCAAAATTAAATTGTCCAAATCAATTTAAAAACACTTTCATCTTATTCCTTGTCGGTTCCTGATTCCAAAAACATATAGATATGATATGTTTGGATTAAAAACACGCTCAGAAAGTTAAAACAAAGAGAGGTACAGAAAAGCGTGCTATCCTTCTTAGCGCAACTACTACCCCGCTCTTCTTGTCAATTTCACTGCCTTTGCCATGAGCGGTGGACTGACGATGCTACGAGTATACGGTCTTGCTGAAAAATGGCATTGCGTTCAGTTTCATTCTGTGAGTTCGACAGCTACTTGACTAAATATTGTATTTTCGCCTTACGCGACTTGTTACATTTAGTCAAGTTTTGACTAAATGTTTTAACGCAGAGGGGGGAATCGAGACGAGGGTCATGGTGTATGTGTGTGTGTGTGTCTGTGTGTGTGTGTGTGTAGAGCGGTTCAGACTAAACTACTGGACCGATCTTTATGAAATTTGACATGAGAGTTCCTGGGTATGGTATCCTCACACGTTTTTTTCATTTTTTTGATAAATGTCTTTGATGACGTCATATCCGGCTTTTCGTGAAAGTTGAGGCGGCACTGTCACGCCCTCATTTTTCAACCAAATTGGTTGAAATTTTGGTCAAGTAATCTTCGACGAAGCCCGGACTTCGGTATTGCATTTCAGCTTGGTGGCTCAAAAATTAATTAATGACTTTGGTCATTAAAAATCTGAAAATTGTAAAATAAATATTTTTTTTATAAAACGATCCAAATTTACGTTCATCTTATTCTCCATCATTTGCTGATTCCAAAAACATATAAATATGTTATATTTGGATTAAAAACAAGCTCTGAAAATTAAATATATAAAAATTATTATACAATTTTTTTTTTCGAAATCAATTTAAAAACACTTTCATCTTATTCCTTGTCGGTTCCTGATTCCAAAAACATATAGATATGATATGTTTGGATTAAAAACACGCTCAGAAAGTTAAAACAAAGAGAGGTACAGAAAAGCGTGCTATCCTTCTTAGCGCAACTACTACCCCGCTCTTCTTGTCAATTTCACTGCCTTTGCCATGAGCGGTGGACTGACGATGCTACGAGTATACGGTCTTGCTGAAAAATGGCATTGCGTTCAGTTTCATTCTGTGAGTTCGACAGCTACTTGACTAAATATTGTATTTTCGCCTTACGCGACTTGTTACATTTAGTCAAGTTTTGACTAAATGTTTTAACGCAGAGGGGGGAATCGAGACGAGGGTCATGGTGTATGTGTGTGTGTGTGTCTGTGTGTGTGTGTGTGTAGAGCGGTTCAGACTAAACTACTGGACCGATCTTTATGAAATTTGACATGAGAGTTCCTGGGTATGGTATCCTCACACGTTTTTTTCATTTTTTTGATAAATGTCTTTGATGACGTCATATCCGGCTTTTCGTGAAAGTTGAGGCGGCACTGTCACGCCCTCATTTTTCAACCAAATTGGTTGAAATTTTGGTCAAGTAATCTTCGACGAAGCCCGGACTTCGGTATTGCATTTCAGCTTGGTGGCTCAAAAATTAATTAATGACTTTGGTCATTAAAAATCTGAAAATTGTAAAATAAATATTTTTTTTATAAAACGATCCAAATTTACGTT
This sequence comes from Littorina saxatilis, assembly GCF_037325665.1. NCBI lineage: Eukaryota > Metazoa > Mollusca > Gastropoda > Littorinimorpha > Littorinidae > Littorina > Littorina saxatilis. Next base: position 73,323,394 of record NC_090256.1, on the reverse strand, counting down.
CATCTTATTCTCCATCATTTGCTGATTCCAAAAACATATAAATATGTTATATTTGGATTAACAACAAGCTCTGAAAATTAAATATATAAAAATTATTATACAATTTTTTTTTTCGAAATCAATTTAAAAACACTTTCATCTTATTCCTTGTCGGTTCCTGATTCCAAAAACATATAGATATGATATGTTTGGATTAAAAACACGCTCAGAAAGTTAAAACGAAGAGAGGTACAGAAAAGCGTGCTATCCTTCTCAGCGCAACTACTACCCCGCTCTTCTTGTCAATTCCACTGGCACTGCCTTTGCCACGGGCGGTGGAGTGACGATGCTACGAGTATATGGTCTTGCTGCGTTGCGTTGCGTTCAGTTTCATTCTGTGAGTTCGACAGCTACTTGACTAAATGTTGTATTTTCGCCTTACGCGACTTGTTAATAGTTTCATTCAGGATCAGTACAACAAAGAGATGTACCAGGGCAGATTTCTGTTTCTTTATTTTTTATATAAAAGGGGGGGGGGGGTTCTAAAGAGCTGAAATGCAATCGCCGTTAGAAATCCGCTTAATTTCTGAACAGAAACCGACTCATGTTGTGACTAATAAACATGAGTTCATGGCGGTGTAAAGCGAACCTTTTCGGTCAAGTCTGTTTCATCAAAGTTTCTAGTTCAGTCTCGACTCCTAATTACCAAGCGACCCTCCAGTGGGCAGTGCAGAACTAATCGCAGACAGTTCATTGTCCGGTGCCATAGGGACAGACTGACCAGTGCACCTTGTGCTAATGAAGACTTGGGATGCAACGAGGGCGACTGTCCGTGTTAATGAGTAATTAAAGAGCGAGTGCGTAGAGGACAATTGGAGAGGGACAGTCGGAGGGTGGAGGGGTCGCGGGTGAGAGGGAAAACTCGGTGCCGAAAACTGATTAAGTCGGCCACAGGTTTACACAAAAGAGAAAAGAAAAAGTGACGAATGGACACATTTTGAAAAAAAGTAAAGTTTGTAAATTGGTGTTATGTTCACAGCTCTCCTGCACCCTGCTGGCTACACACACACACACACACACACACAGACACAGACACACACACACAGACACACACACACACACACGCACACACACGCACACACACACACACACACGTCACACTGACACACACACACTGACACACACACACGCAGACACACACACACGCGTCACACTGACACACACACTAACACATACACACGCAGACACAGACACACACACACACACACACACTCGTATCAGCTCTTCCCAGAAAAGCAACCCCCTCTAATTGGTAGACCTAACATAATCTTTAATTGGCCTTGGGGTTCAAGATAGCCCCGGCGTCGTAAAGAAGCGGTAAATTGTCAGCGGTGGCAGAGGTTTATTTTCCTGCCCATGATGCCAGCGAGTGTGAGGGTTTACATGGGGCACACCACTCCATCCAGTCGGCAGTGAGCGGCAGCGAAAAGAGCATGCACCATACATGTTGCTGCCCTCCTATCCGTAGCTGCTGGCATGGCAGTACAGAGAAGACACAGGCCATGCATGACTCACTTGTAATGGATGAAGAGAGAGAGAGAGAGAGAGAGATGCGGAGGATGGAAGGAATGGGTGGGGGGAGGAGGGTACAGAGGCCTCCACAGGCAATAACGCCCCCGCCTACACCACAGTCATCACCACCACCACCACTACTACACAGCACGGCATGCAACTTGCTAAAGATCCTATGCAGTGAAGTAGTGTAAGGGGGAATAGAAACAGTGAAGCGTTGTATCTAGTTTCCGGGCCTCTTGTGATAGCGCTACCAGGGGAACGAACGCCAAGGCGAAAGACACCTCACACCCCCCCCCCCCCCATTCCACTCATCCTCCCTCCTGTCAGATAACTGCCGACCTGACTCAAAGCACGCTTCACATTGAAATCTCATTAACCGGTCGACCAGGCCGGACACTTTTAGACCAGGGCTAATTGGATACGCTGGTTAAAAACTCACCAAAAAGTCCCGTGTTCCCTCTAGCCGGCTTTTGCTCTGAGTAAAAACACCACGAGGCCTCTCACTGAAGAGTGTCTCAACACCTCCTCTCTGAGTAAACACACCACGAGGCCTCTCGCTGAAGAGTTTCTCAACACCTCCTCTCTGAGTAAACACACCACGAGGCCTCTCGCTGAAGAGTTTCTCAACACCTCCTCTCTGAGTAAACACACCACGAGGCCTCTCACTGAAGAGTTTCTCAACAGCTCCTCTCTGAGTAAACACACCACGAGGCCTCTCACTGAAGAGTTTCTCAACACCTCCTCTCTGAGTAAAAACACCACGAGGCCTCTCACTGAAGAGTGTCTCAACACCTCCTCTCTGAGTAAAAACACCGGTGCACCACGAGGCCTCTCACTGAAGAGTTTCTCAACACCTCCTCTCTGAGTAAAAACACCACGAGGCCTCTCACTGAAGAGTGTCTCAACACCTCCTCTCTGAGTAAAAACACCACGAGGCCTCTCACTGAAGAGTTTCTCAACACCTCCTCTCTGAGTAAAAACACCACGAGGCCTCTCACTGAAGAGTGTCTCAACACCTCCTCTCTGAGTAAAAACACCACGAGGCCTCTCACTGAAGAGTGTCTCAACACCTCTCTGAGTAAAAACACCACGAGGCCTCTCACTGAAGAGTGTCTCAACACCTCCTCTCTGAGTAAAAACACCACGAGGCCTCTCACTGAAGAGTGTCTCAACACCTCCTCTCTGAGTAAAAACACCACGAGGCCTCTCACTGAAGAGTTTCTCAACACCTCCTCTCTGAGTAAAAACACCACGAGGCCTCTCACTGAAGAGTGTCTCAACACCTCCTCTCTGAGTAAAAACACCACGAGGCCTCTCACTGAAGAGTTTCTCAACACCTCCGCGTATCGCTCAGCCCCGGCCGATAATTATAGAAAGATAAAGATAGCTTTTCTATGGCACAGTCTGTGGACGATATGGAAAGATAGCTTTTCTATGGCATAGTCTGTGAGCCGATATCAGGCTCAGAGGCACTGAATGAAGATGGCTTTTTTTATGTCTGTGGGCTGATATCAGCTAAGCAGCTCAGCTCTGAATACAAGCGGGGTGTGTATTTTTGCTGCATGTCAGTGGGTTAGGGACCGGGTGATTGTCTCTCTCCATCACTGATCTCGACTATCGGTCGCATGCCATGAGTGCTGCGTGTTCACAAGCCCCCCTTGCCTGAGTCTGACACAACGGATGCCGAGCCCCACTTGCCCGAGTCTGACACAACGGATGCCGAGCCACACTTGCCCGAGTCTGACACAACGGATGCCGAGCCACACTTTCCCGAGTCTGACACAACGGATGCCGAGCCACACTTTCCCGAGTCTGACACAACGGATGCCGAGCCCCCTTTGCCCGAGTCTGACACAACGGATGCCGAGCCCCACTTGCCCGAGTCTGACACAACGGATGCCGAGCCCCACTTGCCCGAGTCTGACACAACGGATGCCGAGCTCCACTTGCCCGAGTCTGACACAACGGATGCCGAGCCCCACTTGCCCGAGTCTGACACAACGGATGCCGAGCCACACTTGCCCGAGTCTGACACAACGGATGCCGAGCCCCACTTGCCCGAGTCTGACACAACGGATGCCGAGCCACACTTGCCCGAGTCTGACACAACGGATGCCGAGCCCCCCTTGCCCGAGTCTGACACAACGGATGCCGAGCCCCACTTGCCCGAGTCTGACACAACGGATGCCGAGCCCCACTTGCCCGAGTCTGACACAACGGATGCCGAGCCCCACTTGCCCGAGTCTGACACAACAGATGCCGAGCCCCACTTGCCCGAGTCGGACACAACGGATGCCGAGCCCCACTTGCCCGAGTCTGACACAACGGATGCCGAGCCCCACTTGCCCGAGTCTGACACAACGGATGCCGAGCCACACTTGCCCGAGTCTGACACAACGGATGCCGAGCCACACTTGCCCGAGTCTGACACAACGGATGCCGAGCCCCCCTTGCCCGAGTCTGACACAACGGATGCCGAGCCCCACTTGCCCGAGTCTGACACAACGGATGCCGAGCCCGTCTCCAAGAGCAGCATCTGGTTGTCTGAGAGAGATAGGCAGATAGCGTGTCACATTCGTTGTCTGGTCCCGCAATCATCCCTTCTTTCCCTAGCAGCAACAGTCAATCGCCGGGTCATCTCTCCCACCCTCTTTCCCTCCCTTTCTCTGCCTTGCAACGTTTTTTTGTGAATAGCCGAATCGTCCCTCTACCTCCCTCCTTCCCTTGCAACGGTTTTCGTGTGCCACGGAGTTGAGGGCAACGCCTTGACTTAGCACCGAAGAGTGTCTTGTTGTCGTGCCCTAAGCTTCCAGCTGAGTGGTGTGAAGGAGGCTTTAGCTGGCCCAGTGCATGCTTTCTTGCAGTGTGCAGGTTTCGATGCCGGTGACCAAGGAAGACTGAAGATCACAATTATTTTCACCACTGGCAAGCTTGCTGCGTTTGTATTGTACCGTGTCCGTCAGCTTGGTATTTGGTCGTTTGTATAGTGCTGTGTCCGTCAGCTTGGTATTTGGTCGTTTGTATAGTGCCGTGTCCGTCAGCTTGGTATTTGGTCGTTTGTATAGTGCCGTGTCCGTCAGCTTGGTATTTGGTCGTTTGTATAGTGCCGTGTCCGTCAGCTTGGTATTTGGTCGTTTGTATAGTGCCGTGTCCGTCAGCTTGGTATTTGGTCGTTGGTGGTGCCAAGTATGGCAGTGTTACCAGACTGAGTCTCCCTCGGCCCCCTGCACTGAAAGCATTTCTTTATCTTTGTCAGTGTGTGTTGGTTCTTTGCTTCGGTCGACAAGCTTCATCCATCCCTGCTGCTGTGTGTGTGTGTGTGTGTGTGTGTGTGTGTGTGTGTGTGTGTGTGTGTGTGTGTGTGTGTTTAACGGAGTGTGCAGCATCCCGTCACACTGCACTGTGCAAGCATAGATATTCTTTAGTGCAAGTTCAGTCTTTCAAAGCCCTGTGTTCAAGGTGTTGCTGTTTTGTGTTTCGGACAGCAGAGCCAGAGCCGCATGTCGGAACTAAGCACCGTAGTCCCAGTCCGCCTCAGTGTCGCCCGGCCTCCCTCCCTCTCTCCCTCCCCATCACCCCCTCCTCCACTGTAGCGCTAAGTAAAGTTTGATCATGCGTCAACTTTGACACAGTCGTTCATGATTCAGTGCACTTTTTACACACACACCACGCGCCAAGCCAGCTCAGTCTCTACTAGAGAGCCACACCGGCCCGTCCCGCCATCGCATGCACGACTCGCTGTTGCTGCTGCTGCTGCTGTGTTGTGCTGTGCTGCTGTCGGTTATTGCTACACTTTATTCACCCCTTCCTCTCCTTCCTTCACTAGCTTTCCGTCGTCCTCCGGGCGCGCACAGACTTGGATTCCACACACTTGTCGGCTTGCTTGGAGTCAACTTTGCTGTGTAGTAATCCTCCTCCTTCCTTCTTCTTCTTCGTCATCGTCGTTGTTGAACTTGTGAAAAGTGTTGCAATTTGTTGGCGACTGAGCGCCGCTGTGGAAGCATTGCTCATCAAGTGCCTTATTCCGTTGGACTGCTCTGTAACTACTCCCTCTCTGTGCTGTGAATTAGACAGCGGTGCTCGCGAAATACGGTCAAAGGATTCAAAACGGTCCTGATCCTGCGCAGCTTATACTAGTCTCTGACGCTGTGGTCCCACTTTGGTGCTGTTGCTCCTGAGTTCACGCGGAAAGGATTCGAACCTTCTACCAGTACCGGACACGGTGTGAAGCCACGGAGCGTGACCTGAGAACAGTGACCGCCGGTTGTTTCCCCACCACCTCCACCTCCTCCGTCCCTCCCAGCCTTCCACCTGTTGCCCGTGCCACCATTCTTGCCACGGTAAAAATCCGCTTTGTCTTTTGTTTGCTGCTCATTTGATGCACGTGAAACAATGTGTTTTTGTTGCTGCCGTGAGTTGTGTGGCCATGTTTGTTTGTCCGTTGTACATTTTCCACTTCGTTTTGGTAACACGTGCACGGCTGACAGTGACAGAGTGGAGGGCTACAAATCGAAGGGCTAGGGGGTTTGCTTCACGCAAGGACGTTGTCCAAATTATTTTGTCAAGACTATTTAGATTCTCTCTTTCGTTTCTTTCGTTTGTGTTAGTTATTGTCTTGCTGCATGCAGGATTGAAAGAGTAGTTCGGACATATAAACCAACACTTCGTTATTAATCAACACACAAAAGGCATTTAGCAAACTATTCAGATGCCACTGCACACTTTTACAGATGTAGCTCAGTTCGTAGCGCGCTGGATTTGTATTCAGTTGGCCGCTGTCAGCGTGAGTTCGATCCCAGGTTCGGCGGAAATTTATTTCAGAGTCAACTTTGTGTGCAGACTCTCTTCGGTGTCCGAACCCTCCCCCCGTGTACACTACATTGGGTGTGCACGTTAAAGATCCCACGATTGACAAAAGGGTCTTTCCTGGCAAAATTGCTTAGGCACAGTTAATAATTGTCTGCAGAATCTTCACCTTGATGAAGGCGGCAGTCTAAAGAAAGAAGAAGAAGTCCAGTTTGCTATATTTTGAGAGAAAAAGCTTATTCTATTTAATACTGACAATTGAAAAGGACGTGGATTACATTGTTGCTATCATGTCTGCAATACCGTAGCCGCTGCGCACAAATATGTTGTTCCGCTTAACATTGTTATAGGACAGCGATTTGTCCAATAAACAGAACAGTTTGAAAGCAATGCCAGGATTGAGCCATCAATTATTAAAAGCCGCTAACAAGTTGCTCATTCGCTTGCCATCAATCAAAACGCGCCCTCGCACGCAACACCGCCGTTTAAAACCGAGCCATGCTCAAGAAATCCGAAACAGACGGGGCTGATTATGTAAGGAGGGGGGGGGGAAGTGCCAGTGATTGGAAAGCCCGGTTGGATTGAACAAGTAAACACTCAGGCCAGCATGTGTGCCGGGGGAAGTTGGAGGAAGTTGCCGTCAGAGCTTCAAGCCTTTCTCCGTCCCCTTGTTGTCTTGTGTGTGTTGACTGTATTCTCAACCCCTCCTCTTCCATCTCTTTAGGGCCCTCGGCGATGCCTCCACAAATGTGTAATGGATGCTGTGGAGCTACAAAACAGTCTCCTTCTGTCCCTGAAATCGATGATTCCTGATTTCTTTTGGCACCCACATTGGCTGTGAGCGGGAGGGAAAGCTCGCTGACCTTAATTGGCGTAATGAGGCCACGTGCCTGTATCGTGTGTCTGTCTCCCTATTGGGAAGTTTTTTTTACTCCCCCCCCCCCCACACACACACCCCCACCCCTTCTCCCTTCAATCGACGGTCTGCCCCTCTCTCTCTAACGCTCTCACACACACACACACACACACACACTATCACAATGTTAGTCATGCGATAAACGAGATGGGTGGAGCGCAAGCTCCAGATTCACGGTGACTCTGCATGTTGTTACAGGGTTTGCAACGCTGTCATCATTGACATGAACTTTTACCCCCCCCCCCCCCCTTTCTCTGTTTCTCTGTCTTTGTCCTCACGTCAAAAAGTCTGTCTTTCTCTCACTCTGTCCTTTCTCTCACTCTATTCCTCTGTCTGTCTCTTTTTCTCTCTCCATCCCCTCCCTCCCTCTCTCTCTCTGCCCCCCCCCTCTCTCTCTGTCTTCCTCTCTTTCTCTTTGTATCTGTCTCTGTCTCTGTCTCTCTCTCTCTTTTTCTCTCTCTCTCTCTCTCTTTTTCTCTCTCTCTCTCTCTCTCTCTCTCTCTGTCTCTGTCTCTGTCTCTCTCTCTCTCTTTTTCTCTCTCTCTCTCTCTGTGCATCAGACAGTCAGGGGTTTCTGTGTGTCGAACGGTTGAGGACAAAGGGTAACTGCTGTGTTTATAGCAGACTAGCAACATACAATTCACCGATAAAGCTTGTACCACAGCCAACAGGCATAAAACAACGGAACTTGTCCCAGCCACGCCTCAAGTTAGCCCCATTTCCTCCATTCCTACTGATTTAGGTCACACAGGCTGAAGTCGTTTAGACGTGATTTCTAGGCCGTGGAGTTGTGGCGACAGAAAGTCTCTGGTCACCGCTGGTTTTCATGCACAGCCGTGCTAAAACCGTCAGTCCCGTGAAACGAAAAGTCTCATGAAAAAGCTCCCACTCGTTCAGGGGACGACCTTTTTATGATTCTTGTTATATTGTTTTAAGAAGGTCCCCCTTGCTGATACAGACAAAGATATTCTTCTGCTACCAGTAGCATAGTTATTTTTGATAAAGTCGCCTACTTTCGCAGCATTGTTAGTGCATTTATTCCCCCCTCTGCTTCTTTACCTCTGTAAACTTGTAGAGCTAGTTATTTTTCGATAATGACCCAGCAACCAAACAAATAACGAGCCAGCAACAGCCTGAATCCTCGATAGTGCAATGGGTTGAGAAGCTGTTCTGTTTTGGTACTACTTTTGCGACTGAAAAGTTCCGAACGCTCTATACGTACGAAATATACATCTCTGGAGCAAACAATACACACATACCGCATTTAAATTAACAACTACAGGCCTGAACACATGAATCTCCATATAAAATCCATGAGTTAGGTTGTTTTCTGAATCTAGATCTGCCGTGCACACACCGTTCATCACAAGCAAATTCCCAAGGCAAGTAACTCATACTCTTGCCGACAAGAGTAGTTCCCCTTCTTTTAACGCAGTTTCTTCGACAACACTGATTGCAATCCGACGGTCAGTTTTCAACAATATTTCATTTTATAAACAGATCACACGCAACCAAATGCACACATCTCATCAATTTAAACAACATAAAGCGGTTTCATACACTATTTCCCCAGAAAACTGAACTTCATACAGTAATTAACGTTGGAACACGGGTGCAAAAGTTCGTCTGCTAGTCCCATTTGACGAAAGAACATTATCCTGAACTATACTAAAACATAAACAGAACACACAATATCTGCCTTTACCGCCACAGCAGAATAACAGCATATCTGTGTACTTGATTTTAGTCTAAAACAGGGAAACTGACAAGAAGTGTTAACAGAATGGAATGATTTGCACGGAACTATACAACCGCGCATTAATCGATCGCCTGCGCAGGTTGACTGGTTGAGTGATTCGGATTCGATCAAACTTTCGCACAAAAACTCCTGTTTTCTTTGAATAACTGAAGAAAGGAGGAATAAAGAGGTTACACACCTCGTCTCAGTGATTATTAAAAATAATGGTCTCAGTTCGCGGTCATGAAAAAGCTCGCTGAAGCTCGCATTTTTCATGATCCGCCAACTTCGACCATTATTTTTAATAATCACTGAGACTCGGCATGTAACCTCTACAGAATGTCTGCTACTTTTCAGTGAAATGGGACAGTCTTGGTTTTCAAATTCGAGCGTGTGTTTTAAGTCTTTCCACTTCAGTGCACTTCTGTGTGAGAAATCTTGTTAAATGACGGACTTGTAAACTTGGACATTCTCTTGGACATTCTGGGTGTCATCGCCCCTGTCAATTCATCGACTGGCTCGCAATATTCCAGCATCAAAACCCATCACGAAACAGCAACACATTATTGATGATTCATTGCTGGTGGTTCAAACGTGATCCAAACGTATCTGCGAAGTTACGTGGGTGGCAGATGGTAGCCGGGGGGGGGGGGGGGGGGGGGTAAGAAGGGGGAGGGAGTATTCATGACCTGCTGTCCCAGGTATACAGATCGGACGAGTGGTACAATGTCATTGTACTTCCATCCAGTCGATGTGCTCTTACAGCCGCCTATTTCGGTGTGTTGGTGTTATACAAAATTAGGCTAATGAGAATTGATTGGCTTGAAGTAATGTCTGCACGAGAAACACTCCATTCTGTTCGACAACCCTTTTGAGGGCTTTTTCATCAGAGCTGCACGCTATTGCGCTATAATTTGACATTGTGTGTTTGTTTTATCGTGGTTGAATGAACAGGACGCTCCATAGCTCTTTGGAGGAGTGTGTGAGTGTTTTGCGTAGGTTGTTTTTTTTGCGTGTGTGTGTTCGTGCGCGTGTGTGTGTGTGTAAGCGTGTGTGTGTACGTGCGTGCGTGCGTGTGCGTTTGTTTAACGGTACGTTTAAGAAAAGTAAGACTATTAGAGCGTAACACTACAGTATATTATTGAAGCCATTCTTCCTTTAAATTCTGTCTATTATTTTGCTCATTCGACATTGCGACAACCTTAGTACCGCAAAGTGACCCGAAACAAAAGTGCTTTCTTTATTTGGTGTTTAACGTCGTTTTCAAACACGAAGGTTATATCGCGACGGGACAAAAGTGCTGTGTTCACCAAGAGAACGCTTTGTCAAAACTTGGTGAATGTGGATAGATATCTTTGGTCAGAATGCCGTGGAGAGCGTTGTTGATCCGCATCGCAAAAAGAGCTTTGTGCAGCAACATAACTGAGTGAATGCGGATATATATATTTGGTCAGAATGCTGTGGAGAGCTTTGTGGATCCGCATCGCAAAAAGTGTTTTGTGCAGCAACAGAACACTTTGTCAAAGCTGAGTGAATGCGGATGGGTATCTTTGGTCAGAGTGCTGTGGTTGGGTAAAACGGGGAGAGCTTTCTTGATCCGCATCCTAAAACTGAAGTGCTTGGTGCAGCAACGTAACACTTTGACAAAGCTGAGTGAATGCGGGTGGGTATCTTTGGCCAGAGTGCTGTGGTTGGGTAAAACGGGGAGAGCTTTCTTGATGACTGTGTAGGTTTAGACATTGCTCTGTGTGTAGGTTTTAGACATTGCTCTGTGTGTAGGTTGAGACATTGCTCTGTGTGTAGGTTTAGACATTGCTCTGTGTGTAGGTTTAGACATTGCTCTGTGTGTAGGTTGAGACATTTCTGTGGGGACTTATCTAAACGCTGATCTGTATGTGAACAGCTCAGATCATGGGTCAATAAAGTGTTACACAGATGGTCAAAATTAAAGTACAAGATATTGCACTGGAAGTGGTACTACACTGTTGCTTAGTGTCTGTATGAAACTACAAGGTGAAAATAGAAAAAGAAAAACACGATTCTTGACTTTGATGGGCTTTTTCTGCTCGTAAACACACATTCTTCTACTCATCACAGCATGCCCCATTATTGAGTTTAAAACACCAATTAAATTTGTTTTGAATAAAACTCACAATTTTACAATAAGAATTTAGAGACCTGAATCAATTAGGTATATCATACTTAGTTTGACTTTTGCAAAACTAAGTAATTACACATTTAATTGAATCAGTCAGACAGACGGAGACATAGAGAGACAGACAGAGGGCAAACACAAATCTGAGAAAGAAACCCCTTTAAAAATGTTACCATGTTTGAAATGAAACATCGCAAGGTGAAGCCATAATTCATCACCTTTCAGTATGACGTCATGAGCGTGTTCCACACTTGAAATGACGTGCTTTTGGAGCTTGGAAGTATAATTTCCATTCAACGATCCGAGTTTGTTAAGTTTGAGCATATTTTCAACGTCAAACACCATGAAACTATATATATTTGGAATCAGAAAATGATAAGGAATAGATAGAAGTTGTTTTTAAGTGTCTTTTTTCATAAATAAAGATAGTGGTTATTTATCGGTTTTCTTCATTTTTAAGCATAATTATCAATACAAAACAACAAAACTATATAGTTTTAGATACAGGACGCAATAGGGAATACACCAATATAAATTTTCTGTTTCAAATATTAGTTTTTAAAAATGTAAAAAAATGACATATTTCGAACAAACATTTCAATAACAAAACTTTAAGTGACCAAGCTGAAATGCAATCCCATAATCCGGCCAAGATCTGAGATTGTGTGATAAGAAATTCGATCAAATTGATGAAAAACTGTAACTGTGAAAGTGCTGCCTCGACCTTTTGGCAAACGATAAAATATGACGTCATCAAACTGTCCTATCAATAAACGGAAAAAACCTTCTATGAGAAAATCCAATCAAAAATATCCATATCAAATTTCATAAAGATCCACTCAGTATATTATGAGATATGATCTGCAGTGTGAAAAAAAACAATCTCACGCCCATAACGCAACTTATTTGGTCGTGTTCTGCCGATACTATAATGTTTTTCTTTCCTAAAACACACTATAATAGTAGCCCTTCCCAATGTCTATGCTAAAACTGACTTGTCTGTGTTGTCAATGATTTTGCAACAGTGTGAGAACAAAAAGTTTAACAAATCTCACGCCCATAACGTTGTGACACAAAAACTCATTTGGTCGTGTTCTGCCGATACTATAATGTTTTTCTTTCTTAAAACACACTATAATAGTAGCCCTTCCCAAATGCAATGCTAAAAATGACTGGTCTGTGTTGTCAATGATTTTCTGCGAGAATGCGATCTATCTGTTTGTCGCAAAGACCGTGTGACACGAAAGTTATGAGCGGAAGACAAATCTGCTGAGTGCAATTACGTTTCAGAAGATAGTTGGTTAAAACAGTTTATCACTCAGACACGCAAAGGAACACTATAACTTTATTATTCAGGCCATATATTTGCTTTCCTTTGTCATGTATGAAAGCACTGGCCTTGGTTGAAGAAAGTGACCTGACGCTGTGCAACAAATGTGTCGCCATTTTCCGCCGTGTTTTGTAAATAAAACGTGTTTACTACCCACACATAAAAAACGATGCTGTTGGTTCTTTTTATTTTCTTATTGTTTGATTCATGCTTAGCAGTTTAGTATGCTTTGTTTTCTTCTCAATTCAATGGATGGCTATAAAATAAGCATTTAAATGTGAAGGTGTTAACATTACCCATGATCTGAGCTGTTCACGTATACAGCACGGGCTAGAGAAGAGAGAGGAAGAGAGAACGGCAGAGCACCAAGCAGACTTTGACGTTGTATGTTTGTCCTGTGTGATGCTAGGGCTGAGATGTATCATTTCCTCCCGGTGTAACACGAGAAAATTACTCCACGAGATTTTTTACTCCGGAGTAAAAATTTCGTACGAAAATGTTACTCCCTTTACGAAAAAAGCACTCCCCCATTACACGAGAAAATTACTCCCCACGACAGGTGAGTTCCGAGTTTACATTTCGTACACAAATGTTACTCCCCTGACGAATAAAAAACGAATAAATTACTTCACCCTAACACGAGCAATTTAACTTCCCATGCCAGGTGTACGAAATTTATACTCCCTTGTCCCCTATTAGTCTTGGTGGTGGAAGGGGTGGAGGGAGGGTAGCGCGACATTCGTTTGCGCGAGATCACATATTGGCATTATCCCTTCGCCCGCATCCCATTTTCGCGTACGAGATTTTTACTGGAAGTAAAAAAAAAAATGGGGAGTACAAATTTCGTGGAGGGAGTAATTTTTTCGTGCCTTGGGGAGTTCTTTTCTCGTACGAAAAATTTACTCGGAGTAGAAATTTCGTACGAAATGTTTACTCCGGGGTAAATTTTTCGTGGAGTAAAATTTCGTGTTACACCGGGTTTCTCTTCCTCTCTAGTTGTCACTGTCACTGCTGACTGTTTCTGACTAGGTTTTTTTTTTAGTGTGTAGATGTGTGTGTAGGCGTGTTGCACGCGTGTGCGTGTGTGTGGGGGAGGGTGTGGTTTGTGTGTGGGGGAGGTGTGTGTGTGTGTGTGTGTGTGTGTGTGTGTGTGTGTGCGAGATAGATAGAATGAGAAATAGAGAGAAACAGACAGACAGAGACAGAGACAAATTGATGAGTAACGGAATGATGTTAAAAGGTTACCAACCTAGGGATCTCTAGTTTTTCAAAGGATGGTACTTTCCAGTTTTATCAGCATAACAAATACGTCCGGTACAGTGCATGTAATGCATGTGGATGCCCCTAAACACTCCTCAAGGCGAGAGCCGCAACACATTAATTAACGCCGTGTTGCGCAATATTCTTGTAACAATGGCTACGGCTGAATTATTCGCTTACCTTTCAACGAGAAACATTACGTACCTCTCCCTCCCCCCCCTTTCAACCCATGTTCACCTCGGTGTGTATACAGAAGAACCCCCCTTTTAAGACCTCCAACTATCTGAGAAAATCGGGTCTTAAAAAGGAGGGAGTCTTAAAATGGGGGTAAATTTACAGAGGTTATGAACACAAAGTCTGCAAAAACAAGGTCTTACAAGGAAGGAAGTCTTAAATTGGGAGGGGGGGTCTTAAAAGGTGGGTTCTACTGTACTTTTGTCTTCGTCCTCCGGCTTTACAGAGCTGTTCCCACCTTCAGGTAATCGCGGTTTAAAGCGAGCAGGTAGCATGCAAATACGAGGTAAGCAAGTTCACTGGAGCCGAAGAGAGCTTGGAGAGCGGGGGAGAGAAAAAGGTGCGAAACTTGACGATGTTGATGAGCTTGCCATGCCTCCACACATGAAGGATTGCATATTGGATGGGGGAGGGGGGGGGGGGGTAGCGAAAAGGGTGAGGGGGTTATAGGGAAGAAGGAGGAAGATAGGAGCTAGAAGATGGAATTATGATGAATTAAGGAGTCAAGGGGGGGGGGGGGGGCGTTAGGAGGATACTTGCATGGGCAAAAAGATGGCATGGGATGGCAGGAGGTTACCCCCATGTTGTAACGTATGGCAACAGCTGACAACGTTCGTCAGGAGATAGGAGCTTGACAGTGAGCGTGCAACAAGTTGAATCTGGATAGTTTGTGGCGGATTTTATCTCACCCCCCCCCCCCCCCACCCCCCTCACCTTTTTTTGAATATGTTTTTTTTTCTATCTCATCCAGGTTTGTGTGGAGTTTGCAATCTTCGCCGTGATTTTTGTTCGTCTTGAAAAACAGGTTCTGGCCCTGTGTCAAAGCTGGATGGTGTTAAATCGAGTTTTATTTTGAATTTCAACGTAAAGATCTTTACTGCTGTCATTGTTTATGCAGAGATGGCTTCGTGTTTTGATTGCGTATAGAAGGGATGGGAGGAACATTAGCGCAACACAGACAGACACACAGATAGACAGTCAGCGTGCAGACCATTTCCTGCAAACGACTTTCATTAAAAAACAAAATACAGTACTTTTTTCACGCAAAGAAACAAGAAAAAGATGTATTTCCTACTTTGCTTACCCTTCTTTGGCATTGTAAAGATCATAATTATCCAACTTTCTGCGTGTACTGTTTAAAAAAAAAAGAAGGAGAAGGAGAGAAAAGAAGCGCGTCGTTTCTGGGTCCCTCCCACTTGTTGCTGCCATAGCTAACCCGGGGAGGTGATGACAGACCCAACTCTCGTTTCCGCTACCAGACACTGCACGCTACAACAGCCGCCTAGCTTGCTTTATTGGGTTAGGCGTTCTTTGACCTACAAAAAAAAGTGTGCTTTTTTATTGCTGACATATTCTATTAACCTTGCGTGAAAAGAAAGGTGCAGTTCGACCCAGAGAGTTTGTTTTTCATGCTAAAATTGACTTTGCCTGTAGTTGAAAAATGTGTTTGCTGCTTGGCAATTGCGGTTTCTATTGGTTACATTTGCCACAAGCCATTGTGTCCCTATAAAGGGTTTCACTGGGTGCAAATAAAGAATTGTTTCGTATTACACACATAATGTCCTTTGTATATGAACACTAATTTCTTTATACGCACACACACAAAATTCGTTACCCCGGATATTCTTGAAGATGTGTGTGTGACCTCTGACCTGGAATACCTTTTTTTCTGATGAATTTCTTTCCAGTACAAATGTGACAGGGGAGGCTACCGCTCCTTTCACAGCAGACTCTGCACCCGAGTTGTTGGCCTTTAAGTCAACACCTCTGGATTGTGGAACTCTGTTTGTGACTCGGTTACACAAATAAAGTGATTTTAACCTTTATAAAAAAAAACTTGTTCATTGAGTGTGCTGTGGTAATAAGCATTGCAGACGCCTAATTGCAGCCAGACATTATCAGCATAGCGTCACGCTGTGCAGTCAGTCTCGACATAGCACTGACTGAACTGGCGCATTGAATGCAACATGCATTTGTAATCAGTCATGTAGGAAACCTGTAGCCCACATAATGTGTGTGCAAGACTCGGCGATCAAACTAGAAATGATAGGAGATGAAGCAAATAGATGAAGCGTGACGACGGTGGTTACATCATGCCAGGTAGAGAGATTGACCCGTGGAGTCCCGTTTCGGTCCAGTTTATGATCCCCCAAAGCCACCGAGCTCCGATTTGGCCATCTTTGAAACGACCACATCTATGGGTGTGTGAATGTGCAACATGGTGCATTCTCCTGTCCTCGGTAGCTCCCTCCTCGTCAGTGTTAACGACCAGACGTTGGCGGATGCTTTGAAGAAAAACTCTTTTCCTGTAGCTGCAGTCGCAACGCGCCGCCTTTGAAATAATGTAATCGCCACTTGCAGCTCCCAGGTAATAATTTCT
>NC_090256.1:73282021-73302021 GCF_037325665.1 Littorina saxatilis | reverse complement strand
CTAAGATATACCATCGACGCATTTCTTACACTTTCGAGGTAGCGTTGGTTGGGGGCACTATGACCTAGAACTGAAAGTACTGCAGTGTGTGTGTGTGTGTGTGTCAGTGTGTGTGTGTGTGTAATAGCGTGCATGCTTGTGTGTGTGTAATAGCGTGCGTGCTTGTGTGCGTGCGTGTTTGTCTGTCTGTTTTTCTGCGTGTCTGTCTGTGTGTGTGTGAGTAAATAGCTAAAAATAATGTTTAAATTCGCCTGCACAACTCTTACAATCAATCATGTATGGCTGTCTGCATAGATGTGTATAACACAGTCACATTCATTACGACAAAAAAAATGTGTATTCATATTCTCCATATGTACAGACGCATTATAGAAGAGTTTTGATCTCTCAGTACTCGCCCTTCAAAGTAGGATCATCATGCTGCAGGGGAAGTATCGAAAGCTCGTCAGTCATTGTGAAGGCACGCATCTTTTCCTGTTGTTCTGCTTATAAGCCAGCTAGATAGGAAACGACAGCGGTGGCCGCAACTCCGACATCTGTCGCTGGACATCCCCGTCCTATTGCTATTCCTGTGTCCTGTTGGCCACGGTACACGATATCGCAGTTTCACCAAAACGGGAAAAACTATTGCTATGGTGAAGGATGAATATCGTGATAGGTGCATAGCAATGGACTGTAGGCCTTTATTCATCTGAGTTTAGCAGGCGCGCAGAAACGATTTTTTTTCACTTTCAAGAACGGATAAACCCAGAGGAGAAGTATATCTTGATAGATGCATGATATCAATAGACATGATATCTTTAGTACATACACACGAAAATCATCGCAGCAGAGAATTCGCTGTTTCTTTCTTTCTTTATTTATTTGGTGTTTAACGTCGTTTTCAACCACGAAGGTTATATCGCGACGGGGAAAGGGGGGAGATGGGATAGAGCCACTTGTCAATTGTTTCTTGTTCACAAAAGCACTAATCAAAAATTTGCTCCAGGGGCTTGCAACGTAGTACAATATATTACCTCACTGGGTCGATGCATACCCTAATTATTGTATTAACCCCCAACCCTATGTTTTGTGTTAGCCTGCTAGCAGCCAGGTACCGCCTAAGAACCATCACACAAGAGTTTTCTGAATTCTTTGTCAAAGAACCACGAATAACAGAAACATAATTATCGGGTACAAAGGTTTAAACAAACTTTTGAAAAAAATGAGTTACCTCCCTTGCTAACTCCTGCTACAGGTGAACACTAGGCGCTGAACTGGCCGTACATTATAATAGAGGCTGTATTCAATAAAGGGGAAGTTCATAGATAGATTACCAAGATGACTTCTTCAAAAGGCTCTCGTTCAGCAAACGAGAAAAGTTATCTTTCCATGAAAGTGTTGATGTCTACAACATTTTGCCGTCCTGGACCTTACCTCCCCCGGCTGTTGCTGTGGTCGATGTGGTAACTTCCTTACTGAGAAATAAAATTCACCTCCACTCCAGATGTGCGCAGTTTTGTTCTCTATTGTGACGTTACGATCGAGAGTAAACTAGCACAAAGTTTGTTCGGTGCATACTCAGAGGGTTGAAGCTTGGGATCCAGAGCTCGGCTGACCTTAACATGTGTAGGTATTGACCGTAATATTTGTAGATAGACCGCGACGTTTGTAGGTAAAGGTAAAAAGGTAAATATATAGTTGACGCCTGCTGAAAACCCGAAGGTTAATAGGTTTAGGGGCATGTGCGGTCTATGACGTAACATTGATTGTCCTTCAATGAACTACCGTCGTAAAGGAACAATCTTTAAAACGTAATTTGTTCTCATTCGTCAAGGCTGAACGATATTTCCCAGACAACCGACCCTCTATACACGTATCTGATCAATGGCGGAAAACTTGCAGTGTTCAAAGTAAATTTTAAGGAGCTTATTGTCCGTCAGGTCTTAATTGCCTATATTGGACATGAATTGGTTTATACGATTCGAGTTTTACGCCCTCACGGCTTTTTGATGTATGCGTGTTTAGGTGGTATCAGCCATCTGCACTTATGGTAGAATGACCAAGATCTTTAACGTGCCATTGTGGTGACACGGGGGTGGGAGATGGATACCGTCTCTGGGTCTGCACATAAAGTTGACCCGTGTCCGTCCCGGCCCGGATTCGAACCAGCGACCTCTCGATCACAAGTCCAGTGCTCTACCACCTGAGCTACCCGGGCCCCCTGTGCAGTGTTCAGTCCCAACCTTGATCTTTATCAGTTCGAATCGTATCTTCAATGACGCATGAAGCGATGACGCAAACCTGAAGTGCCCGTGCCTGTCGCTTCCGTTAGTGATTTCCATCAACATTTAGTTACGAAGCAGTCTTGATAATATAAGAATAGAGGAAGAAGCAAACCGTCTTTATAGATCCTCAACAATCACACAATCATGTGTCAGATACTGCCCCAAGTCGGTCTTTATCTACTAGATAGGATAGACTTCCTCGAAGCATCAGGAAATGATTTTTATCTTGGGCAGTGTCCCATTGAAAATATGCGAGGCAGAATTAGTGCATGTTGTATATGACGTGGTTCCTGATTGAGTACACTAGCCTATATATATGTAGGATTTGAGGTCAGGAAATGAGAAATGTAAAATCATGATCGCTGGAATTCTGTCATGCACTTACAGTTTACTCCAGACCTTGTCTCCATAGTTCGCTAGAAAGATATTGTTGGTGGTTTTAAAATTATTATAATGACAGATTCGTGTGTGTGTGTGTGTGTGTGTGCGTGAGTGTGTGTATTGTGTATGTAGGGGGCGTTGTGTGTGTGTTTAGAGGCGGGGGGTGTGTGTGTGTGTACATGTGTGTGTGTGTGTGTGTGTGTGTGTGTGTGTGTGTGTGTGTGTGAACGTACAGTATTACTGTTCAGTTCCGGGGTTAGTGTGTCAAAGCAGGTAGACTCAGTGTGACAGGTCAAGGTGTGTGCAACATATAGGCTGGAGGCAGGTGTTGTATCGATTCCTTGCATGCTTCGATTGCATTTCTTTATAGTCATTTCACTGTCTCCTTGTCCCCGTGCAAAGAGGTTGAAGTAAGGAAGTTAGTATAACTATAAGCTTAGCTTGTTGTGTGGTCACAGTATTAATGTTTATATTAAACTCTACATGCCTCCCTGTATTTTGTTAATCCATTCTTGTTTAAAACAAGTAAGTAAGTTAATAAGTAAATATTTATTCTTCGGTTAAGATTTCGGTGTGATTACGGCATCTCTCTCTCTTTTCTCTTTCTCTCTTCTCTCTCTCTCTCTCTCTCTCTCTCTCTCTCTCTCGCTCTCTCTCTCTCTCTCTCTCTCTCTCTCTCTCTCTCTCTCTCTCTCTCTCTCTCTCTCTCTCTCTCTCTCTCTCTCTCTCTCTCGCTGCATGTTTAAGTCTGGGCGTGGCTCATTTTTTGTCCTAAAGACCCCCCCCATAAGTTGACCCAAACATATTAATATAAATGCATGCATCTTCTGACGCCTGTGGGCCGTTGCTTCATCGTTTATTAGACAATACAAGTGTATCAACCCCTTCACAAAATCCGGTCAAGGGCAAACTGCGATGATCCCAATTTTAACTGTTTCACCGTCGTCCCACTGAATAGATGTGCCCCTCGCTTTGAAAGACTCCACGAGATATTTGAACCCCTCCCTCCCCCTTTACACAAATAACACTTCAAGCACAAGTTGGGAGGGGACGCGGTTACCAGCGGGGTGACAAGATAAGCGGGGGGTGGAAGAGGGAGGGGGGAGAGTAAGTGGGTGGAAGTTTGGGTGGATTGTTGGGTGGGTGAGAAGAGACAGAGAGAGAGAGAGAGAGAGAGAGAGAGAGAGAGGGGGGGCAGACAGACGGACAGACACACACAGACACACAGACACACACACAAACACAGAAAGAACTTGAGCTCAATACTTTATTTCTATCAGAGTATGGGTGAGGGTGAGGGAGAGGGAGAGGGGGGGGGGGGGTAGGTCGAGAAAAAAACACGTTCAAACATCGCGAACAGGATGAGAGAGAGAGAGACAGAAACAGAGAGAGAGAGAGAGAGAGAGAGACAGACAGACAGACAGACAGACAGAAACAGAGAGAGAGAGACACACAGAGAGAGAGAGAAAAACAGAGAGAGAGAGAGACAGAAACAGAGAGAGAGCGAGAGAGAGACAGAAAAACAGAGCAACAGAGCAACAGAGAGACAAACAGAGAGGGAAGGGGGACGAGAGGGGGTTAGCATAAGAGATTGTCACAACAAGTAGTGGTTTTGTCTGTCGCGAGAAAAGCTATCAGCGCAGAGTGGGGTGGCACAAAACAATGCCATTGTGCGTCCAACAAGGAGTTTGACAGGTCACAGACTGCTGTCTTTTCTCCGCACTTTCGTCGCTACTTCCCTCCTCCTCCGTCTCTCGTTTCCAATAGACACTTGACTTCATTCGTGAGGGGTAGCATAATTTATCGTCCTTTATGGTTTATTGCGACGAAAGTTTGTTATTTTACTGCAAACTTCGGAAAGACGGTAGTGAGTTGACGGTGTGATGTATGGGCAGAAGGAGAAAGAGAGATAGGGGAAGGGCTCCTAATATGGACCGGCTCCTTATATGGACCACCACCAACTAACGGCGCTAGAGCGCTCAAAAAAGTTGTATTCGCTGTATTCACCCTCTTTTGGATAACTTGCACATGTCAAAACAGTTGCAGAAACACAAATCTCAAAACCGTTAGGCTTTTTCTCTTTTTTCACTTTTGGCAGCGCTCACTCTAAATGTGCCGCCTAAAACGGACTCGTTTCTGTCTACAGCCAAAGCTTTTATCAAACAGAAATGGCTATATATGACAGCTAAAACCGTATTTGTTACATTTTAGCAGTGTTGACCCCGAGTTTCTTCTGCAAACAAAAAATAATAGCAAAATCTCAAAGTATGTGCGAGTCCCCTAATATGGACCACCTTCAACAAATCGAAGAAAATAAAAGCTAAAGGCTATTTTCATTAATTCATTAAGAAGCTTGCTGGTAATAACCTATAACTAGCCCTCAAGATTTAAAAAAAATGCAACGAAAAGTCTTCTTTTCGTGGAAGTTGATAATTTAACTTATTTTCACTCTGTTTTTGATAAGCTTCTTTAGTTTCCTGGTGTTCAAATAATGCTCTCATCAACTCGAAACAGATAAATCTAGAGCATATTTTAATTAGGCTGACTTGTACACTAAGTTGTATCATGTTATTTTGAAATATAGGGGGCTTTTTACAGTGATTCGTGAAGGCCGCTTCACTGGGTCCATATTAGGCGCCCAGGCTCCTAATATGGACCCTTTGTGATTTTTTCTGTATTTAATTTTTGCTGAATGTGTATCAAAGCTATGTTACTCTAATTAGGCCTAACGGTTAAACTAAGAAAGAAGGACTATCAAACACAAAATGAAACTTCTTTGCACGAAAACAAGCTAGTTATCAGCAATAAACAAAAAGTGGTCCATATTAGGGGCCCTTCCCCTAATTTGAATCAGAGCATGAACAACACTGACGTTTATTAGATAGCATACATTTTGGTTTGCGTGTTTCCATAACCTATTTGTTCGTTAGTCAGATCTTGTCACCGTTAAAGGAAGAAGACTAGGTAGTGTCGGGTTTAGACCAGTCTTGATGTCGCCCGATGCAAGGGACACAACCGAGAACACCAAACCAAGGGAGACGATAGAGTGACGCCGGAGGGAGGGAAACAGGTGGGCAAAAACGTGCTGGATTTCAGCCCTTCATACTCACTTTCACGCCGTTACACAGCTGGTCAGCTCCCCTGTCACGCCGTGTCACAGCTGGTCAGCTCCCCTGTCACGCCGTGTCGAGTCCTGTAGTTAAATGGTACCCCTGTTAAGGGTTATTGATTTTCAGCCTCAACAGATTTGGGTGTATTTGGTGGCATTGTTTTGCTAATCGAGCGTGGCGAGAACTTGATGACAATCCGCACCAGCTGGGTGTACAGTATATATCCTCTAGCTGTATTTTCTGATGTAGGATCGCTTTCTGTACACGTGGTTGAGGTTTTCCTTAGAAGTGTATGTGTGTTTTGGGGGAAGGGGGGCGTGATGTGTGTGTGTGTGTGTCTCTCTCTCTCTCTCTGTCTCTGTCTCTGTCTCTGTCTCTGTCTCTCTGTCTCTGTCTCTCTCTCTCTCTCTCTCTCTCTCTCTCTCTCTCTCTATCGTGTGAGCGCGCGGACGCATGCACACTTTCTAATTGGTAAAGAGAGGTGTGTAAACCTGTTGCTTCAAGTGTTTTTATGAGCAACAATCGTTCCCTCTTCCCCCCCCCCCCACACACACACTCTTTCGCTCTCGTTCTTTTAACATTGTGCAGATAGTTTGCGTGGGTTAACACAACAATGGCATTGTGTCAGACTGAAGTAGGACAACAAAAACCAGGACTGAAAAAGAATTCGCAGAAAGAACAGTCGCAAGAAAAACAGGTGAACAAAAGCAGAAAGGTGATAGGCGCATAGCTAAGTGTGGTATGCACTAAAACTTCCGGTATTCGGTAGTGGTAAAACGTGGTGTGGGATGGTATGGTGACAGTAAAACTAACAGAAAAACAAGGGGGGGGGGGGAGGGCAGAGGGGAGTTGGGGTAAAGCTTCTTGCGGGGTAGTGACGGTAAAAGTAAATTCAAGAAATCAGAGTAGGCCTTACGACAACCGAAGGAGATAGCAAGAAAGAGAAATAACAGCGAGAGAGAAAGAGGTAAGGGCGGTGTATATCAAAACGATGTCACCTTGAATCAAAGCCAGGGGGGGGGAGGGAACCTGGAATTGCCACGAGATAGATAGCAATCCACGGGACAATAGCGAAGGAGGGAGAAAGGAATTTCGTGCCACGACACAGCTGAGATAGCTAGCGACAAGACAGGAGGGGAGGGGAGACGGAGGGCGAGAGTTGAGGTAACACGCATTAACCGGCCCGTAACGACAAAACGCACACACCTGTCGCTCTCACCCCGTCTCTGGCACCGTTCTGGTTGCCAGGGAAACGGCAGCTTCAGGGTCCGGGTCCGTTGCGACGGAAACTTGCCGGTGCCAGAAAGTTTGGAAAGGACAGATTTGACAAGCTTGAAAACACGGGGGGGTTGTCCCTCAGCTGGTGTTGATGTGTCGCACTGACAGTGTTAAACGAGGTATGGTGAACGAGGGGAAGGGGAGGGGGAGAGAGGAGAGGGGGGGAGGGGGTGAGAGGAGGGGGGGGGGGAGTGAGATAGATAGGGGGCGGGGTCCGCTCTCAGGTGACGGCTCTGATCTATGTAGACTTGTAGACTTGCAAAGCGGGCGACCCATGAGGGCCTCAGACCTGCTCGTACCCCCCTCCCCCCTCCGCCCTCTCTCGCTGCCACCCCTTCCACCCTTTCCCTTTTTCTGTCACAGGTTGTGATTGCTCTCCCCTCCTACCCCCCCCCCCCCCTCTCCTTTCCTCCTCGCTTGTCCCCATACCTGTAGAGCGAGTGAGGGAGCGGAGGGCCTGTAGGTAAAAACAGCCAGCCATATCTCAGCCCCACTTGTAGACTCACGCATACCTCAGTGAAAGGGAACACACGGCGAAAGTAGTACAGCACTTGTAGTGAAGCAAGAGAGAGAGAGAAAGAAAGAAGAAGAGGGAGAGAGAGAGAGCTGGAGAGTTTAGTCCACTACCACCACCACCTCCACCACTACCAGCACAGATATACTGTCGTATACTACACTACACAGGGCCCAGCAAATCAGTCAGTCTTCTCCTCTTCCTTCCGATCAGGGCCAAGTCAGTTGCGAGTGAGTCTCCTGTCATTGCGAGCGACTGCAGTCAGTGGTAGGACTTTAGTGACAGCGCTTTTACCAGTGAATTGAACATCGTATAGTTCAGCGGTAGAAGAGAAGTGTTGTGCGCTGTGGTAGAAGTGACTGACACAACTTCCCGAAAACTTCGCTTCATCCGCATTGTGTGAGCTTAACTGGCTGTAGTAGTGTTTTAGTAGTGTCATTCACTGGACCTGTTGTGGTGCGGTCTGTGCTGTGTGTTGTGTCGTCGTTGTCGTTTGCTGTTGACCATTCTATCCTCCTCCTTCCCCTCCGGTCTCCACGCCCACCTCGCCTTGCTATGACGGCTCTGTGGACCCTGGACGCGCATGTAAGACTGACCACCATGGAGTTTTTTTTAATTAATTACTTTTTTTTCAACAACTGTCACACTTTGCTTTTGTCGTTTTGGAAGGATATTTTGTTTGTTTGATCGATTTTCATGTTTTGTCGTTTTATCGTTTACTGTACGGTGTGTGTGGTTCCATGTGCGTTTGTTCCTTCTTGTGAATGTTTGTTGGTATGTGTGTAGCAGGTTTGTTTTGTTTGTTTGCTTATTCGTTTGTTTGTTCATTCTTAAGGAGGGTTTTGTTTGCTAGGAAATTCAGTTTGTGTAATTATTTGCCTATAGTTTCCCTTTGAAGCTTGAATACCGTAAATTTGTATTTTTGTGTGTGAAATTGTTGACTTTTCTTCAAGTTTGTTTTGTTTTAATCCTCCTCTACCCTGAAATGAGAAAACTAAGTCAACAGGTGGCGGATGTCACAGTTATCTTTTTCTTTATCGCCACCTGACAACACAGACAATTCGCACCTGTAAGAACACTCGTGTTTTCTGAAACAACTCAAAGCTCCTAATTGTTTTAAATGAGCTCACGATCGAATTCGCTTTCAAAGAATTGTGACACAATGACTTGGCCAGTACATGTACAACGCAGAGAAAGCAGGACATCGGACCACGAGGCGTTCGACACTTTATCTTTGCGTCCAAACTGTTGCAAGCCTTGTCAGTCAGTGTCACGGATTCTGTCACCAATCCCTGACACACTAACTGACTACTCTGGCCCTGACACAATTCGTACACGCACACACTCGCCCACACCGCACACACCCTTCTGCGGTTTCCTTGTCTTCTGACAACCTTTTGTTTCTGCATTTCTGTGGTTTTGTTGTTTCGCTTCTCTCGAGTGTTTGTAGAAGAGCTTTAGGGTCTGGGACGCTTGCTTCGTTTGGCTTCCGTGTAGTGTCGGTAAGCCCGAAATGTAATGTACTGTTTCCACGATCTTTTGTTTGTGTCTGTCATTTGCTTTGTTGTTTTAGCGTGTTAAGTCTTGCGGTTTTAGTGTAATGTGTGATCTAAACCTGTGAGTGTGTGTGTGTGTGTGTGTGTGTGTGTGTGTGTGTGATGGGGGGAGGGAGGGGGTGGCACACACACACACACACACACACACACACAAGCTCTCTTGCTTTCTCTTTCACACATACACCCGCCCCCCCCCCTAAACCACCCCTAATGTGCTTCAGTAAACCATATTAATTAAGTCACTTGACGAAAGTACACGCACATCCAAAGACAAACTCTGCTGGTGTCTAAACGGGAAGGCAAAACAGGTAGATTGCTACGGCAGGAGTGGAGGTTACAGTTTTTTTTGCCCAGCTTGTTGTTTTTGCTCATTACCCCAGGTGTATGTATACCTTTTCGCTCCAAGCACTGCAATGCGCGCATGTATACGGGGGAGGCTCTGTTTACTTTTGCTGCCTTGTTTGCATGTTCATGCTGGCACACAGTTGTTCCAACGCTGAGGGTTTTTTCTTGTACTTTCTGTTTCAGCTGTCCACTTTGGGGTGGCTTATTTTGTAACTGAATGCACACAGCTATTGTGTGTACCTGTAGGGAACATTTCTGGTCCGATGTAAATTTTTCTTTGAATTTTTGGTTCATTGTAAATGTATGTTTAAGTTTTTAGTTCGGTGTTAATTTGGTGTACATTTTTTGGTTCGATGTAAATTTCTGAGTACATGTTTGGTTCGGTGTAAATTTCTGGTTCAGTGTAAGTTTCTTTACACATGCATTTTTGGTTCAGCGTTACAGTGGATGTTTGTGTGTTACGTAAAGAAGAAGTGTTTCTTCATCACCGTAATCTATAGCTAGACACTGACACACTACCTCGTTGGTTAAATCATTCTCTCTGACAATGAATGGGTCAAGTTGTAAAGATGACCTCACATTTTTTATCTCGGGCGGCCATAATGTGTGGCGTGGGTAAAGTGTGTGTGAATAGTATACAGGACACACCACGCTAATAAGGACATACATTCAGACAGACTGACACAATCACACGCACGCAAACAAGCAAGCACGCGCGCGCCACACACACACACAAACAAACAAACACAGGCCTAAACTATCACCCACACACACTCATCGCATTCAACACATTTCTTCCTCTCGACATCATTATACCTGTACAACACTCCTTTCCAGGGGTCCTGATTTGGCCTATTATGGTCCGCTGGACCCGAAAAGCAACAGCTAACTAACTAATCCTTTCCATCCAATTTTTTTCTCGCTCACAAAGTACAATGGAGCCCACCCCCATCAAGACATTTTTGTTATGTTCTGTTCATGACCTCTGTAAAATATACCTCCATTTAAAAACTCCATATTAGTTATGATCTGACCCCTCCCCCCCCCCCCCAAGCTATTTGGGGGTCTTAAAAAGGGGTTCCACTGTAAAATCGCCGTTTTCTCACTCCTTGAGGTATTCGGGGTTTGTCGCTACGTGCCGGGAGGGGGGTCGGGGGCGCCGACAGTCACGCACCTGTTGGTTGTGACACTATTCTTCTCTCCACGTACCTGGCGACAAAGCTTGCACTTTTTTCTTCACACCATTGTTTTGTGAAGAGAAAGACTCAGGTTACTGGCTACAGCAGCGATTTATATGACTGTATGTTTCTTTGTTCTTATAGCTTTTTTCTAGTGCGTTTAAGTTCAAGTTAGTTGTTCGTCCCAAAAAGGAGTGTCCCCCCCCCCCCCCCCCCCTAGTTAGTTTACTTTAAACAAACCAATTAAATGCTGCATTCTGGGAAACAAAAAGTAGCGAACTGTTGTTTGTTGGTAACGACATTCCTTGTACACTCCTAGTGTATTTCGTACACTCCTAGTGTATGTCGTACCTGGGAATGACACCGTTGTGCTTTTCAAACGGAGTACGGAAAGAATTACGTGAAAGCTCAAGAAAAATGGGATCGTGAGAAGATTTTCTCTCCGCCCAAACTGTTGAGTCTCTTTTCTTGACACACAATTTCTAAGTGTTTCGCGACCCTCAAAGTTGCTGAAATTGTCTTATCGGTATAGAGGGTGCGCAGTTGAGAGCTTCAGCTTGTGTGAAAGCTTGTTTAATTCATTTAAAAGTACAGTGGAACCTAAGCTCTTCAGTCCAAGGGCTTGAGGTGTTACAGACGCAGAGGAGAAAAAAAAGACAAGGCACAAGATTATCTTTGAAAATAAGTGAAAGGTTAATTGTGGGCGAGAGTGAACAGCGAGATGTTTTGTGCGAGGGTGTACAATAAGTGAAAGGTTAATTGTGGGCGAGAGTGAACAGCGAGATGTTTTGTGCGAGGGTGCACAATAAGTGAAAGGTTAATTGTGGGCGAGAGTGAACAGCGAGATGTTTTGTGCGAGGGTGTACAATAAGTGAAAGGTTAATTGTGGGCGAGAGTGAACAGCGAGATGTTTTGTGCGAGGGTGCACAATAAGTGAAAGGTTAATTGTGGGCGAGAGTGAACAGCGAGATGTTTTGTGCGAGGGTGTACAATAAGTGAAAGGTTAATTGTGGGCGAGAGTGAACAGCGAGATGTTTTGTGCGAGGGTGTACAATAAGTGAAAGGTTGATTGTGGGCGAGAGTGAAGAGCGAGATGTTTTGTGCGAGGGTGTACAATAAGTGAAAGGTTAATTGTGGGCGAGAGTGAACAGCGAGATGTTTTGTGCGAGGGTGTACAATAAGTGAAAGGTTAATTGTGGGCGAGAGTGAACAGCGAGATGTTTTGTGCGAGGGTGTACAATAAGTGAAAGGTTAATTGTGGGCGAGAGTGAACAGTGAGATGTTTTGTGCGAGGGTGTACAATAAGTGAAAGGTTAATTGTGGGCGAGAGTGAACAGCGAGATGTTTTGTGCGAGGGTGTACAATAAGTGAAAGGTTAATTGTGGGCGAGAGTGAACAGCGAGATGTTTTGTGCGAGGGTGTACAATAAGTGAAAGGTTAATTGTGGGCGAGAGTGAACAGCGAGATGTTTTGTGCGAGGGTGTACAATAAGTGAAAGGTTAATTGTGGGCGAGAGTGAAGAGCGAGATGTTTTGTGCGAGGGTGCACAATAAGTGAAAGGTTAATTGTGGGCGAGAGTGAAGAGCGAGATGTTTTGTGCGAGGGTGTACAATAAGTGAAAGGTTAATTGTGGGCGAGAGTGAACAGCGAGATGTTTTGTGCGAGGGTGTACAATAAGTGAAAGGTTGATTGTGGGCGAGAGTGAAGAGCGAGATGTTTTGTGCGAGGGTGTACAATAAGTGAAAGGTTAATTGTGGGCGAGAGTGAACAGCGAGATGTTTTGTGCGAGGGTGTACAATAAGTGAAAGGTTAATTGTGGGCGAGAGTGAACAGCGAGATGTTTTGTGCGAGGGTGTACAATAAGTGAAAGGTTAATTGTGGGCGAGAGTGAACAGCGAGATGTTTTGTGCGAGGGTGTACAATAAGTGAAAGGTTAATTGTGGGCGAGAGTGAAGAGCGAGATGTTTTGTGCGAGGGTGCACAATAAGTGAAAGGTTAATTGTGGGCGAGAGTGAACAGCGAGATGTTTTGTGCGAGGGTGTACAATAAGTGAAAGGTTAATTGTGGGCGAGAGTGAACAGCGAGATGTTTTGTGCGAGGGTGTACAATAAGTGAAAGGTTAATTGTGGGCGAGAGTGAACAGCGAGATGTTTTGTGCGAGGGTGTACAATAAGTGAAAGGTTAATTGTGGGCGAGAGTGAACAGCGAGATGTTTTGTGCGAGGGTGTACAATAAGTGAAAGGTTAATTGTGGGCGAGAGTGAACAGCGAGATGTTTTGTGCGAGGGTGTACAATAAGTGAAAGGTTAATTGTGGGCGAGAGTGAACAGCGAGATGTTTTGTGCGAGGGTGTACAATAAGTGAAAGGTTAATTGTGGGCGAGAGTGAACAGCGAGATGTTTTGTGCGAGGGTGTACAATAAGTGAAAGGTTAATTGTGGGCGAGAGTGAACAGCGAGATGTTTTGTGCGAGGGTGTACAATAAGTGAAAGGTTAATTGTGGGCGAGAGTGAACAGCGAGATGTTTTGTGCGAGGGTGTACAATAAGTGAAAGGTTAATTGTGGGCGAGAGTGAAGAGCGAGATGTTTTGTGCGAGGGTGTACAATAAGTGAAAGGTTGATTGTGGGCGAGAGTGAAGAGCGAGATGTTTTGTGCGAGGGTGTACAATAAGTGAAAGGTTAATTGTGGGCGAGAGTGAACAGCGAGATGTTTTGTGCGAGGGTGTACAATAAGTGAAAGGTTAATTGTGGGCGAGAGTGAACAGCGAGATGTTTTGTGCGAGGGTGTACAATAAGTGAAAGGTTAATTGTGGGCGAGAGTGAACAGCGAGATGTTTTGTGCGAGGGTGCACAATAAGTGAAAGGTTAATTGTGGGCGAGAGTGAACAGCGAGATGTTTTGTGCGAGGGTGTACAATAAGTGAAAGGTTAATTGTGGGCGAGAGTGAACAGCGAGATGTTTTGTGCGAGGGTGTACAATAAGTGAAAGGTTAATTGTGGGCGAGAGTGAAGAGCGAGATGTTTTGTGCGAGGGTGTACAATAAGTGAAAGGTTAATTGTGGGCGAGAGTGAAGAGCGAGAAGTTTTGTGCGAGGGTGTACAATAAGTGAAAGGTTAATTGTGGGCGAGAGTGAAGAGCGAGATGTTTTGTGCGAGGGTGTACAATAAGTGAAAGGTTAATTGTGGGCGAGAGTGAACAGCGAGATGTTTTGTGCGAGGGTGCACAATAAGTGAAAGGTTAATTGTGGGCGAGAGTGAACAGCGAGATGTTTTGTGCGAGGGTGTACAATAAGTGAAAGGTTAATTGTGGGCGAGAGTGAACAGCGAGATGTTTTGTGCGAGGGTGTACAATAAGTGAAAGGTTAATTGTGGGCGAGAGTGAACAGCGAGATGTTTTGTGCGAGGGTGTACAATAAGTGAAAGGTTAATTGTGGGCGAGAGTGAACAGCGAGATGTTTTGTGCGAGGGTGTACAATAAGTGAAAGGTTAATTGTGGGCGAGAGTGAAGAGCGAGATGTTTTGTGCGAGGGTGTACAATAAGTGAAAGGTTAATTGTGGGCGAGAGTGAACAGTGAGATGTTTTGTGCGAGGGTGTACAATAAGTGAAAGGTTAATTGTGGGCGAGAGTGAACAGCGAGATGTTTTGTGCGAGGGTGTACAATAAGTGAAAGGTTAATTGTGGGCGAGAGTGAACAGCGAGAAGTTTTGTGCGAGGGTGTACAATAAGTGAAAGGTTAATTGTGGGCGAGAGTGAACAGCGAGATGTTTTGTGCGAGGGTGTACAATAAGTGAAAGGTTAATTGTGGGCGAGA
Source organism: Littorina saxatilis (assembly GCF_037325665.1). NCBI lineage: Eukaryota > Metazoa > Mollusca > Gastropoda > Littorinimorpha > Littorinidae > Littorina > Littorina saxatilis. Next base: position 73,287,583 of record NC_090256.1, on the reverse strand, counting down.
GTGAACAGCGAGATGTTTTGTGCGAGGGTGTACAATAAGTGAAAGGTTAATTGTGGGCGAGAGTGAAGAGCGAGAAGTTTTGTGCGAGGGTGTACAATAAGTGAAAGGTTAATTGTGGGCGAGAGTGAAGAGCGAGAAGTTTTGTGCGAGGGTGTACAATAAGTGAAAGGTTAATTGTGGGCGAGAGTGAAGAGCGAGATGTTTTGTGCGAGGGTGTACAATAAGTGAAAGGTTAATTGTGGGCGAGAGTGAACAGCGAGATGTTTTGTGCGAGGGTGTACAATAAGTGAAAGGTTAATTGTGGGCGAGAGTGAACAGCGAGATGTTTTGTGCGAGGGTGTACAATAAGTGAAAGGTTAATTGTGGGCGAGAGTGAACAGCGAGATGTTTTGTGCGAGGGTGTACAATAAGTGAAAGGTTAATTGTGGGCGAGAGTGAACAGCGAGATGTTTTGTGCGAGGGTGTACAATAAGTGAAAGGTTAATTGTGGGCGAGAGTGAAGAGCGAGATGTTTTGTGCGAGGGTGTACAATAAGTGAAAGGTTAATTGTGGGCGAGAGTGAACAGCGAGATGTTTTGTGCGAGGGTGTACAATAAGTGAAAGGTTAATTGTGGGCGAGAGTGAACAGCGAGATGTTTTGTGCGAGGGTGTACAATAAGTGAAAGGTTAATTGTGGGCGAGAGTGAACAGCGAGATGTTTTGTGCGAGGTTAATTGTGGGCGAGAGTGAACAGCGAGATGTTTTGTGCGAGGGTGTACAATAAGTGAAAGGTTAATTGTGGGCGAGAGTGAACAGCGAGATGTTTTGTGCGAGGGTGTACAATAAGTGAAAGGTTAATTGTGGGCGAGAGTGAAGAGCGAGATGTTTTGTGCGAGGGTGTACAATAAGTGAAAGGTTAATTGTGGGCGAGAGTGAAGAGCGAGATGTTTTGTGCGAGGGTGTACAATAAGTGAAAGGTTAATTGTGGGCGAGAGTGAACAGCGAGATGTTTTGTGCGAGGGTGTACAATAAGTGAAAGGTTAATTGTGGGCGAGAGTGAAGAGCGAGATGTTTTGTGCGAGGGTGTACAATAAGTGAAAGGTTAATTGTGGGCGAGAGTGAAGAGCGAGATGTTTTGTGCGAGGGTGTACAATAAGTGAAAGGTTAATTGTGGGCGAGAGTGAACAGCGAGATGTTTTGTGCGAGGGTGTACAATAAGTGAAAGGTTAATTGTGGGCGAGAGTGAACAGCGAGATGTTTTGTGCGAGGGTGTACAATAAGTGAAAGGTTAATTGTGGGCGAGAGTGAAGAGCGAGATGTTTTGTGCGAGGGTGTACAATAAGTGAAAGGTTAATTGTGGGCGAGAGTGAACAGCGAGATGTTTTGTGCGAGGGTGTACAATAAGTGAAAGGTTAATTGTGGGCGAGAGTGAACAGCGAGATGTTTTGTGCGAGGGTGCACAATAAGCTGGTACGTGTCTCGTTGTCCCATACTGCACAAGGACACGTCCTTTTGCACGTCGTCTGCTCAAAGAAAGTCTTTCAGGGGGTTGTCTCTGTTTTGCGCTTGTCTTATCTCTCTGACTTTCTTGTGACTGAAACGGCTAGTGCGACGCCGCATCTACAGACACACTTGTCCTCTACAACCAGCAAACAACCCTCAAAAATCCCTCACTTTTCCAACAATCCTTTGAACGAATGTTGCCCACTAAATGTTACCTGCTTAGTATGTGAAACATGTGTCGCGGCTAGCCTTTAGGCAACAGTTTTGACCAAGCCTCCTTCCCCACCCCCCTCTCCTGCCCAGCCCCCCCCCCTCTTCAAATCCCCCCCATCTTTGCCAAGCTGGGTCGTTGCAGGTAGAATGTCACGGGCTAGGGAGGAAGACCTTTAGGGTCCGATGGAGAGTCCCCCCGACTTCTCCGAGATCTCGTTGGTATGCTTCGGCCCTTCGTCTCCCTCGTTTTCTCGCCTCGCTAGCAAATGTCACATAAACTCAACAGTTTCTTTTTTGGTAGGGTTGGGATGGGGGGGGTGGGGGGTAGGGGGGGTAGGAGGAGGGTGGTGAGGGTTTGTCGTGCCCTTTTCATTCGCTTCAGTTCATGTAACTAAGTCATTTGTTTTCGGGTGTTGTTTGTTTAACATCTGGTAGTATTGTGCTGTATTAGTGATGCAATGGTTGTTGTGTTTGCCTTTTTGTTTTGTTGTTGTTGTAGCGTTTTTTGAATGGTCAAATAGAGAGAGAGAGAGAGAGAGAGAGAGAGAGAGAGAGAGAGAGAGAGAGAGAGAGAGAGAGAGAGAGAGAGAGAGAGAGAGAGAGACGCAGATAATTTATTCAATAGGCCATAGCCCCTTTTGAAGGAGTGTGAACAAATGGTTAACGTTGCAAATAATGTAACTCATCAGGTGCAAAAAAGGTACAACATAATACTCGCACAACACTACAGATTAAAACATACATTGCACGTTATTTAACTAAGAGGTTACAACATCTCTTAATTTAAAGGCTTTATACAAATACAAGGATACATTTCTAACAACAGTTTCTTGAGGTGAAGCCAGGAGCAAGCTGAGTCTAAAAGTGCTTGGGTTTCTATAATATTTAAATGGGATACATTTTTCTCTTAATCTGTTGGACAACACAAAACAAAATGGACTTCATCTTCTTGCTTTACTTTACAAAGGGGACATATTAACTGAGAGAGAGAGAGAGAGAGAGAGAGACAGAGACAGAGACAGAGAGAGAGAGAGAGAGAGAGACAGACAGAGAGAGAGAGACAGAGAAATAGAGACAGAGAAATAGAGACAGAGAGAGAGAGAGGTCCAGCAAACTATTGCAGCCCAGGGCAGTCTGGTGCCATGTCAGGGCTAATGAATCGCTCCCCTGTGGGCTGACCACTCCAAACATCTGGTCAGTCTGGCGTGCGTAGCTGTGGACTGCTCTCAGCCCTCGGACACAATCAGTGCCGACAGCAGGAGATCACCAGCTGCACAGATCGATAGGCACTAGATTCTGTTGTGTGATTTTAGTCTGTCTGTTGTGTCTGTCTGTTGTGTGTCTGTATGGATGTTTCTGACTCTCTGTCTGTCTACTTGTCCCGCCTCCCTTTCTCTCTCGGTTTCTCTATTTCTGTTTCTCGTTCTCTCTCCAACCCAAAAGGTCTGTCTGTCTGTCTGTCTGTCTGTCTCTGCCTCTTCTCTCTCTCTCTGTTTCGTTCACTCTCTATGTTTCGCTCTCTCTCTCTCTCTTTTTCTCTCTCTCTCTTTCTCTCTCTCCAACACACACTATCTGTCTGTCTGCATGCCTATTGCTCTCTCTCTTTGTATCATTTCAAACTTATTTGGGATTTAAAAAAAAAAAGTGTTTCTGTTGTACTTCAATTTTTTTATTTTAATTTTGGAACGTTGGCAGTCTCTTTGTTTTTGGATTTGTTTGTTTGTTTGTTTGTTTGTTTGTTTTGTGGGTAGGTTGTTTGCTCAAGGTTTCTCATTCTCGCTATTCCTTCTCTGTGTGTTTTGTAGCAAGGACTAGCTGTAAGACAGGACTCCATGGACCTGTGCTACTACCCTTCGGTAATAAAGCTTTTACAGTTCCAGCTCTCTCTCTCTCTCTCTCTCTCTCTCTCTCTCTCTCTCTCTCTCTTTCTCTCTCTCTCACTCTCTCTCTCTCTCTCTCTCTCTCTCTCTCTCTCTCTCTCTCTCTCTCTCTCTCTCTCTCTCTCTCTGTCTGTCTTTCTCCCCCTCTCTGTCTCTCTCTGTCTCTCTCTGTCTGTCTCTATCTCTCTGTCTCTTGCTCTCTCTCTCTGTCTCTTGCTCTCTGTCTCTCTCTCTCTCTATGTCTCTCTGTCTCTTGCTTTCTCTCTCACTCTCTGTTTCTCCCTCACTCTCTCCATCACATATTCTCTGTCTGTCTGCCTATCTGTCTGTCTGTCAGTCTGTCTGTTTGTTGCATGCTCTCTCTGTCTCTGTCTTCGTCTCTGGCTGTCTGGCTGGCTGGCTGTTTGTCTGTGTCTGTCTGTGTGTGTGTGTCTCTCTCTCTCTCTCTCTCTCTATCTATCTATCTATCTATCTATCTATCTATCTATCTATCTATCTATCTCTCTCTCTCTCTCTCTCTCTCTCTCTCTCTCTCTCTCTCTCTCTCTCTTATCAAAACAAAAGAGCAAGAGAAAGACATGGGGGTGGTGGAGGGCGTGAGAATCAGAAGGAAGAGGGTGGAGGGATCGTCGGTCAGTATTACTGACTGACCTTGCCTTCAGAAAGCGGTGGCGATGTGACTTTGATGCCATGACTTGTGTCCGGTCATTCTGTCCTAATCCTTGATCCCCTTGCAAAAGTCCGTCTTGCTCTGCTGGTCAGTCCTGCCCCAATTTGGTTTTTTAGTTTAAGACATCAAGATTTGTTTGCAGCTAGGCTTTACCCAACTGGGCGGACCTCTGTCGTAGTGCTCTGAGAGAGAGAGAGAGAGAGAGAGAGAGAGAGAGAGAGAGAGAGAGAGAGAGAGAGAGAGAGAGAATGGGGGGGGGGGGGGGAACAATCTGACATCATGAATAACGTTTGTTTGTAGGGCAAAAAAGGAGTAGAGGGAGGGAGACAGAATACATTTGGTTTTCAAAATCATGGTAATGAAAATGTCGCCAATAAATATTTCGCTTGAGAGAGAGAGAGAGAGAGAGAGAGAGAGAGAGGGGGGGGGGGGTATAATTCGCTTCACAAAGCGAAGTAAGAAAATCAGAGGGAGAGAAAACTCGCCTTACGAAAACGATGTGAGAGAATCTGCCAACGACAAAAGGGGACGGCTGCTGACTTGAATAGGGCGATTTTCTGAAATATGACACCAGCAAAATAACATTCTTTTGCATGCAAATTATCTCGGCGAGGGCAAAGACGGGCTTGTTTGCGTGTACATCATTCTACGCTGCTTCAGACCACGCCCCTTTTCCTCTTTTACTCCTCCACACCCCCCCATCCCCAGCCGCCCCCCCCCCCCCCCCCCCCCTGCTTCTTGTCCCCATGTATCTCGCTCAGTTTCTAGATGAAAGCTTATGCCAAAGTAGTCAGGTAACCTACACCCGGGGTATTCGAGCTTGGGGTAGAAGCTGGGAAGGAATACTTAAAAACAAGTCGCGTAAGGCGAAAATACAACATTTAGTCAAGTAGCTGTCGAACTCACAGAATGAAACTGAACGCAATGCAACGCAGCAAGACCGTATACTCGTAGCATCGTCAGTCCACTGCTCACGGCAAAGGCAGTGAAATTGACAAGAAGAGCGGGGTAGTAGTTGCGCTGAGAATGATAGCACGCTTTTCTGTACCTCTCTTCGTTTTAACTTTCTGAGCGTGTTTTTAATCCAAACATATCATATCTATATGTTTTTGGAATCAGGAACCGACAAGGAATAAGGTGAAAGTGTTTTTAAATTGATTTCGACAAATTAATTTTGATCATAATTTTTATATATTTAATTTTCAGAGCTTGTTTTTAATTCAAATATAACATATTTATATGTTTTTGGAATCAGCAAATGATGGAGAATAAGATGAACGTAAATTTGGATCGTTTTATAAAAAAAATATTTTTTTT
>NC_090256.1:73087021-73277021 GCF_037325665.1 Littorina saxatilis | reverse complement strand
AAACAAACCCAAAACTACCCAACGACGACATCTGTGAAGCTCGACAGTTTCTTGTTCACGCGAGTGCATAAATTAACCTAGTTATTACGTGGTGTTTGGTCGGAGTTCGACTGAGTGATTCCGGCCTCCATTTTGTTTTACACAAACTCATGATGACGTCTGACATAGTTTGCTAGTGACGTGTCTTTTTGTGCATGGTGTGGTGATCTACCTGATCTAAATTTAGATCCAAAAATAGGCCAAGACCAGCCGGATCCGAGTACGAAATTAATTCGTAAAAAATTCGCAGTTCTTGATTCTTTGGGTGCAAGTCAATGAAACTTGGTAGTTCTTCTAACGGATAGCTGCCTGAGGTATGACTAAAAGCCCTAGGGGCTCCGTGCACCTGGATTTGACAAGTTCAGTACCTTTAACCCCTGTATCATCCCTTTTTAGTTTCTCTAGCTCCTCTGAGACGTACACATTTTTTTGCTCTGTCCAGGTTTGTCTTTTTCGCTTACAGCTGGATCCTGTTTTGTGCTGATCAGCTCCGTCTGTCGACACGTAGTATTTTGTTATTCAGCCTTCTTTGTGAGCGAGGTATGTGTGTCTATGGGTTGAGTTATTTATTACCTCTCTCTTTTGAGGTGTGTATGAGAAGGTGTGCTTGCTCCCTGTTCCTGGTGTTTAGTACGATGGAGATAGAAGTAAGCTCCCCTGCTCCTTTCTGCTCCATTCTCACTATTATGGGTAGATAATTACACTCGTTGAATGTTGTAGGGTTGAGTGTGTGTCGGTCTCGCTCCCCGTGTTTATCTGAATGAGGTTGGGCTTTTCTTTTTTTCCACTCCGAATTGCGTGTAAAGGTGTGTGTGTGTGTGTATTTTCCGTGTTTGAGAGGTTGCTTGCGTTCGACAGCGGACAAAAATGTCAACGAAGAGTATCACCAGCGGTCACCTTGTTAATTTTTTTTATTTTTTTATTTTTTTATTTTTTTTTAAATTTTAACATTTGGTCAACGAAGAGGATAGGTTCCAAAATAAAATTCTCCTTTGTGATCCAATCAATTACCCCACAACTCCAACCCTGTTGGCTTGCCGTTTTCTTGCCAGAAACATCCATCTCACTTCTTTATACTAGCAACACAGCGGTAAGTAATGGAATTAGGTTTTATGTTGGAATGCAATCTGTGACTATAAATTATATCACTCCCTACATACATTCCCGAAAACCTCGTCCCAGACACGCCACCGAGAAGTGTTTACACTACCAGGACAAAGGCTCCCAGTTAAAATCTAAAATCAATAATCAGGACCTGTCCAATCAAATGCCGATCGACCCTCGTTTTTCACAGGTGTGTACACACACACACCAACTGCTAGAATTCGGCCAGGCCAGCGACTTTGACCAGCGCGAGAAATTGACCAATAAGCTCGATCAGCAGTGACCAGCAATAAGATCACTGGCCGTTTGATAGGCGGCCTGTCGGTGGGCAGTGGAATGGTGTGGAGACATATCCCGACCCGGATAACACGTTTACCGCCACTATGGTCTGATACAGGGCAACCCCTCTTCTAACACACACCCCCCCCACACACACACACACACACACCACACACACACTCCCGATTTGAGGCCTATCCCATTAAAGACCCTACTTTATTCAGACTTTTTGTTCATTATTTAAAAACAAAAAAACACTCAAGAAAGGTTGGTGATTGAAATGTTTGTTTGACAAATCAAAGATTGAACGTTTCAATAACAAACCAAATAACTAACCTTTCTTGTTTTTGTTTTTTTAATACTGGATTTTTGAACGTTAGGAAAATATCTGGTGTTTTTTTGGTTTGTTCTGTGCATACATTCTTTAAACTTATCTCACATTTGAGACTCCCTCCCGTTAAAGAACTGATTTTTCTCAGGTTTGTGAAAGGTCGTAACAAGGGGGTTGCACCGTAACACGCCTTTCACTTGATCCAGATTTTACCGCCCCCGACAAACAGTCGCCAGTGGAGTAGATAGCAGCTTTTATGGGCAGGAGAGGCCAGGTAAACAGAAAGGACTATCCAGGATACGTACCCAGCCATCAAGCAATAGTTTTCAGAAAGCCCAGCATATAACCATGCACGTCATGTCCCAAACAGACACTAGGTCTGGAGACAGAAAAACCAAGTTAGCACAGCATTTTCAGAAAGCACTGTGAGTGTTTGTCTCAGTGTTCTATGTACAAGCAAAAGGTGCGCAGGTACTAGGTGTCGATACGAAATAACTTCCTTTGCGTGTAATAGCCAGGTGAAGTTTAACCCAGATTTTCCTCGAGGTCAAAAAGTTGTGCGTGTGTCTGGTTTTTGAAGTTGATGATAGAACAAAATCTTATAAGAAGGAATGTGAGGGCCGGCGACTGCGAATGTCCTTTGTCTGACCCCACACACACACACACACACACACATACACACACCCCAAGCCCACCCCCTCCAATCCCTATCACAAAGAAACAAAATCGTGCCCACAAACAATCGGTGTTTTTACGACTGTAAATCACAACACAGTGTGAAAGCCAACATGATATTCCAAACCCACGCATTGCTGTAAACTCACCGATCTCAGAGGCTTTGAGCAAAGTGGGAGAGTAGTAAAAGAAACATCCAGTGCATAATAAGCGTGAGGCATGCGGCGGGTAGGCATGATAAAGGTAAAGAAAAAGCTAACAGCCGAACGCATTTTATCAATGAACAAATCTCGGGACATTCATTGAATTGTGGGCTCAAGGTTGGCAGCGTTATTTAGGCTCTGTGCGAAAAGCTTTTTGCTGCTTCACCTGTGTGTGTGGTTTGGTTTGGAACTGGAAGGTACAGAACTTCGACTTATAGAGAGATATCTCTCTGCAGAAGTGTGAAAGTGTGTTTGGTTTTTAGTGTGGAAGACACTGCTACGACTAGAGAAAGAGATATCTCCATGCAAAAGTGTGAAGTTTAAAAGACGATTTTGGGGACGACGTCGTGTATTGTTGAAACGGCAAACATCATCGTAGTGGCAAGGTGGGTGTCAAAATGTTTGGGGGATGTTGGTATGGAGATATGTTTTTGTTTTGCTTGAGTGATTGCTGTTCAAAGTCGCCATTACGTTCTGTGTGTTTTAAACCGTTCTCTTTGTCCTTCCAATTTTTATTTTGTTTAATGGTGTTGTTTTTTGAGTCACTTGAGAAAAAGTGACTCTATGTAATCGGTCAGTGTTAGTCTGTCCGGCCGGCCGTCCGGCCGGCCGTCCGTAGACACCACCTTAACGTTGGACTTTTCTCGGAAACTATCAAAGCGATCGGGCTCATATTTTGTTTAGTCGTGACCTCCAATGACCTCTACACTTTAACGATGGTTTCGTTGACCTTTGACCTTTTTCAAGGTCACAGGTCAGCGTCAAAGGAAAAATTAGACATTTTATATCTTTGACAAAGTTCATCGGATGTGATTGAAACTTTGTAGGATTATTCTTTACATCAAAGTATTTACATCTGTAGCCTTTTACGAACGTTATCAGAAAAACAAGGGAGATAACTAGCCTTTTCTGTTCGGCAACACACAACTTAACGTTGGGCTTTTCTCGGAAACTATAAAAGTGACCGGGCTCAAATTTTATGTGAACGTGACTCATTGTGTTGTGAATAGCAATTTCTTCCTGTCCATCTGATGCCTCATATAATATTCAGAACTGCGAAAGTGACTCGATCGAGCGTTTGCTCTTCTTGTTTTTTTACCTACGATGGGCCGTTGTGCTCCACTCATGTAGGCCTATCTCTGTGTGATACAGACGTCTCCCACTGAAGTAGAGAAGGTACGTGCACCATTTGTCCACGTGTTATCAGCGACGGGAAAAGTCAAACGCGCACATTCCCGATAAGACGAGCAGAGGTCTATCGCGGCAGGTATGTCGGACCTACCTACATTGGACCTTTTCTCCGGCGAATCAGTGCCCCCACACCTATACCTGCGTTCCTCTGTTGCGACTCTGGCACTGCAGATTTCAATTGAACGATTAAATGCGCTCCTTGGCCCACCTGCTAAAACGCAACACTTCAACAAAGTTTGCGTTGATGGAATGGGGGAAGGGGTTAGATGATATGATTTGAGAAAATCAAATCAGGGTGCATAGATTTTGCAAAGGTTATGTAAGGATTCCGCATGTTTGTTTTCTATCAGAATCCGTTTGGGTAGTATTGTTCGTAGTCTTTCAGTAGTATTGTTCGTAGTCTTTCAGTAGTATTGTTCGTAGTCTTTCAGTAGTATTGTTCGTAGTCTTTCAGTAGTATTGTTCGTAGTCTTTCAGTAGTGTTGTTCGTAGTCTTTCAGTAGTGTTGTTCGTAGTCTTTCAGTAGTAATGTTCGTGTTTACTGTCTTTGGACATGGTAGAGGAGAACCCGGCCGGGTCATACCTAAGACTTAATCTAGTGGCTGCTCCGCCTGGCGTCTGGCATTATGGGGTTAGTGCTAGGACTGGTTGGTCCGGTGTCAGAATAATGTGACTGGGTGAGACATGAAGCCTGTGCTGCGACTTCTGTCTTGTGTGTGGCGCACGTTATATGTCAAAGCAGCACCGCCCTGATATGGCCCTTCGTGGTCGGCTGGGCGTTAAGCAAACAAACAAACATGGTAGAGGAAACAGAAGATTCTACTCGATTTTTTGAAGAACAAATGTTCTAGCTGCAGGCATAATGTGAACAAAAAAGTGATTGTTTTTCAAGTTTATCACCACGACTTTCCCTGCCGGAAGCCGCTCGTCACAAACTACTCGTTTGTTGGAGTTGACGCTACAGTCGCATTTACCCTACGGTGACTTCATCACCACTTAGGGTACCCCCACCCCTTCAACCGGTCACTTGTTTTATTTCCCCCGCACTTTACCCCCCGGGGTGCCTGGCTGTCGGTGAAGTCTCCAGCACTGCATTATCTCTTCACTGACCATCGGTGTCAGTGTGTCGACGGGAAAGAAAAACATCCCGGTTGTGTGGGTGGCAACACGGGTATTCAGGTGGGTTTGGCGGGCAGATACATCTCTCTGTGCACGTATGCGAGAAGCGTCTTGGGTGACCTTCCTCTGTGTGTGTATGTGTGTGTGTGTGTGTGTGTATGTGTGTGTGTGTGTGTCTGTGTGTGTGTGTGTTATTGAGTGTCACTGTGTGTGTTAAAGAGAGACAGAGACAGAGAGAGAGAGACAGAGACAGAGACAGAGAGAGACAGAGAGAGACAGAGAGAGACAGAGAGAGAGAGAGAGAGAGAGACAGAGACAGAGACAGAGAGAGAGAGAGACAGAGAGAGAGAGAGAGACAGACAGACAGACAGACAGACAGACAGAGAGAGAGACAGAAAGAGAGATTGATTCCGGCTTCTGGTGGGCAAACAAGAGATTATCGTCGGCTTCTCACTAGTACACTATTGGTAATCAACAGAACTATGGACCGGCCGGCGTGTTAGCATTTGCAGGTAAAACACAGAGGGAGGTAAATCAGCTACTCTAATGTCAGAAAGTCAGGTAGTCGACAGTTTCATTGCCGGACGATTATTTCCAACAAGGACGAATTTGTGGGATTTCTACCTCACCCAGAAGACTGGGTAGACATTTACAGAGTTTCAATGTCCGAATCATTCACACAGGACTGTATCTGTATTGTAGAGGAAATACTAATCATGAACGATTCAGTCAGCGCAGAGCGAGAAGAATGCTCGCCTTGTTGTGCCCCTCTCGCTTACGGCATGATAAGAGGAGATTATATCTCAGCGCGATGAGATTTCTTAACTATGGTCATATCTGACACAGTCCACTTGAGACTGTGTGTGTGTGTGTGTGTGTGTGTGTGTGTGAGCGAGAGATAGAGAGAGAGAGGGGGGGGAGAGAGAGGGAGAGATCATCTTGAGACCGTCGCGGTCGTTTTACTTCTACACGATCACATAGAGTATTATATATATGTGGAGACGTATGTATATGCCCTCGGGGGCGGTGCGGTCTTTGTAGAAACCATTACCATTGATGGTATGCCGGCTATGGGTCATTCATCTATATGTTGATTCTTACAGATAATGACAGGGATAAATAAAGAATCGTGTGTGTGTCTGTGTGACATCCTGCTTGTAGATTGTGCACATGGTATTACACGGCTGCTGAACCTGATAAATACTAGGACCTTACAAGACAACTCAGAGCGGAGCTAAACATGTGCATGTTTTCCTCAGAAGATTTGTTATACTTCACACAATTACATTCGTGTCCTGTTTGTTTGAAATTTCACCGAGGGAATTTCATGGGAAGAGGGAACCTTGAAGGGTGTGTGTGTGTGTGTGTGTGTGTGTGTGTGTGTGTTGTGTGTGTGTGTGTGTGGAAGGATGTGTGTGAAAGGATGTATGGGGGAGGGGGGAAGAGTTTTGACATGAGAAATCAAGGCGAGGGGAACGCGAGACAAAGTGTGTAAACAAGAGACCGTACCATACGCAAGAGGAAGGCGTCTAGTTCAGCGTAGCTGTAGGCATGGTGCAACGTTACAGCATCGTTACACCCCCCAGGGCCCTATTCTCCAGTCCGCGTCAGTCTTACACGGCTGAGATAACTCGGTGTTGCCACGCTGAAACCTGTCACCAATCCCCCATCCTCTGGTCCGTGAAGCTTTGTCTTTCTGCACAGTTGACTGAATGAAGGCCCAAGTCGTAAGTCTTCTCCACATAGCTCTCGTTACGTCCAGGGGAGTCAGGAGACAGTTGAGGGATCGTTGACGCGCTGGTTGGGAGGGATCACGTGACAGGTTCCCCGGTGAAAGTCACATGCACACTGGTGGTTGAGGAAAGCCCCGAGGGGGGAGAGGGTGGGGGCGGCCCAAGCCTTGTCGGTCACTTGGTCATTACTTGCGCGTCGGCCGATAGTGTGGTCATACACGGATTTTGTTCGAACACCAGTGATTCTTTCCAGCGGTCTGTGTTAATGTTACGTTCAGCTAAGAGACCTTGACTCTGTTGTTGTGAGGATCTTGAAGAACAACTTTGGTTTCACTCTTAAACCTTGAAAATGATGCAGATGCCGATGCAGGTAGGTTTGTGTGTGTGGTGTGGTTTTCTAGTACGTCAAATGAACTTGTTGATTTTGGTTCAGATTTTGGATACAAGGATATTGTGTATATGTCAAGCGCCATTTGCCGATCAGCGCGATCTTAAGATGGCGCAGAACCATATGACGATCCGCAGAAAGCGCGCCCATCTCGAGATGGGCCAAGCCGTTTTGGACGTACGGCAATCGATCGTCACATGGTTCTGCGCAATCTTAAGATAAGCTAAACAATGACTCGTCGGGTTTAAAGAGAAACAACATATTTTGAAAATTGTCGTCACAGACAAACTTTCGTCGGTTTGTTCAGTGACCACCATCTTGGAAATGACGTCAATTCTTCACTTCGTCATGCATGGTTGTGGCTATATCCACGGGTCCGTGTCTCTAGTCCCCAGGCAATATCCACGTTACTGACGTCATCGTCGCACGAAAAGCCTCGCGTTGGCATTCTTATCAAGCGCCAGTTTGTTTTTACCACTCTTTTGACAACCTGCAAACTAAACTGAAAGCCTTACAGGAGTGCATTGATGTGCCCAGTGTGAACTCTAAAATATCACTATATCGCTATTCTGTTCATGCAAAATAAGTCACCTGCAGTTGAGCTTTCGTCTTTGTCTGGACCCTTTTAGTAATAAGTATGTGTGTTTCCAAGTGATCGGCAGATGGCGCAATTCTTGCTTGGTTTGCACAATCTTAAGATCGCGCAGCTCTATTCATTTTCGGAAATAATCCATAGATGGCGAGATGGGCGCGCTTTCTGCGGATCGTCATATGGTTCTGCGCCATCTTAAGATCGCGCTGATCGGCAAATGGCGCTTGACATATATAATACATTTTGACCGCTTCAATAATGTACCATCGTCCAGCGTGTTGTAAGAATAGCGTCATCTTCTCTAAGTCTCATGGCAGCGTGTTATTCGGTTCTGCAGTGGTGACTGCATCGGTCTCGAATAGCAGCTAGCATCTGCTGAAGAGACATTAAACCCCAAAAACCAACCAATCTGCAGTGGTGAGCCTATATATCATGTCCGGTTTGGCGAGGTTGTTTATCGTTAAGTGGTGTGATTCCAGATAAACTGGGTAAGATAACGGCTGTAACTGTACACACGGAGTGGAAAGCAAGACTGTCGCCATGTGTACTATCACTCGCAACCACGTGGGCCCTTCCTCCATGTGCACGGCGTGGGCTGCACATTGTTTGCACCGCTTAGCTTGCTGTCTGAGTGTCTCATAGTAATACGCTACAAATACACTGAGAAGTGTGTGACCTACGACAAAGGTTGTGTGCCTTGATCTTTCTTTTCTTTATTTGGTGTTTAACGTCGTTTTCAACCGTTCAAGGTTATATCGCGACGGGGAAAGGGGGGGGAGATGGGATAGAGCCACTTGTTAATTGTTTCTTGTTCACAAAATCACTAATCAATCAATCAATCAATGGGGCTTATATCGCGCATATTCCTTGGGTACAGTTCTAGGCGCTCTGCAGTGATGTCGTGTGAGATGAAATGTTATACGGCCAGTAGATTGCAGCCAATTCGGCGCATATTTACCTTTCACGGCCTATTAGATGACAAAAGGGAGCAACAGGCAGCCTCTGACAGTCCTCTTCATTCGCTGCATTTTGGTTCCTCGTTATTACGCTCGGAATGGTTCCTTGTGTATACATGCATTCCAACCATTACTCATTTACCCACGGGTTTTGAGAACGTGGCGAAAGTTTACCTCGTTAGCGTTCGGAATGGGATTGGAGCGAATGACCTTTCGGGTGTTGGCCTTCACAATGGTCGTTACTGTGCTGTCCGCTGTGTTTTGGTCACTTTTGCCTGATCATTATCACCATCGAGCCAACACATCACAAAAGCTATTGTTCAGAATCGGTACCCTTCAGAATCGTCACCAACTTCCTACACACACCGACACGCAGAACCTTCAAAACAATTCACCACGCGTAGAAACATGGTTAGAACAATCGGGAAAATAGCTGGAGTTTCTCATTTGAAGCGAGAGAAGGAGGGCTAACAGCAGGCCAGTGGCAATCCATGCAGTCAGTTACAGGACTGTCCACTTGACCGCTGGACCGCTGGCGGTGTATGTTTGTCCAGAGCTTGGCGGACGGTTGACACCCCGCTTGCCGCTCCCTGAATGTTTGCTCGCTCAACCTCCCGCGGCTTACGGCCTTAATCTCACGGTTTTATCGCCAGTCCAGAGAAATTACCTGCCGCATTTTTTGTCCCCAAACCAGCTTCCATGCACGCGACAAGTGCCTTTTGGGGTCTTTAGCAACAAGTGCATTTTTTTCTCATCTGAGGTTACATTTGCTAACGACTGATGTAAGCCTATGTGTCTCCTGTCGCTTGTACAATGTAAGTGATATGAACTGCACATGTTTGGGAACACTGATGTAGTGACCTTGAAGTGCAATTGACACTGTGGGAGCACTAACCTAGGTACCGTAACACACTTAGTGACTTACATACACACTTACTGATTCACAAAGCCACTCCCTTTTCACACAGAAATAATGTTTTCGGACTGCTTAGCAATCCTATAGTACAGTAAAACTTAGCAATCATATAGTACAGAAAAACTTCCCACAACTACCCACCCAAAATCGTCAACCTCCTTTTTCCGACCGATTTTCTTGGTATACATTCTTCTTGCACTGTAATGTACCTCCAAATAGCGACGCCCCCCGACGACCTTGTATCAATCAATTAATCAATCAATAGGAAGCTTATATAGCGCGTATTCCGTGGGTACAGTTCTAAGCGCTTGTCGAAGAGTTGTCAACACAGGACTAACAAAGAAACTAACATCTACAGACGGACACGAACCCTATCACACACTAGCAAACCCTGATAAACATACAACAAACTACTGTTTAACAACAATGTACACATCAATAGCTAGGTCCAAACAAAATAATAGTAAGCACAAAGATATGACTCATGAGCTGCTGAAATTCCAAAGCTTTCGCGTAATCGGCAAATGGCATTTTCAGCACAAAATTCGAAAAATGTGAGGTTGGGTCGTACGTCCAATTATTTGGACATGTTGCCATGAAGTCTCCAGAGACTGAGAGGCAAAGGGACAGCAAGAAAGGAAGACTACTTTTGCTGACAAGACGGATCAATGCGGGAGGTGACATGTAATTAGGTGGGTTGTCTACCTTGTGGCGTCTCCTCTTCCGTGAGGTTCTTTCGGTGCACTGTCCTATCTATGTGCTTGGTGTTACGGTTCGCTATTTGAGAGTAAAACTGACTGTTTTTGAGCGGTATTGATTCCGTGTTGAAGAAGCTGGCTGCTGTGTGTTATATATGCGCATCATTTTTGTATAACGTGTTGAAGTAATAAACATTTATTCTTATCTACATTTAACCCTAACCCTTTTTATATTCAAAAGTAAAATTTGACATGCGAAAGATACAACTAGAATGCTGAATCGTTCCAATGAAACGAGTAATAATTGCGTGATAACACCTTTTTAACCTTTATTTTAAATTTATAATGACATTATTAATACAAAACAAAGAAGTTTCGACAATAGCTATTGAAAGGTAAATTAGACATAAAAATAAATGCAATGGCACCTTGTTTTGCCAACAAGATAGAGAGGTAAGCTTTCGTGCTTGCGTACCGAGGCTTTAAAAACGATAAATCTTTTAATAGCGAGTGTTGCATAATGCAGAATTTCTTGCATTGAAAGTTGTTTACACTTGCAGACGTTCCTGCCAACCACCAGACCGTGACCCCAAACCTTTCCCTTTTGTAGCCTTTCGCACGAATGAACTTTAAATCGACTCTTTTTGACTTCATGTTAAGCTCAAGAGCTTTAAACTGCTTACATCTATTTTCAGAAGAGAAAAGGCAGCTTAGAAATGCAAGGCTTTTTAAAAAGCTGTGCATAGATATTTGCTAAATGCACCTCAATGCCCTGAGTTCAATGCGATTCGGGGTGTTTAGTATTCCAATCAACTCACTGCCACTGGTTTCCCCTCCCGCCCTTTTGCTCTTGGTGTGTTGTGTACCTCTAGCTCTTGCCCTGATCAAGTCGAAACCTGACTGCACTTGCCTTTTCCTTCTTTCTGCTTTACACGAGAAAAGAATATTGCTTATCTGGTGAAATAATGAAGAAAAAGTCAATGGAAAGGCCATTGTCAGTCGCTTCTGTTGTACAAGTACAGAAATGAGACATACACGTACACGGCTTGAGACTGATTACAACAGTGGTTCTGGGAGACTGATCTGTCGTATCACAAGGGCAAAAGTGATACGTGAGGCCGTTTTTATTGCATATGTATACATACAAGGAATAATGAATAACGGTCGTGATCAAAGGAGATACAAGAATAGCTGGGGTATCGGGATCATGCTCTCGCATACTGATTCGGACTCCGCGGGCCGGTGTGTGTGTTTAAAGGTTTCGACCTCCTCTGTTCGGCTTTCACCCCGGGATCAGCGTTCCGCTCTTCAACGAGAGGCGTCTTCACAGTTTGAATGACCTGTATACATTTGTCAGCGAGCTATTCTACCTGCAATCTTTTAGTCAGTTCGTGGTCCTTTTTTCGCTTTAGATCTTCTACTGCAATGTGTTGTGTGTGTAGCGTTGGTGAATAAAGGTGTATCTATTGCGGGGGAATAGAGCGTATGGAGTATAGAGTGGTTCTGATCATGACCTTAGGTTTCTTGGACACATATTTGCTCTTGTCACCGTCGTTAGATTCAACACGATTTCATTCATTGAATTCAATTTGATGCAATGTGGAGAAAAACAGATCGCATCGGAAAAAAGGAAACCACTGTTTGCAGTTTAGTGTACTGCAAGTGCAAGCGTATAATACCATAATGTCATTAGAATATAATGGTCAGGTAACACAACGTTTGATGTCAACGTGTATTGAGATTTAACGGTGTCTGTGGTTGTTGTTGTCTCTTTTTGTTGATAAGAAATTGTTGTTTTAAATCAGAAATTGCTGGCATGTCATTCTGGTGTTCTGCTTTAGCAGGTCTTGGCTGAAATTGCAACCAGCAAACAGAATCGTCTTTTCCAGTTCATGTCAATAACGCAAGGCATTACCCTTCTTCTCTGCTCATGGACAAGTCCCTGAGGTCATCCACATCTTATTTATACTTTATCCTCAGCAGACAATGGCGGCTCTCTTCTTCTTTTACACGGCGGAAATTGGCTGCTTACAAACAATGGCCCTAACGCCATTGTCTTTGCTTTCGGTGGGTGGATATACATGACCGTACATCGCTAGCGCCAACAGGCAGAGACAGGTTCCAATAACAACGTGCTCATTCTCTATCTCGATCCCCTTTCACGCATCGGCATTCCTGTAATAACAGAAGACATTGTGCCGGGGTGCCTATCTCAGCAGGGAGAAAGAGAGATGGAGGGGTGTGCGTTTGATTCCACCAGGGCAGCCAGTACATCTGATTAGGGATCTCGGGCTATCACGACTATCAGTGTCGCTGCTAGTGCCTGTGGGATTGGGCCGCGTACCTATAGAAGATTCCTTTCTTTTGTCGATTCACTTGCATGGAAAAGTGTCTGCTCAATATGAACAGAATATAAAATTTTTTTTATTGCCAAGCATACTGGAACTTCGTGTTGTCAATTCACTTGCGTAAAAAAAGTTTTTCCTCGATGTAATTATACAGAGTGAAGAACACGCAATATCGTATTGCCTCGTAGTCGTATACTAACTAGGATGTTGTAGGCGCACAAATTCATGCAGATCAATCGGCCAAATACAAGGGTCTTGTTAATTTTATGCAAGCGAAGGATCGAATCTCTCAATCATTTGTTCTTCGGGTTTGTCGTGTCAAGTTTCGTAGTTTTCGGTCCCACCCGGATAAGTCGTGATACCCACATACGTGGTATTGCAGGTGGGAGTTAACTTATGTAGAATCGATTACACAGAATACTGGGTTTGGCAGGGAAGATTGAATCGATTTGCTTACATTAACACGAAGAATTAGACGTATTGAGTACCGAGAGGTGTCTGTTTGTTTGAATAATTTATGAGGCGGTTTTTTTTGGTTTTGTATATCGGGAGAATTTTTACGACTGTATTGTGTCACTGGGTCGTCTCCACTCCAAGATAGATTTCTCTTCTATTTTATGTTGGCTGTTAGCTTTCTCTAGTCCGTCTTGGAAACAGACCCAGAACAAATTAGTTCCGACTTAACAGGTATGGTAATTGCTTTCCTCTTCTGTCGAGATAAACAATCATTAGTTAGTGCTTAGGCGTCTTTTTATTTTCCACATGGCTGCCAGAGACCGAGGTTGTTTCGGCACGCGTGCAACCATAGGGTACATGTACCGCATCTTAGCGCAGAGGCTGTAGTGTTTGTACTCCACAATGTGCGATGCAAGTAAGGTTTGTCTGATTTATGCAACAACCCCCCTCCCGGTGTAACTAGTAACAAGCGTCTATTTGTTTACCACCTCGAGCTACGCTTGTCATGCTTTGAGATGCTGAGCGGCAAATTAGCTAATGTCTGTTACCTGGGGCGGTTGATCAAGGTCATTTGTTGCAAGTCTGTCTGGGGTTGTGTTCCATTGCCTCCAAGAGCTTGCAAGTCTCCAACACAACTGTAAGTCTGTCTTTCTGTCCTGCATTATTTTACTGACCCAGGCCTTCATGTAAATCGCCCTACTTAGCTGTATTCACGATCGCGGAGTGGTACCTGCATCTCTAGAGGCTGAACATCAATTTTGTCTGACAACTAACTCAGGTTCGCTACTCAGCGCTGGAACTGGTAGCATCTGCCGCTTCAAGTCTCTAAGTTTTACCTTTCCTTACCAGAGGTGCACTTGCACCGTTGCATGAAAGATATGAGATACGACCCTCACTCCTTGGCTCGGCCTGGAGATGAGTTTTCCGGCAGGTCCTTGCTGACCTAAGTTTAATTAATTTGCAGCCATCCTATCTTTACCGATTAGGTGGGCGGATGAAAGAAAACGGCGCGGACTGATTCGGATATCTATGGAGGCTAATTTTGATTGGTGCTGAGGGCAAGCGAGACATTTTGATTGGCTGCAGAGGGCAGAGGGGACGTGATGATTGGATGCCAGCTGATCTAAGGGGGCAATCCAGGTGCTCTGGAACTGGAAGATGAGCGTCTGTCCTTCGGGGCTTGCCGTTGCAGATATAATGTGTTCGCTAAAGTTGGGGCTCAACACAATTTTAGTCACCCGCCAAGTGCATGTCGTTTTACCGGCTTCTTTGGCTGTTGTATGGAATGATTGTTTTCATTTGATTTGCCGGATGCTTTTTAGAGAAATATCAGCAGACGATTCCTGTCTTGAATCTTACTAGCAATGATATACTCGCGATTGTATTCAAATCAAAGATCACGTTACAAGAATAATCCTACAACTAAGACACGAACTCAAACGAGCAAGAAGTTATCAATATGTTTCCCCCTCTTTACATCCCGTTGAAAGACAGGCCTGGGTTAAACCCATAGAGGCCGCACCGCCCCATTTTATACGGTGCCAGAAAACGATGTAGCGGGGGTAAGCCGGTTGGAATAAGGTCGGTCCCCGCAGGACGATGGGTGAGTTATGAGGTCACAGGCACCAGATGAGGTCAGGTGTGATAAAAGGGTCGGGGCGAAATGCGAGAAGGGGGAGGGGTGATTTGGAGAGATGATGTTTCTGTTCCGCGTCCTACGCTACACATCATCTCGCCCGCTGCCAGACCCAGGCCCTGGCGGTTCCAGAATTAGACACAGGATAGCAGGGAACCCTGCAGGGCCGCTCCTATCTACTCTGGTCCACGCTGGATTATCGTTGGAGTCACTGACTCTCAGCTCTTGCGGTCGTTATACTGCAGAGCTTGATAGATATACAGCATTTTATGTATCACAACTCGCATACTGCAGAGCTTGAGCGATACACAGCTTTTTATGTATCACGACTATCATAGACCTTCACGACTATCTCATCTATGTTTCTTGAGGTATGTTTTTATCATACATCACCTCATGTTTGTAACGTAAACTGAATCCGAAGTTGTGGGCTGTGAAGATTATTTAATGTACATCAGTGGTGTGTTTGATTGGTATCCCTTCTCTGGACGTAGAAGAAGGTCGTTCGGAAAAGCTTGAGGTAATGATTATTTCTATTTATCATGCCTGCTTAAATCAGTCTGTTTGCTGAAATCAGTCTGTTTTTCAACCGCTGACAAAGCATCAACAGGTTAATAGTGTTACATCATTGAATTTTACACTGCTCTGCTTCATTCCAGAGCTTGGCGAGTGTGGGCCATTCGTTTAACCAAAGGGAGCTATATTCATATATCACACTGGTTGGGTTCTGCAGTCAGTCATTGCCACGAACATTCTAGGCTAGCGGATATTGTCTAAATCATACTGGAAGATAAATTGCGAACTGCGTCACCGAGTTTTGAGAGGGACTTGTACATTTTAGCTGACAGTAAATCATCAGGGTCTTCAGTGTTTAGGGCTTTATACAACCGTTTTGTCATGTCTCGGTGACTCACACCAACGGACTCGTGCTATATTTCGTCAACCCTGTACGAACTTCTGTTAAAGCGCGGGGAATGTTTCCCAATATATAGATATATAATATATATATTTCCCAATAATAATATATAATTCGGATCATGAATCATAAATAAACATTCCATATTCATCACAAAAACTTTTGAGGAGATTGTTTTTAAATATTTGCCTATAATTATATTCGCCATCATTTGGGTCAGAGTGGAAATGAGACCCGGACAGCCAGAGATATGTAGATTTGCAGAAGATTTATTGTTCTGGAACTAAATCGTTATCTATGTGCGACTTGTGTAAAAAGGGTATATTCGTTTTTACAGCCCTTGAGGCAAGACCACCTACAAGTTTGTGCCTTACTTGTTGAAGCACGCTCGTTGTTTGGACTGCCCGTGTTGAAGTTGGGCTCTTTGGATCGGCTAGACTGTTTTGTGTATCCTGTTGGCGAAACTTGTGAAATTAAATTTGTATAGGCCAGTTGGACTTTTGAGTTTTGCATTAACTCACCTGCCAATATTTTATTGTGACAGCTTGTTTTTTTGTTTGTTTTGTTTTTCTTCTTCTTCTTCTTTTTCTTCTTCTTCTTCGTTCATGGGCTTAGATTCCCACGTTCACTCATGTTTTTAGCACGAGTGGATTTTTACGTGTATGGCCGTTTTTACCCCGCCATTCAGGCAGCATACGCCGATTTCGGGGGAGGCATGCTGGGTATTTTTGTGTTTCTATAACCCACCGAACTCTGACATGGATTACAGGATCTTTTCCGTGCGCACTTGGTCTTGTGCTTGCGTGTACACACGAAGGGGGTTAAGTCACTAGCAGGTCTGCACATAAGTTGACCTGGGAGATCGGAAAAATCTCCACTCTTAACCCACCAGGCGGCAGCGACCGGGATTCGAACTCACGACCTCCCGATTAGGAGGCCAACGTCTTACCACCACGCCACTGCGCCCGTCTTGTGACAGCTTGGTTTAAACAATGTTTTATTAAATCAAACATGATACAATAATACAACGATAAACAATAGGGACACGAACTCAAGCGAACGCTTATATTACGCGCCCTACGTAGTAGGAAAATAACACAAATATGATGTCGGACAAGCATTACTTATAAATTATGGAACTAACTAGATGAAAAGCATAGTTAAAGGAAATCAGAAAGAATAAGAAAAAGCTAGCAGGAGGACGAGGGGGGGAGGGTGGAGGTGGGAGGAAAGAACGGTAGGTACATATAAAAGATGAAAGTGGTTAGCGCATACAAAAAGAATATACATAGTACATTACAAACCATAATCCTGTGGCAAATAAGCAGTAGTTAGCTAAATATATATTTGAAAAATGCATATAAAATAAGGGTTGTTGGCATGAATATGGGTACTGAGTCAAATCAACAAAAACGACCCGATTCATGGATAAACGATTGGACACTTTCAAAAATAAGCTTGTTGGTGCAAAGAGAAAGGTTTTCGTGACATTTTGGTGGTGGTTCCGTTTTACGTTTTTATTGCCTCGGTTGTAGACGTCTTTTCTGTGATTTATTTGAATATAATAGTTTGTTGTTGCTCTGTTCTTGTTCTTGTTCTGCTGTGTATTGTCCCGTATGATTTCTCATATTTAATATGAAAATGACATTTGACTTACAAATGTAAAGACAAAAAGGTTGCTTTGTGAGTGTGCATGGCAGTGTGCGTGTGATATTGAAATAGAGCGAGACAGACAGTGACAGAAATGCCTTCTCCACCTTTATCCCTACGTTGCCCATACACCCATACTTACGGTTTGTTTCTCTCTCTGTGTTGCAGTCCTACCCGTCCCGCGCAATGCCGGCGGCCTCCCCCAACACCACGTCGTCGCAGTCGTCGAGTCACTCCAATGACGCACTGTCCAAGACAAACCTCTACATTCGGGGTCTGTCGCCAAACACCACGGACAAGGACCTGGTCAATCTATGTCAAGGGTCAGTGGACATTTTACATCTACTTCTCTGTGCTGGTTTTGTTTGAGTGTTTTTGTTGTTGGAGAGTGTTTGTTTATGTGGAGTTGTGTCTCTCTTTTTCGTTCTACCTCTCTCTCTCTTTCACTCGCGCATTCACTCACGGACAAATGATAGTGTGCCCATGTCAATCACATAACTCGACAAATGATAGTGTGCCCATGTCAATCCCATAACTCGACAAATGATAGTGTGCCCATGTCAATCACATAACTCGACAAATGATAGTGTACCCATGTCAATCACATAACTCGACAAATGATAGTGTACCCATGTCAATCACATAACTCGACAAATGATAGTGTGCCCATGTCAATCACATAACTCGACAAATGATAGTGTGCCCATGTCAATCACATAACTCGACAAATGATAGTGTGCCCATGTCAATCACATAACTCGACAAATGATAGTGTGCCCATGTCAATCACATAACTCGACAAATGATAGTGTGCCCATGTCAATCACATAACTCGACAAATGATAGTGTGCCCATGTCAATCACATAACTCGACAAATGATAGTGTGCCCATGTCAATCACATAACTCGACAAATGATAGTGTGCCCATGTCAATCACATAACTCGACAAATGATAGTGTGCCCATGTCAATCACATAACTCGACAAATGATAGTGTGCCCATGTCAATCACATAACTCGACAAATGATAGTGTGCCCATGTCAATCACATAACTCGACAAATGATAGTGTGCCCATGTCAATCACATAACTCGACAAATGCGATGTACCCCAAACCGACAACAAAAAACAAAGTGTTTCTTATTGAGCATCTGTAATTACAGTCTAATTTATACAGAGAACATCCACTGTTCTTAAAGGCTGCCATACTCGTAGGGTTCATTAATTAATTCATATTGTTTACATGTGCCAATAATGTTATAAAACTCTACCTAAGGGGATATAATAACGATTGGCTGTAGCTTTCGAACACAGAAAAAATTATTTCAGTATTGCAAAGTGGTGTTGATAGTATCGAATGTAAACAGAACAGTCTCAAACGCCATCTTTGGTTTACGAAACGTCACGAAGTGACGTCAACGGTCTAAAAATAGCCCAAGTCCTGGAGAACTGTTGCTAAACAATGCCATAAAGAATTAATTATTTCTCGTAATTGGTAAGGACTTCAAACCTAAAACTTTGCAGGAAGCTTAATTTATACATCCCCGCAACGATGGGAAAAGCCCTGGAAGTAATTAAACTGATTAAATAGGACTATGTCAGCCTTTAACCTTTCATCGAGTGTAGCTCTTTGCACCATGAAATGGCGGGGCAAGAAACAGCATGCACTTTTTTCCCGCCGTCTCTCTGGTTCACTAGGTTAATAGTAATAATACTTCGTGCAGTAGGAAGCCAAGGATTAGCTCCCTTTGTGTTATTCCTCTCTTAATCAAGGATAAGCCTCGTACGACCTTTGTGTCCCACTTCAACTTTCGCAGCTTCAGGCAGCATTACAGAACGGTTGCACGCAGTAGACTCAGCCTTATTTTTGCCCTGGTGTCCGCATTTCTCTTGTTTAATCGCCGGTACGTGGACACGGGTGGCTAATTACTACCTACACCACAGGGGCTTGTGGGGCGTGTTAGTATTATGAAAGTACTTGGCGTGGGCCGGTCGATGGAAGCGCTGCTATTTAAAGTGTAAGCCACCCGTCAAGACCGCCGTCAATCTGGGAACATGAGGTGTTAGCGGGAGTCGTCAAATTATTGAGGTTTTGAACGGAGAATGCAGGTCCTGAAAAAAAGGGAAACAGTCGTAACTGGGGTGGAGGGGGCGATCTGGGGTACAGGGGGGCTCCTTTGTATAACCGTCCAGCAACAGACGGCGATTTGATACATTTGACCGTCAGACTTGACCAAATCAGGCATTTCGATTCAGGCGCCTGTGGCCCACACCTGGTTTTGCAGTATTATCAACAAGCTTGCCCTTAGTGTCGTAAC
The DNA here is from genome assembly GCF_037325665.1 of Littorina saxatilis. NCBI lineage: Eukaryota > Metazoa > Mollusca > Gastropoda > Littorinimorpha > Littorinidae > Littorina > Littorina saxatilis. Next base: position 73,257,473 of record NC_090256.1, on the reverse strand, counting down.
ACTTGCACCGTTCCCATAATTTGGGAATTTAATCGCTAGCACTGCGGGTTAAAGCTCTAGTACTGTTTATAACTGGTAGTTGGCACCTGTGTCACAGTAACCTTATGTTGCGACAAGTTTATCTGATTACCGTTGTCCGAGTGGTCACTCGCTCCGCCTTGAGGCTTTGACATAAAGAGTGATCGTACTGGTCATTACAAAATGCGTGAGTCTCTTTCCACGTTCAAACCTTGTTCTCGCTACCTGGCTAACTCAAGTGGGTTCATGATGAAATATAAGGGGAGCAGACACCAATTGTGTTATCAATGCTTTCCTGATAAGAAGGGCACGCTACATAACGTCTTCACAAACTTCAATAAAACATAAAGGGAGCATCCATTAAAATATGCGGTAGGAATAAACAGTTGACGATTTGTTCCATATATTTTCATATTTCGATCGGTAAAATACGCTTTCTCGCTCACACCTTATTACGGGGTCAGTGCTTTCGTTTTCTTCAGCTCTTTCGCGTACCCTCAGTGTGAATCTGACCAACCTTTTTTTGGGGTGTAAACCTACAGGGATTCAGAGTTCGTGCTTTGCCTGTCAGTGCCATAAATGCCTCACCTGTTATTTTCAAGATTTTCTGTGCGCGCCGTCTTGGGTGGTATGCCATGGGCATAGCAGAAGCCAGATTTCCAGATTTTTAAGCTCTAGCAAATATTGATATTTTCTTTTTTTCTGAGTCTTCTTCTGCTTCTCTTTATCTGTGTTTGTGTGTGAATCTGTTATAGTTTTTTCTTCCCCTTCACACACGTACACCTCATGTTTTTACTCGTTCAATTCTCATGGGTGGTCTGTTGTGGCAAGTAACAGTTAAGTTTGAGATTGTATTTATTATTCAAGTCTACCGTATTCAATTTTATTTCTATGAATGCGGTCTTCGAAGCAAGAGAATCTTGTTGCACTGGAATTAACTTTGGAATTAGTTTTAATTGTGCCTTGTTTATTTTTCAGTTTTGGGACGATAACATCAACCAAAGCCATCATCGACCAGACCACCAACAAATGCAAAGGTGAGAGAGAATACCTGTATGGTTTTGCTTTAAACAATGTTGTATTCGTCATTTACGTGTTCATTAGATATACATTGTCATACATTGAAAACAACAAGCCTACGGCTTATGGTGTCTTCAAAACAAATTTGTAATCAGATATAAGAATATGGCAGACAGTCATGTCCTTACATAATATGTACAAATAGTCATGGTTTTGTTGGTTTTCAATGTTCTGTTTCTTAGTTGCTTTTGTTTTATTCTAGCCACTTAACTTTGAAACTAAATGTTGGATTGAAACTCGTTACTGCTCAGTTGAAAGTACAGTATGAGGTCGTTGCATTCTCATACCTACGTGTGTAAAATGTAGTCGTAAAGCTTTTAACAGACTTGGTTTTAACAGCGTTTTATTCAACAATTCATAGATACAATAATATAACGAGCATACTTCTAGAAAAGAGGTATCCCTACAAATGTAATTTGACCTCCATCGTTGTATTTGCAGGCTATGGCTTTGTGGATTTCGATGCCCCTGGCGCCGCAGAGCGAGCTACTCAGGCGTTACAGGCTCAGGGAATTCAGGCGCAGATGGCAAAGGTAAGAGATGTAGGTCCTTTTCTTACCGTCACTTTTAAGTCTTATGTGAGAACGCCCCCAGCGAGGCCTCCTCCTCAAATGATTTCCTCATTCAAACAACAACAACGACACAAACACAGAAAATCAACAACTTAATCAATAGATGCTGCACCTGTTTCCATGCAAACCTGTTTGAAAAGAAAGTAAAAGGGACTGTCACTACAAACATCATTGCACTTATTTTCGCCAAAGGATTGTTCAGCCAAATACCTTCAACCCAAAGAGTGGATGTGTGTCAGTACCCCTTCCCAATTAAGTCCTCTCAGCTTTATAAAAAAAAAGGAGGGGATTGTTTAATGCAGCGATTTAGGCCGAGGAGCTTGGCACGAATCGCACGTGAGACACGTTGGTAGATCTATATAGGTCAATGTTCAATGACAACGGTCCCCAGGCTGTCGCCTGTCCCAGCACACAGTACTGATGTGTATATGTAGGTGATTTAAGCAAGACACAACCCTTATCAACGGGCATTTAATATCATATTCTTACTCCGAATCACATTAGCATTGAGTCACCTGAGATGCTTATCACTGAAAAACGCTTACCCGGCTAAAGAATTTAAAGGGAAGCAACCCCATCACCAAAACGAAAGTGAAAGTAGCTTTGGTAATGGGCCAGTACACCGGGAGTTACCTCCCATACGGGTGTATGCCACGTCACTTCCTCTAGGAACACGTGCCTATTATCATACGTCTTTTTCACCTCGGAGAGGACGGTTCACTTTTTGACGCTCTGTGGCTGACCTTGTGTGTTTGAGTGACACCCGCCGGCCACGTTACCCAGCTTGTCTGCTCGCCTTGCCTACAGTTTGGTGAGCTCGTTCCCGTTTGTTGTTGGTTGTTTGCGCTGTTTCGTTACTGTACGTTGTCCGTTTTTTACGGACTTGTGTGTCAGTGACTTGCGTGTTTCGCCATTTTGTTGTGTGAGTTAGTTAGCTAACTCGTGTGACTTTGCTAGTAGCTCTGCGTGCCCTCTTTCTGTTTGGGCAAGTGTAGCTTTAGTATTTTGTTGACGCGTAAGCGTGTGTGTTTACTGTGTTTTCAGTCGTTTTGACTTACGTTTCAGTAAATCTTTTTGGCTTTGCCACGTGTTGTTGACGTTTGTGTCAGTGTCTTGCGTGTCGCCATTTTGTTGTGTGAGTTAGTTTTCTAGCTCGTGTGACTTTGTTTGTAGCTCTCCGTGCCTCTGCTTGTGGGGCAAGTTTAGCTATAGTATTTTGTTAACGCATTAGTGCGTGTGTTTACTGAATTTTCCAGTCGTTTAGACTTATGTTTCAGTAAATTTTTTCGCGTTGCCACGTGTTGTTGTCAACATGTCTGATTCAGACAAGCGCCGTGGCAAGTCGGACCCCAAGGGGAAAATTAAGGCTAAGTCTTCCTCTTCCAAAGCAACGTTACTTGTTACAGACCAAGAGCGTAACACTTTGTTGGCTGTACCAATTTCGGCGCCTAGCGCTGTTACTACTTCTGCTTCTTTTGCGGCGCCTAGCGCTACTGTTACTTCTGCACCTGTCTCTACTTCGGAGACTTCGTCTTCTTTGTTAGCACCTGGACAAGGTGCGTTGGTTTCCTCTCTGTTAAAGTCACTGGTTCCAGAAATCCGCAGCTTGGTGCAGGCAGAATTTCAGCGTTCCGTCGCCAGCAGTTCGGCGTTTCCGGCATCTGGCAGTGACGTCCGGGCATTGGCTTCCGTGTCTTTGTCCTCCACTTCCGGCTTGGAGCAGCGTCCTCCCTCTTCAGCGTCGGTTGGTAAGCAGAGCTGGTCCGATAGCCCTCGTGAGGCGCCTGGACGTTCTCCTTCGGGGGACAGCTCTTTCGCATCGGGTCACGACCGATACCTTGCTGATCTTTCATTTCCGGCGATAACCTACGAGGCCCCGGACTTGTTCGAACAGCGGCGGCAGTCGGTTTCGACTGCCGCATTTCCGGCACTTGCCGGAAGTGATGATCCGTCCGCTCCGGCACGCTACGGCGGTCGCGGCAGGATGGAGTATTCACTGACTTCCGGTCCTTCCGGTTCGCGAAGTCAACCAGTGCAGTCTTCACTTCCGCATTTTGCGGTTCCGTTGACTACACTTCCGGTTTCGGCCGGAAACGCTTCTTCCTCTTCTGGTGGTTCCTTCCGGATACCAGATAGTGGATTACAGCGTGCGCCTTCCGGCTTTCAAGCGCCTAGGCTTGAGCAGGCATCACTCCACTCAGTCGGGGGAGTGACGTCAGCTCATCCAGCTCCGGTTTTTGCGGATGGTCGTCCTGCTTACCCTTTACCTTCACAGGATTTTGGGCGGCAGGATGACGTTAGTGCTCAGGCTTTTCCGGTTTCCGGTTTGCCAGGGCATGCTTCTGCTTCCGGAACTGGTGACTTCGGTCATGGTTCCACGTGTGACTATTCTGATGCTCCATCAGTGGTCAGCGAGGAGTCGCGGGGCGTGTTTCCGTCGAAGCTCAAGTCTGTTCTTGACGTCGCGGCGGAAGTAACGTCTCGTTATTTTCCTGAAGGGGTGGTGGCTGCGGACTCTTCCGCATCATTCGTTCCTTCTGCCATGGCGGACTTCCGGCCGGCACAGGAGGATGTTTCTTCCTTCCGGTTCGCCGAGTCTCCGTCAGTGGCTTACCAACTTTCGCATTCACTGGTTCGTCCAGCACATGCGGGGAGTGGTATTCGGCCAGTGCCTGTTCCGTTACTGCTTCCTTTTGGTCCAGTTCCGGAATCAGCTCAGCAGTGGGTGGCTTCAGCTGCCCAAGCCTCTTCCTTCGTGCCTACGGCCAATAGGAAGCTTGGCATGCCCAATCAGAGCCAGAATTGGCTGGCGTCTTTTGCACTCCCTAGGGCTACCCTTCCGGTTTCCCGGGAATTGCTGCCTCTTCTGACTAAACCGATCAAGCGTGATTCGGTTTTGCCGGTTTCCGAGGCTTCCCTCCTCTCTGCTGAGGAGGTTGGACGTCGGCAGATCGAACTGTCCTCCATTGCGGAGACTCTCGTTCGGGCTCTGTCTCGGGCATTGACCGATTCGCTAGTTCCTTTCACTCTCAGTGAAGAACAGAATGCGGACGATGTCTCTGCGCTTTTGGCCGCATTGGCCAAGGTCAATGAGGAACAATTGCGTCTTTCCTCCCTGCAGTACACCCAAGCGGTACTCTGCAGGAGGGATCTCTTCCTCTCGCAGTCCCAATTCACGGAACTGGCTACTAGGGAGACCTTGAGAGTCTCCCCGGTCTCAGAGGAGTCTCTCTTCTGTCCGCTGGCACTGGATGCCAGACAGAAGGAGATTCAGTCAAACAAGGACAGTCAGTTCCTTGACTACACTCTGAAGGGGGTGAAACAGTCTCAGCCTTCTAAACAGAAGCAGGCTCAGACATCGTCTAACCCCAAGCCAGCTCAGAAGCGGCAGGCTCCGCCGGCCGCTCGTGGTGGGAAGAAGAGGACGGCATCGGGGAGGGGGCGTGGCGGCTCTGGAAGTAAGCCACACCCCCAATGAAGCGCTCCCGATCTCACCTCCCTCCCGCCCTCCACCTTGGTGATGGCGGGAGGCCCCTCCCGGGCACTTTCTCGTTGGATGTCGGTAGTAGACAGCCAATGGATTGTGGGAGTGGTGAGATCGGGCTTCCGTCTACTCTGGCGGGAGGAAAAGGCGCCTCTTACCCGAGTGCCTCCGCGGTTCAAGCCCCCCTTCTCGCAGGAAGCACGTTCCGTCTTGCAGTCGGAAATTGCCTCCCTGGAGCAGAAGGGCGCGGTGGAGAGAGTTCGGGTCCACAGCTCCCTGGGATTTTACGGGCGTCTGTTCGCTGTTCCCAAAGCATCAGGAGGATGGCGTCCCGTGTTGGATTTATCTCTCCTCAATACTTTCTTGAGGGAGATAAAATTCAAGATGGAGACGCCAGCCTCTGTCCGAGACTCTCTCCGCCCAGGAGACTGGGTGACCTCGATCGATCTCACGGACGCATACTTTCACATTCTTATGCATCCGGCCGACCGGAAATGGCTTCGTTTCCGGTGGGGAGATCAGATCTACCAGTTTCGCGCACTCCCTTTCGGGCTGTCTCTCGCACCATGGATTTTCACCATGGTGGTGAGACAGGTCTGTGCACTGGTGAGGTCCCAGGGTATCCGTCTGCGGGCTTATCTGGACGACTGGCTCATCATGAACCAGTCCCAGAGCGGCTGTTCGCAGGATACCCTGACGGTTCTTCGAGAATCCAACTCGTTGGGGTTCTCGATCAACCGGGTAAAGTCGGAGCTGACCCCGTCACAGACATTCACTTATCTGGGGATGTCTTTCGACACGGTCGCTTGGACTGTCCAGCCTTCTCAGAGAAGGGTGGACAAGCTCCAAGCCCAGATTCGCTCCACTTTACCTCTCCTGATGGCTTCCATCCGCTCGCTCGCCTCCATCTTGGGGCAGATGGAGTCTATGGCTCTTCTGGTTTCACTGGGCCGGGTCCACAAACGCCCGCTTCAGTTCGCGCTGAAGCCGTTTGTGGACTCTCCTCTGGTGGACTGGGACGCCCTCATCCCTTTGCAGGGATGGTTCCAGTCTGCGACCCTTCCGTGGTTGGACACGGAGTGGGTCTGCAGAGGTGTTCCGATCGTCGTGCCCCTCCCCGACCTGGACCTCTTTACAGATGCGTCCAGGGAGGGTTGGGGGGCACATACCGATCTTCAGACTACTTCCGGTCTGTGGACGACGGAGCAGTCCTTGTGGCACATCAACTTGCTGGAGCTAGAGGCAGTTGCTCTAGCTCTGGCCAAGTTTCTGCCCTCCCTGTACGCCAAACATGTTCGTCTGTTTACAGACAACATGACAGTGGCGGCGTACATCAACAAGCAGGGAGGCTCGCGGTCCCCGTCTCTCTCGGAGAGGGCTTGCGAGATCCTGGTGTGGTGCTTTCAGCATCATATCACGATCTCGGCCAGGTACCTTCCAGGGAGGCTGAACACTTTGGCGGATGCGCTCAGTCGTTCCGGTACAGTGCTTCAGTCGGAGTGGACGATCACTCACGGGGCACTGCTTCGCCTTTGGGCCCAGGTCCAAAAGCCTCTGGTGGACCTTTTTGCCACAAGGTACTCAAAGAGGCTTCCGGTGTTCGTCTCGCCATTCCCGGACCCTCAGGCATGGCGAGTGAACGCTCTGGACTTTCCCTGGACGGGTCTGGAGGCGTACGCCTTTCCTCCCTTTCCGTTACTCAGCCGAGTAATCCGGAAAGCGGAGATGGAGGAGCCGGCCCTTCTTCTTCTGGTCGCTCCTCTGTGGCCGTCGCAGGTCTGGTTTCCAGATCTTCTTCGGCTCGCCCAAGGGCCCCCCATTCCTCTCGCACTCGTGCGAGGGGAACTAGTGCAGCCCCGAACAGGCATTCCACACGAGGAGCCCAGTCTTCTGAAGCTTCACGTGTGGAAGTTGTTCGGGACTCGCTGAAGCGCTCTGGGGCGTCGTCTTTGACTCTGGACTTGGTGGCTCGCTCGCATAGAGCGTCCACCTCTTCAGTTTATGCTTCCCACTGGAAGGCATGGACTGCCTGGTGTTCAGCTAGAGGGGTGAGTTCGGTGGCCCCGCGCTCTATTCAGGCCGCTAACCACCTCTCTTTCATGTCTTCGCAGGGCGCCTCAGTCTCCTCGTTGAGGGTCCGGCGCTCCGCTATCTCGGCGACTCTTAAGCAGATTGGTCGTTCTGTTCGAGTCGGGGGCGTTATAGCTGCAGTCATTAAAGGGGCTGCTCTTAAGGAAGCTAAAGCTCGTTTGCCCGCTCCCAAGTGGGACTTGTTTTTAATCCTGGAATTCCTTCGTTCTGCGGATTTTGAGCCTTTAAGCGAGGCCAGTCTGTTCAATGTCACTCGCAAAGCGCTGTTTCTCCTTTTGTTGGCTACGGCCCGACGGGGTAGCGAGGTCCACGCCCTGTCGGGTCAGCCTGGAGATATCTCCTTTGAGCCGGACGGTTCCGCATCTTTGCGTTTCCGGCCTGATTTCCTGGCCAAGAATCAGTCTCCGGGGCAGGCCTCTCCGCTGGTTAGAGTTAAGGCTCTGACCAGCGCGTTGGCCCCGGATGACCCCGATTCGGTCAATTGCCCTGTGAGGGCACTTCGTCTGTACTTAGCCCGGACTCAGCCGATTCGGTCTAGTTCTCAGAAGTTGTTGTTTATCTCTCTCCTTACTAGGCGCGAGAAAGATTTGTCGAAGGTAACGTTGGCCCGGTGGGTGTCCTCGCTCATCAAGCAGGCTTATGAGTGGAGTCGCACAAAGAGGGGGGGGGTTATGCCCTCCTTGCCACTTGACTCGGCCCGAGCCCATGAAACGAGGGCGTGGGCATCCTCTCTGGCAGTTCTGCGCTCCAGACGTCTAGAGGAGGTGCTGACAACTGCGTATTGGCGTTCCGAAGATGTTTTCATAAACTTTTATCTTCGGGACGTCACAGCTCTTCGACAGGATGGCTCCAGAGGCCTTCCAGCGCTCATAGCAGCAGGCCAGTTCCTGTCCAGAACTTGATGGTGAGTTTTGATTCATTTCTAGCCCACCGCCTTGTTGATGTTATCTGCTAATGTGATTCGGAGTAAGAATATGATATTAAATGGAAAATTTCCTAAATAAATTATCATTTAATTAATATACTTACCCGAATCACATACTGTATTCCCTCCCACCTGCCCCGCTTATGGTTTTAAGATTTTTTAAAGCCGTATGATAATAGGCACGTGTTCCTAGAGGAAGTGACGTGGCATACACCCGTATGGGAGGTAACTCCCGGTGTACTGGCCCATTACCAAAGCTACTTTCACTTTCGTTTTGGTGATGGGGTTGCTTCCCTTTAAATTCTTTAGCCGGGTAAGCGTTTTTCAGTGATAAGCATCTCAGGTGACTCAATGCTAATGTGATTCGGGTAAGTATATTAATTAAATGATAATTTATTTAGGAAATTTTCCATTTAATTTCCCCTTGTTGTGTTGGCTTGTCTGACTTTGTCTGACTGGACTCATGTACTAGGAGCTAATAAAGGTTTTGGCAATGCTACGTGTAGAGATTAACACCGTTACGATGGCGGTCAAGATTACAACCTGACCTACTTAGACTTAACGATGATCTGTTGGGTTCTTGAAGGAGAACATTGTGCAACAGATCAGTCATGTTTGTGAATACCAGTTCTTTTCTTTTCTGCCTACCATCTAGCATTACAATCGTTGTCAGAAATCTAGCCATCCATGGAATATGTTCTGCAGAGGTTTTTTGCACTTTAAATCTTGGTAAAGTGGGATAGTGTTTCAAAGCCGTGAGGTGTGTGTGTGTGGGGGGGGGGGGGGGGGGGGGCAAGTGGAAGGCTGGTTTGAAACTGGTTTTCTGCAGAACTACAAGGTTCCTTATCCAAACCTTGACCAGTAACCCATAACCCTAGCCATCCCCCCCCCCCCCCCCCCACTCACCCCCCTCCTCACCCTCCTCCTCACCCTCCCCCTCCTCCCCCCTCCTTCCAACCACTACCACGATGAAATCCCAGCAAGCTGTAAGCGATCCAGTTGTTGTCGAGAGGTTCAGTGCTCAGCCACACGTGAGGAAGAGGAGACAGTCACGCAAAACGAGAGCTCATCATCATAGGGCCAATTAGCTCTCTGTGGTCCGTCCGCCGCTTTGATTGCGACCATCTCACTTCTCTTCTTTCTCCGGCCTCGTGGGTTTTACGACCAGGGCTCTGAGACTTAGTTGCTCTATCGATACCCCGATTAGATTTAAAGCTCTTTCTGTCTCGGGTTTTTGTCAGTCCTTGTCCATGGCAAGATCTTTGTTTGTGCGTGTCTTCTGAGCGCATAGAGTTTGTTTGTTATTCGCAGTGTGTCGTGTAGATGAACAGTGTAGATTAAACGAACGAGATGCGATATTATTGTTGATTTTGTTTGCCAGATGTAAGAAAATTGAAATAACTTACTGATCTTTTGGCGCCTGAAACAAACGACGTTGAAGCGGTGGTAAATGGGGGTGGTTGGTTGTGATATGAAACTGGTACCAAAACCTTTCTGAATAGGTTTCTTCCCTGCCCCAGATGCACAGTCGACCCGCCCCCCCCCCCCCCCACCCACACACATCCCTTCAGTTTTTTCCGTTATTTATTGAAGCAATGCGTATTTCCTGGCGGTATCCCCACCCTCGTGTGTGTGTCGCACGGGTGTCGTCTGTCTTGTCTGGTGGGTTTTACGAGTGGGGTCACTTTCCCCCCTGACACCGGAGTGAAGCGGCAGCTTGCGTGACGTGTCCCCGTCAGCTGGGGTGGACACCAGCTTGGTCACTGGCTTGCCCCCCCCCCCCCCCCCCCCTTATCCCCCTCCCCCCTTACCCCCCTCCCCCCTTATCCCCCCTCCAGTCTCGCTCTCCCAGCATGCCATTCCTCGTCAAAAAACCTAGATGTGGCATTCCCTGCTCGTAAACAATGGTGCAAGTTTTACAACCCGTAGGTAGGCCTAGTTGCCTTTAAGCCATGTATTCGAAGAAAACCCCAGATATAATATTTCGATTTCTTTGGAACTTTTGTTTTCTGTGGTCGAAATTCACCGTGAACCTGTTACCATACGCTAAAGTAGCCTGCAGTCATTTGTGAATTAGAGAACCTGTTGTCATTTCGTTGTAAAGGAACTTTAAAGCCACTTGTTGTCAAAACCTGAAGGCATTCTAGCAACGATAACTCGGAGCATTTAATCAGCTTTCAAAAATGTCGATGTTTCAAATATGCCGTCAGTGAGGGCAGTTACATTTAACGTTTAATTTTCTTGATCGGCTTTGCAGAAAAAAAGCAACTGAGGTGTATGCGTAAGAGCTCGAGTGTGAAAACAATTTCATTTTATTTAATCCCGCGTAACATATTTGCGCAACGAGGAATTATAGAAAAAAAACATGCGATCTTTTGATGTAGCTGGCAACAGATTTTCCCGTGACAAAAGGCAGCTAATGATATGACTGTAATTGGGCACGCTTAGCAGAACAATAGTGACTGGGCACGCTTAGCAGAACAATAGTGACTGGGCACGCTTAGCAGAACAATAGTGACTAGGCACGCTTTGTAACGGGCTTATTACGACCGAGGCTACCGTGTCTTCATTATCTCAATATGAATTGCTTTATGCAGGTGATGTCAAGGTCAACAGAAGGCTAATAGCGTTACAGAAGAAAAGTAGCGGTCTTTTCTCTTGTTCCCCCCCTGGGCCCAGCCCTTCCCTTGACATAATGACGCCCCCCGCTTTTTTGTTTCAGTTAGGCGTACTAACTCTCGTGAGTGCACTGTGTCAATTTGGTTTGTCTCAAAATCCCTTCCTTCCTCCCTCGTCAATAAAGTAAACATGCGGTTTTTTTAAAATTAATTTTATCTTTAGCTCCGTGTCAGCAATTTTGCAACGTCCTATTGTAACCCGCCCCCCCCCCCCCCCCCCCCCCCTCTGCCTTCCTTCCTCGTCAATAAAGTAAGCACTCGTTTATTTAACTCGTTTATTATATATATATATATATTAGCTCCGTGACACTGACAGCAATTTTGCAACGTCCTTTTGTCTCTCTCCCCCCCCCCCCCTCTCCCCCTTTTCCTCTTGCCTCAGCGAGTAGTCCGTTATGGGTCTGATCACGTAAAGACAGAAAATGTCCGTTCTTTCCCAGATTTGTCTTTCTTCCCTTACCTCCCCGGGTTGGTCTTGATTAATACGAAATGTCGGAGTGGCGTGGGTTCATCTGTCTTCCGAGTGTTGTTGATGAACACACACGATGCATTATTTTCCATTAATTCTCCTTCTTGTTCCCTGTCCCGTTCCTGATCCATTATTTCGGTCACAGTTAGGGCTACATTTTCGGATGAACAGTGATTTTGTCTTTGGACCTGACTCTGAAGGACAGAACATGGGGTTGCTGACACTGACAACTGAGATCGCTGTACATAATATATGTATTGGCGTTACTGTCTGTTCCTCTCTCTCGCTCTCTGTCTGTCTCTCTCTCTCTCTGTCTCTGTCTCTGTCTCTCTCTCTCTCTCTCTCTCTCTCTCTCTCTGTCTCTGTCTCTCTCTGTCTCTCTCTGTCTCTCTCTCTGTGCGTGTCCCATTTAAATCTCGTCCTAGGCGTTTTTAATGGTACTGAACTTGTCAAATCCAAGTGCACGGAGCCCCTGGGGCTTTTAGTCATACCTCAGGCAGCTATCCGTTAGAAGAACTACCAAGTTTCATTGACTTGCAACCAAAGAATCAAGAACTGCGATTTTTTTACGAATTAATTTCGTACTTGGACCCGGTTGGTCTTGACCTATTTTTGGATCTAAATTTAGATCAGGTAGATCACCACATCATGCACAAAAAGACACGTCACTAGCAAACTATGTCAGACATCATCATGAGTTTGTGTAAAACAAAATGGAGGCCGGAATCACTCAGTTGAATCGAACTCCGACCAAACACAATGTAATAACTAGGTTAATTTATGCACTCGCGTGAACAAGAAACTGTCGAGCTTCACAGATGTCGTCGTTGGGTAGTTTTGGGTTTGTTTTACTACCATAGGAGGATTTTTGAACTGTAAATCAATCAATGAGTCTTATATCGCGCATATTCCGTGGGTACAGTTCTAGGCGCTCTGCAGTGATGCCGTGTGAGATGAAATTTTATACGGCCAGTAGATTGCAGCCATTTCGGCGCATATTTACCTTTCACGGCCTATTATTCCAAGTCACACGGGTATAGGTAGATAATTATTAACTGTGCCTAAGCAATTTTGCCAGGAAAGACCCTTTTGTCAATCGTGGGATCTTTAACGTGCACACCCAATGTAGTGTACACGGGGGGAGGTTCGGACACCGAAGAGAGTCTGCACACAAAGTTAACTCTGTGAAATAAATTTCCGCCGAACCTGGGATCGAACTCACGCTGACAGCGGCCAACTGAATACAAATCCAGCGCGCTACCAACTGAGCTATATCCCCGCTAAATGCACTCAGCTGCAACAAAAACGCAAAACGAAGGCTGTGAGCTGCACTGTGCCTTTAACAAGGAGGGACTGGCCAACGGAGCGTATTGCCATGGCAACCTAGCCTGTAACGCTAACAGGGCGGTCAAGGTGATGGACGAGCTGAGCTGGGGGTGAGACCACGAGAATGAACACCGGAATAGCGCCCCCGCGAAGGACCATGGGAAATCCAAAACTGTCGTCTGCTCCACTTCTTTTGTTTTTTTCCACGATTATTTCATTTTGATGAGCTTTAGATTAGCTGTTGCTTTCTTCTCTATTGTGTTTGTAATTCTGTTTATAAAGGGGGGGGGGGACTCGATGTAGTGTGCCGTACTTTACGTTTGGTAATAGCATGGCATAATCGTGTCATCTTGAGGTAAATGCTTCGAATTGTTTTTATTCATTCCCTCTCTCTCTCTCTCTTCCCATAGAAATATGATTTGCTTACATTTTTCCATAAATGTACTTGTTTCGAATTTCTCACCAGAAATAACAATATTTTGACTCTCCTTGGCTCCCTCCTTCTCTCCTGACTCTATCGTCCTCTCTTGTTCATCCACTCTTGCAGTAACCGTAGGGGACGCTAGTGTCGCTGTCAGGAATGACACACGTTATGTAAATGGAACATTGTCACCTTTGTTTCGGGGCTCCCGTGACACTTGCCGTAACACCATTCATTCCATCCATCCTCCTGTCTAAACCACGAAAATCTACACCACTGCCATTTATTTACTCCGTGAATCTTTGTTATGGTGAGGCCGTTTCGTATAAAAATTATTTTCCAAAATTCCCCACTGTGTTTTATAAAATAATCATATTATGAAAGCACATACATTTTTATCTTAGTTGTTATGTATTTATTGTTAGTAAACATCGGCATTATTCATGTTTTACTTTAAACGCAATCATTGTTATTTATAGATCACAGGCACCTGATGTAAGTAGGTCACACACGTGTAAATGTTGTGCCCAGTCCTTGTTTTTGTTTCTGTTATTATTTTAGTTAGCAGGTCTAGTTGAGCACGTATTAAGTATTATGTACCCACTACTAGTTATTGTGCATTTTAGTTAATGGACTGATGATGTCATTTGTATGGAGTCGACGCACGTGCGAGGATATGTATGTGTGGGAGGGGGGGGGGGGGGGGGGGCGCGGGAGATGGAAGCTTGCTGTATGTTATGTAATGTATATATTATGTGTGATACGTGGAAATGTGATACTATTTATTTGCATGTATGATACAGGTACAAATGTGATAATTGTAGGCTTATACTAGTGATTACTGTGTGTGATACATGAAATGTGATATGAATGCTGTTTTTATATGTTATACTCTTACTTTCTCCCAAGCGCAAGACAAATTCTTCTATGAAAATTGAAGCCAATAAAATTTGAGTTGAGTTGAGTTATGTGTATACGCATGTAACAAAACGAATTAGTGGCCGTTGTGAAACTGAAAAGAGCCCTGGGTTACGCGCTCTAATATAGATATATCATCTTGTTGTGTTGATGGGTGCAGGGGCAAAAGGGGGCCGAGTAGAACTGGTTTTTGGCCTGTCGTGATTTGACAGTTCCTTAATGGCTAGGATGTTATGGAATTCCCGGAATGTTGTTTGATTAATTCATGGCTGACGTAGAAGCGTAACACAGTATGGACATGGGCTGAATCATAGGTGAGTTTTTATTTTTTTACTTTTTTTTTTGGGGGGGGGATATATAGCATGTGGTTTAATGGAATAGCTTGGTACGTGTGCTCATATTTAGAAACTACACAGAGGCACTATTTTTTTTTCTTCTTTTCTGCAATACGGCACAGGGGGCGGACGATGGTAGTACAGTTCTTTTGTGCTATGCACACGACTTCAAACAACACCCCCACTCCCAGACAGTCAGGCAATTTCTGTCTTACCCTTTTCACAACCGCAAATATAAATTCCAGTAAGTCTTCCCCACCCCAGTGGGAGCACATATTTGATGACTACGGGGCGACTTCAATACCTGTTACACGAGGTTCACTTCTTTCATGCTGTTTGAATTTCAAATTGCCTCACAGTTGGGGGTGGGTCCCGGGTATACGAGTACGAAGCAGTTTGCTGATGGGTTTCGGGCCTCACCATGGCGAGCTAGAGAGGGAGAGGGAGAGAGATGTGAGTTATAAATGCCCGAGTCCTCTGCCATTTTCCTCTGGCGAAACTGTTTTTACATGAGTTCGACGTCAATGCAGTATTTGTCACGTGAAATATCACGACTACCATTAGTCATGTAGTGACGGGAAGCCTTTGTCTTTATTAGTTAAAATCAAGGCTTCAAATAGTTAAATTGATATCACCACAGACTGACGCCATTTTCATAACCAGAAAGTTATCTTTAGTTGGCGTCGACTTGGACCTTATAATGCTGCGTCGTCCAAAACAAATAACGGTTTTGGGTGTGACGAAAAACAGGGCCGGAGTGCTATGTTAATTATGAGCAGTTCTTCCACACCCATTTAAAAAATATGACACCACCGGCACCAGCATGTTTCCGCATATTGAGCCAGAATTTTTTGTTTCGGCAAATCGATGTTGCAGTTTCGGAGCAAATGATCAAAATTTCTTTGCGAATTTGTGTTCAAACGTGTTTTTCCCATAATATAACAATGCACAGCTCGAAAATATGGCCAAGAACAATTCTATGGTACTTCGAAGAAAGAAGAATAACAACATTTTTGTCCAATACGACTTGCAATTTACCGTGTGCGCTGTAAACTCTCCCTACCTTTAAAGCAGACGAAAAGCAGACATCTTCATTTTCTTCCAAGGGAGAAATCGTTGGTCATAAAGTCTTGCAGGACCCAAACATACTTCTGCACGCTTTCTTTTCTTTTTATATTCAGTTGCTTCGCAAAAATCAAATGTCATTGGTTTTCTCAACTTGTAATGTCAGTCAAAACGACCGCAGAGCACAGAACTGGGAAATGACACTGTTTGAAATAGGAAAGATCTTCGATGACGAAAGTATGAATGACGTCATGTGGTCACACCTATCTCGAGAACTAAGCGTCGCTCAGAACCAGCGCCCTTCCAGTATTAACAACATGAGCTTGTACCCATGTGAAGGTCGATTGAAGTTTGTGTACCTATCAAACGATGTCTGCTAAACAATTCTTGTGCAAAACGCTGTTTTTCATCGAAATGTCCTCATACTTTTACATCTGCACAATTCATAGAACAAGAAACTGACCGAATATGACAATAAATAAATGGTAGGGGAAGGGCTCCTAATATGGACCACCTCCTGTTCTGACAAACTAACGGCGCTAGAGCGCTCAAAAAAGTTTTATTCGCTGTATTCACCCTCTCTGGATAACTTGCACATGTCAAAACAGTTGCAGAAACACAAATCTTAAAACCGTTAGGCTTTTTCTGTTTTTTTCACTTTTGGCAGTGTTCACTCTAAATTTGCCGCCTAAAACGGACTCGTTTCTGTCTACAGCCAAAGCTTTTATCACACAAAAATTGCTATATATGACAGCTAAGACCGCATTTGTTACATTTTAGCAGTGTTGACCCCGAGTTAATACTGCAAACAAAAAATAATAGCATAATCTCAAAGTATGTGCGAGTCCCCTAATATGGACCACCTTCAACAAATCGAAGAAAATAAAAGCTGAAGGCTATTTCCATTAATTCATTAAGAAGCTTGCTGGAAATAACCTATAACTAGCCCTCGAGATTTAAAAAGAATATAACAAAGTCTTCTTTTCGTGGAAGTTGATAATTTCACTTATTTTCACTCTGTTTTTGATAAGCTTCTTTAGTTTCCTGGTATGCTTCAAATAATGCTCTCATCAACCCGAAACAGATAAATCTAAAGCATATTTGAATTAGTCTGACTTGTACAGTAAGTTGTATCATGTTATTTTGAAGTATAGGGGGCTTTTTACAGTGATTCGTGAAGGCCGCTTCACTGGTCCATATTAGGCGCCCAGGCTCCTAATATGGACCATTTGTGATTTTTTTTCTGTATTTAATTTTTGCTGAATGTCTATCAAAGCTATTTCACTCTAATTAGGCCTAACGGTTAACCTAAGAGAGAAGGACTACCAAACACAAAATGAAACTTCTTCGCAAGAAAACAAGATAGTTATCAGCATGAAACAAAAAGTGGTCCATATTAGGAGCCCTTCCCCTACAGGTCACATTTCCCCTTTTTCTGCATATTATCTCATACATGTCCCTAATATGTTAGCTACCTGTGAGAACGTTAAGCCCCCTTTCAGTATTGTTTCCCCTGTCGTGTAACGCACACAGCCTTCAATTTAGTCATCACTGGAGTGGGGAGCATGGGACGGTGTTACCAAAGACGAGAACACGAAACTAAGCGAATCTGACTATAAATAAACGCAACGCAAACGTATCCCCCGTCGTGTATTGCACACAGCCTTCAATTTATTTCACTAGAGAAGGGAGCATAGCGCGGTGCTACCAAAGACAAGAACACGAAACTAAGCGAATCTGACTATAAATAAACGCAACAGGTCTCGTATCCCCTGTCGAGTGTCGCAAACAGCCTTCAATTTATTTATCACTGGAGTGAGGAGCATGGGACGGTGTTACCATTGTGTGAGAAACCCTCAGTGTTTCCCGGTCTTTGGAGGCTAAGTGGAGCATGCTTCTATCCTTGGCACAAAGGGTCAAAAATCCAAAAAAATAAGCCCTTAAAAAAATATGCCCATATTTGTGAAAATATGCCCATATTTTTGATAATAAGCCCTTATTTCTATAAATATTACAGCCATAAGGAAATAAGGGCATAATGAAATAAGGCCTTATTTCTGTTAAGGCCTTACTGAAATAAGGCCTTATTTCTGTTATGACCTTAACAAAATAAGCCCTTAAAAAAATATGCCCATAAAAAAATAAGCCCTTAAAAAAAATATGCCCATATTTTTCTGCGCATCGCTACTGCGCATCCGGACATTCGAAAGCGCGCACAAACTCGCCTCTCGTTCAAAACATCCGTCATAACATCGAGCGGATACAGCATGGCTTCACGCATTCGAAAGCGCACACAAACTCGCCAAAACCCCAATTCTCTCGCAATTTGCAATTTCAGCACAAATTCTTCTCAAAAATTCATCACGATCTCTGAACCCCCCATTCGCCATGTTTCTTATGAGATCTCTGCGCATGAGCGGCGCAGCCGAATTCTATTCAGCTTCATGATTGGTCAAAAAAATAAGGCCTTATTTTTTTATGCCCTTATTTTTTTATGCCCATATTTTTTTTATGCCCTTATTTTTATTAAGGCCTTACAGAAATAAGGCCTTATTTCTCATAAGGCCTTATTTTCAAATAAGGGCTTATTTTTTATGCCCATATTTTTTTAAGGGCTTAAAGATTTAAGGCCTTAATAATGGAAAATAAGGCCTTATTTTAGAAATAAGGGCTTATTTTCAAAAATATGGGCATATTTTCAAAAATAAGGCCTTATTTCTTTAAGGGCTTATTTTTTGGATTTTTGACCCTTTGTGCCAAGGATATGCTTCAGACCATCATGCGCCCCCTCATTCAGCCATTGCTTCCACATCGCGACACGCAGCAGCGGCTTTCAATTGAGCTTAGTTGAACCCACCCGGACGGAGAAGAATCGGCAGGTCGAAAAGTTTCAATGAATTTTCACCTAATACTTGTACTGCGTACACTGAGAATCCGGGGGTATGAGGGCGTATCAGAAGGTTTTATGGTATAAATATAGGTCTGCTGGTCTTCTCACAGATTGTTTCCAAGACGTAAACTATGCTACTATACTTATATGTTGTCAACACCTCGTAGTCGTATTGTGCGTACTATACTACTAAGTCTTTTTTGTGATTTTAAGACGTAGGGCTTACAGTTACAGTTTAAATCTCGGTCTTCTTTTAACAACGATTATGACCAATGAGTAAATGCTGCGTGATATGTTGTAAACATCCCACATGTTATGCACGAGACTAAGTCTTCTCCGATCGTAGGATGTATTGCTCACCATTTAAATCACGAGTTGTAACCTCCCTCGTTTTCGTTTTATGCGTACCACGTCTTCTGTGATGTTAGGACCTATGGCCTGCATTAAATCTCGGTCCTCTCTTTACATTATAGGTCATTCCCCATGGGGGTTGGTTACGGAGAGGAACTCCTGATACCTTGTTAATATTTTATTCTCGGTTAAATGTTTTCTGACAGATCGTGCTCCAGAACATTTAATTTAAGTTGCCTGGGCTGTCTTCCAAATGGTGAAACTTGAGAGTGGATTCCAGACAAGTCCTGCTGTGCAGTTGATACGGGATTTTAGGTTCAGTTTTAATACTTTTATATGTGAAAGTATAGGAACATTATAGAAAGCTGTTCCTCGTTCGTGTTTTTACGGATGAATTTGAATGCGGCAAGGTTTTTGATGATAATTTTTACTTTACTCACACTCGAAAGTAATGCAGCAGTAAAAACGAACGATTCGGATTTTTCACAAATGACTACAAAATGTGAATAAAAGAGGTTCAACATGTTGATTCATTTGCTGGGGGTTGAACCATGCGCTTTCTCTCCTGAAACCGGCCGACTCGTTCTGCTCAGGCGGTGTACTGTCTAAATGCATGGTCAACGCAGTATGCAGCCATCAAAAAGTGTCGGTTTCCACGGTTTCCTTTATGGGAAAATGGTTTGCAGGTATTCCTATGAATTACCTGCAGTTAATTTTCACCTTGTTGTGAAGTCCCTCCCGGCCCCTCCTGCTTTCTCTTCGTTCGCAACGTACATCGTTATTTACTACTTTCCCATGTTAGGTTGAAATAATTATTTTCTGTTATTCTCATGCAATTGAACACATTTACATTTCCCGTTCAGTGGTCATCTTTAAAAAGTGTCGACAGAATTGCACTGTGTGACCTTTCTGTAAGATTAGCACGGAGAAATTGAATAGTGGTTTGATACCATGGACTCATTGTTGATTAAGTTGGAACTAGGTTTTTCTTGTAAGCTGTCTTTCTTTAGTAAAGTTATACACAAAAAACTCAAAAAGCTTTGATATTTTTTGGTGATCATTTAAAATCGCTTCCAAGGAAGATGTGCTTTCTGTGGGTAGGCGAGTAAGTGGATAAGGGATACATTTTTAAATACAGTCTCTTCGTAGATAGTACCAGCTGTATAGATAGCTCTATGAACATGACTAGCAATGTACATATGCTAGAATTCAGCGTACACCGCCGCGACTGCCAGCGAGTGTGTGTGACAGTGAGAAACGAGCGTGATGGCTGTCGACACGGACACTGATCAAAGAGATTGCCACGCTGCAGAACAGCCAGATGAATGCAGGCTTTCCCCCCCCCCCCCCCCCCCTAGATGTAGATGACACAGACGACAATGCATCAGAGACTGAATGCACTGTCCCCCATTCATTTACAGGCATCGTTTATTTACCTAACTGCGTGCTACGCCATGCAGTTGCTTCTGCCACTGGTGATAGTGATGGTATAGGGAATGCTGTTGCAGTTGTTGTCAGGGCATAGATGACAGCGACAATTCATTGCCGCTCATTATTTACGTGTTCCCGTCGATTTACCTAACTGTATGCAACGCCATCAGTTGCTTCTGCACCTGCTGCTGCTGCTGCTGCTTCCGGTTGATGATAGCGTCTGCTTTTGCAGTAGTTGTCATCGCATAGATGACATGGACAATACATTGTCACCCGTATTTTACCGGCTTCGTTTATTTACCTAACTGCGTTTCTAAAACGCCATCATTTGCTTCTGCTCTTACTGCTGCTGGTGATGGTGGTTGTGGAGAATACTGCTGCTGTTGCTGTTGTCGTTGTGAGTGCACGCCAGCTGCCGTTGGCTTTGATGGGGGGACACCTGCAGAGCTCATTTACAATTCGCACAGCGCTGTGTCAACCAGGCTCGTCGCTCATACCTGGAGGTGGTTGCGAGCTGGTCTGATCCAACTGATGTTATGCTGCGCCATTTGCATGCGACGGGGACAGGCAAAAACAGGGGGGAGAAAAACATCAAAGATCTGTTTGTCGTGTACATGTCAAGAAGGCAATGAACGTTTGCGGGGGTAGGAAGGGGTGGCGAGGATGTGGTTTTTTTTGGGGGGGTGGGTGGGTGGGGGGGGGGGGTTATGGGTGTGGAGTGGGAATGAGGGATTGATGGGGGGACGATGAGAGAAGGACTGAGAAATAGAGATCCAGTGACGGTGTGTTTGGCTAACAAGAACGTTGCATCAAAGCCTTAGCACTCCCGGTCTAGTGTTTAGGCGTTGTGAATACAAGTTTGTAACAGTCCCTAACATCAAATCGGTACAACTCTGCATTGTTGGATTATTTTTACAAGATGTTAACAGTTATGCCCAGTGAACTGAGAGTTCCGTCATTATTTACACCAGGTCTTTAGCGTCACATTACGTAACTGTTGCGGTGACGCGTTCATGCGTGAGATACGATCGGATCCGGACCTGGTTTCACGCTTGCCCGTTTTTGCGCATGGATTTGCATGTTGTAAATCATTTGTGAATATTTCTATCACAGACTCATCAAAAAATGCTTCTGTCAAGTGAAAATTGGTTCCTGATCCGAAACAACAAAGAATATAACTCTCTGGTGAATCCCAAGCTCTCTCTCTCTCTCTCTCTCTCTCTCTCTCTCTCTCTCTCTCTCTCTCTCTCTCTCTCTCTCTCTCTCTCTCTCTCTCTCTCTCTCTCTCTCTCTCTCTCTCCGCCTTGTTCTGGGTATCTCAAATCTACCCGGCTTCTTTGGCTTCCACCCCACGAAGCAGGATCAACACTACCCGTTTGCTCCAAACGCCGGGTAGGAAAATGTTTTCTTTGTGTTGGCTGTGGATTGAAAGCCTGATGTTTGTGCTGCACTAATAATAAGCAGTGATTGATAGAGCCCAGCTCATACAGAGCAACGAACGCTGGAGAGGGGGGGGGGGGGGGGGTTGGATGGTTGGGGGAGGGGGGGAGGGGCGGTGGGAGGCGAGAGTAGGTCCAACTGCTGGCCAAAGAAAAAGGACGGTCGTTCATAGTGGAACCTACTCCTGTAGCAGTTGTTGGGAGCAAGGTTATAGTGGACGCGGGAATATTATCTTTACTGACAGTCAAACCACGTTGAAAAACGCGTGCTGTCCTGTGAAACGAAGTACCATAGAACATGTAGGGGAACAGTTCTGACTGTTCGCTTCCTTTGGACCTTCAGGGATGACCAGCTTCTGTTACTACTATAGTACTACAGCACTGTGTGGAATCGGATAGGACTTTCTCTTCATTTTTGAAAACTGTAAATCTTTCAATCAGTAAATCGTTCTGTAACAAAAATTATTTTATGAATCTGTCAGTCACTCAATTCCTATCTGCAGCTCGCACATGGAAAAAACATGGGTGTCGTAACTTTTCTCTGTGGTGCTGGGCCCTGTTGTGTACACTTGATCTCTGACAACGCTCTCCTCGACGTTCAAAAGGTTATGGGGCTACCTTTAGTACCCTCACCTGTTATAGCTCCTACAGACGGCCTTGAGAAGGTTATGCCTCGTCAAACAATACATGTACATAACTGTTTTTGTCTCTCCTCCCACCCCCCCCCCCCCCCACCACCTCTCCCCTTACCATCCAGCCTTTTCTCTTCTTTTTTTCTCTCTCTCTGTGTCTCTCTCTCTGTCTCCGTCTTTTTTTCTCCTCTGTCTGTCGGTCTGTCTGTCTGTCTGTCTGTCTGTCTGTCTCTCTCTCTCTCTCTCTCTCTCTCTCTCTCTCTCTCTCTGTCTGTATGTCCGTGTGTCTTTGTCTCTCTGTCTGTCTCTCACACTCTCTCTGTCTGTCTGTCTGTTTTTCTGTCTCCCTGTCTCTCTCTGTCTCTCTCTGTCTGTCTGTCTGTCTCTCTCTCTCTCTATGTCTCTCTCTCTGTCTCTCTCTCTCTCTCTCTCTCTCTCTCTCTACCTCTCTCAACCTCTCTCAACCTCTCACCTGTAACCCTCCCCTCCACCAAACTCCTGCTCCTCCCATCCACCGCGTGGAACGTGTCTATTCATGCAGGTATGTGGAGGCGTGGTGGCCAGCACTCCAAGTCTGAATGAAGAGTTTGTCAAGTAGATGAAAGCTTTCATAATTGAATCCCCCTCAAGTGGCGTTGAAATCTGTGCCAGGACTCGAGAGGCTGGCTGACAGTACGGGAATTAAGTCAGATCTGGGTCATGGAGACGCCACTGTCAACACTGTGGGGAATCTGAATCAGTCCCCCCCCCCCCCTCTTAACGGCCCCCAATCCCTCCACCCACTCCCACCTTCACCCCCCCCCACCACCTACGCCTTTTGTATCTGTCGAGTATGCTGATTGTATTAATAATAATAATAATAATAATAAGGGTATTTATATGGTGCAAATCCTTAAATAGTTCTAAGCGCCTTACTATCACTGTTCAATATAATAATCTTCATTACAGCAACAATACACATTAAACCAAAAAAATTCAAATAAATAGAAACACAATCACGTACACAATGCACAATTCAAATACATCGATCGTTATTAACTACGTTACGAACACTCATTAAATCGTTATCGTTGATGTCCCCACAGCTGAGTAAGAAAGGATTACTCCATCACGACCTATAGGTGGCGCTCTATTTGGCCCTGTTCATTGAAAGTTTTGGTTTAAACGCAATTTGATGCTAGTTCTGAATGAAGTACCGACATTTAGTGAGGAGAAAAAAGAGGAACAAGAAAACTATGGTCGAAATACATACACAACGCGTGCTGTATATATTATACGTACACAACGCGTGCTGAATATATTATACGTATACCGTTTTTTCCTCACTCATTGACACAGCCATTCGTGATCTTTTGAAACCTACAACCTTCCTCTTGGATTTAATGATAGTACGCCGAAAATATTGTATTCAAATTCCTGATGCATGACAACCTAATAAGGCCATTAGACGGCATGCTTTTTACTGTGGAATTGTACCGTGCCTCCATGCTGAATATAGCCCTGCTGTAGATTCTTTGGCTAGGCGCTTTAATGTACATGTATTTCCTGTTCGTATTGTTTACACTTTGTTCTGTGTGCCTTAGTCTGTCCCAGTTTCGCCCCATCCCCGGTCGGGTTGAAACGAATCAAAAAACACCGCACAGTAACTTCTATTTGACAACCTCGCATCCATGAGCAAACTGTCATGAGGCATGCTATGCCTTTTTGTACAAACATACTGTCCGTGATTTAAATTCTGTCACACTCTCAAAACATTCCGTTTATGATGGTTAGTTTTGTGTCATAATCTCTTTCATGGGTATTTTGAGATTGATGTTTCTATGAAAATAGTGCTACCCACGCAATTGTTATTCAGTGTACTTTGTTAAATTTGATGATTTAATGAGTGTTCATTTCTGTCATTTTTTAGTAACCATGAAAGCGCCTTATCTCCAATGTATGGCTGCTTTGCTTTGCCTTTGAGATTGCACGAATTGGATTTAACGTGTTTTTCGTCCGATCGCATTTCCGGCTGAACTTTCTATTACTGTAACCGGATTCTATTGGTTTAAACAAGATTTTATTCCGAAAATACAGGTGGGCGTGTTCAATACGATACAAACATTTGTGACCACACAACAAGTTAAGCTTGTACTAAGTATATTAACCGTCTTTCATTTATAGACTTCTTTTTGTAATTCTGTGAAAAGGTGCAGACATTAAGATCTGAACTTGTTTAATTTTAGCAGCAGTATGTCGGAATGAATGAAGCGAATTGAGCGCGATCAGGACGAATTAGGGACAGGAAAGGATTGTTGTGCACGTTGCGTGAGTGAAAGGATCCACCCCCCACACCCTTCTCCTGGGGTTTGCACAAGCCGCTCAGGTTACTGTGGATTCCCCCTTTTAAGACCTCCAAAAATAGGATAAAATTAGGTCTTGAAAAGGGGGGAGTCTTTAAATTAAGGTAAATTTACAGAGGCTATGAACAAAATCTCTAGAAAAGTAAGATCTTAAAAGGGGGGTGGGGGGGTTCCACTGTATCTGCACTGTGTGTGTGATTGGAGGACGGGCGGTACGTGCCGCTGATCGACACACGTCATCTGACATTCCGCGATGATTGTTGTTGAACAAGAAGGGACTTGCGTTGGTCTTCCAGTGTCTCTGTGTGTCTTTTGACTGTCATCCTCTATTGCATACCTGTAACAGCTTACTTTACCTGATTGCTGTTGTCATTGGGACATAACGAAGATCTTAATGCCACACATCTCGCTGCATTCGTGGGTGTTTTGTCACGACATGTATACACCATTGTGTCCACCACTATCTTGTCTTTTGTATTTGACTGGCAAAGCATCAGAAGCCAAACACATTTCTACCTTGGTACAGTACTGGCAATATGCTCGCATCTTCTACCAATCCATGTCTTCCAACTTTGTGCTTACGTGTCTACCTGTTTCTAAATGTCCAAGTCCTTGCAGCTCGCAGCAGCATTCGAATGGCATTATCTTGCACGCAACAGTGAAAGGAATTTTGTTTTTAATTTCCGTGCCTCTATATTATATTTCGGAATGATAACATTGGCTGACTTGTTCACATATAAGCTTGGCTACTTTCACTGTTTGCTTGGTTAACGTATGCTTCGATTGGTCTTATCCTACGCTTGCACCCGCGACTTGGGTTTTGTCGAAATACCAAGTTAATCCTTCCCGTACGGTGTCTACTAAGATTGGCCCACCTGTACCTGCTTGTCCAAATTCGTTCTGCGGAACGTAGGAGGTTTCGATCACCACTATCTCACTTTATAGGCCAACACACGCAGCCAATCTGTGTACCCCCTAGCCCCTGTCTTACGGCCGAATGTCAGAGGTTTCGATCACCATTATCTCACACGCACGCAATCACACGCAGGTATGGCATTGACGCTAAAGAACAGTCATTATATTGTCGTTGCTCAGCACGGCGAACTGATAGGCGAAGATGTTAGGCGACCTAGCGGACAATGGCGAATGGCTTAGAACCCCACGCCGCAACGATCGGCGTCTTTTGTGCCGTCTATTATCGCCCTTTACTGCCGACCCCTTGTTTACACCCAGGGGGCTTTGATCAGGGGGTTCTAAAAGACAGGGTTTGTGCCCGAAACTTTGGGAGGGCGGGGCCAGCCTGTCTTGAAGCTTGAACGCTGGTGGCTGTGACAAGACAAACGACGACGATTGAGCGCCAGGGCCCACGGGCACTTGTCACGGGGGTGGGTGGGGGCTGGGGTGCACAGAGGACTCTGAAGTGGCGTTAGGTAGGAGAGTACCCCCCACCCACCCCTCCCGCCGCCCCGACGCTGTGTCAGGTGCATGTGCCGCCGACTACGTGGCTGTTGAAACGGTTACAACCTCTCTGGTGACGATGTCGTAAAGGGAAGTTGAGGTCCTGAAAGGTCCACACAACCTTGAGGCTTGTAATTTCATGCCCACGATCCCACCAAGAACCGCTGTCAGTCCATTTTGTGTCTTTTTTTATGTGTCGCTTTTCTTATCAAAGCACATTCATACATGTTGTAAACTGCGGTTTATTTCACTACGCCCCATAAGCATGACGATTAACAAAATCAATGCTTTCATTTTCGCTGTGATAACCTTCGTAAGGCAGTGTAATGAGACCCCCCGCGGGTTAGGGGGAAGAATTTACCCGATGCTCCCCAGCATGTCGTAAGAGGCGACTAACGGATTTTGGTACTTTCTCCTTTTACCCTTAAGTGTTTCTTGTATAGAATATAGTCAATGTTTGTAAAGATTTTAGTCAAGCAGTATGTAAGAAATGTTAAGTCCTTTGTACTGGAAACTTGCATTCTCCCAGTAAGGTCATATATTGTACTGCGTTGCAAGCCCCTGGAGCAATTTTTGTATTAGTGCTTTTGTAAACAAGAAACAATTAACAAGTGGCTCTATCCCACCCCCTCCCCCCTTTCCCCGTCGCGATATAACCTTGAACGGTTGAAAACGACGTTGAACACCAAATAAAGAAAGTGTAATGAGATTTTCAGTGAATAAACTGTCTGGTAATATTGAAGACTATACATTGTCTGGGATTAAACTGTCCAGTAATACGTTACGGAAGCCTGCATAATTATAGTTATGTTACCTGGTGTGATGTGTACATAAAGAACCAGACGAAGTTCCTGAGTGAGAAATACAAACTGTTTCCAAGCACCTCAAATCTCCGCCTACGTGTGTCCCTCCCTGCAGAGTTAAATTGTAAAATCCTGCTCTAGGCTGACAGCCCCTGCTTGATTTGCTTGATTTCCTCTTTCTTATCTCTCCCTGCCCGGCTGCGAATTTGCGATTCCTAAACGCCCAACTGAACGACTGACGTCACATGTCGCTTCGGTCTTTTCCGGAGGAACACCGCGTGTACATAATACACACTTCGGTCGCGTAGCACTGCCATTGCACATTTTCGCAACGAAAACCGTGCCACTGTTTCATTCATCTTGGTGTGTTAAATCTGAAAGCAATATAAGTGAACGAACAATTGAAAACATATCACGTTACTAAACTGTAGCTCAGTGTTTCAGTATGACGTGGAAGTGTTGAAATATCTGCTGTATCAGGCAAGCCGATTTGGTTTCACCTGAACGACTGCGAGAGGCGAGCGCAAACCGTTGTGTTGTTCAGAAATGGTGTTCCCTTTGATATTTTAGTGGACATTTAACTTCAAATGCAACCTTTCTTAGCCGTAGAGTTGGTAACAGAACCTTCATGCGCGAGAAACGCCACATACGACGGAGTAACCCTGAAATGCCTTCACTTTTGTAGCCCTATCTGTCAGTTGCTGTCGTAGCCTAGTGGTTTGTGCTCCAGCTTGAAGGTCAGCTGACTCGGGTTCGACTCCCTTCCTGGTTAGATTTTTTTTTTTTAGCTTTATTTTTGTCATCTCAATCTTTTCAACCCTGATGCATTCCGTTTATTTTTTTATTATTTTTTTTTAAACCATTTCCCCCAAAGCGGTTTAGCACGGTGGTATGTTATGATGAAAACGCGATTACACAAAGCTCACATGTGCACGGTCTGCAAACTAAACGGCGTGGGCTCACCGTATTAGCCAATAACAAGCACACAAAAACATTAGTACAACTTGAAGAAATCAATATAGTTACCAGAAACAAAACCGTGCTTCGCACCGAACAGTTCGACAGTGACTGACCTACTGACCGAACCGCACCTCTCCCTTGTGACAGTCGCTCATGATACAACCATTCTTTTGCCGAGTCTGAAATTGATCTTCATAAAACTATGTGTAAGTGTAACAAAAGAAAAAACTACTTTCTTTCATATTGCCTGAATAATAACTTTATTAACTGATAATCAAGGTGGCATCGCCGAATGACTGCGGCAAGTGCAACGCGATCGAAGTGGCACGCGGTGTTCCTCCGGAAAAGGCCGAAGCGGCTGTGACGTCAGTCGTTCAGTGGGGCGTTTAGGAATCGCTAATTCGCTGCCCGGCTACCATGCCAACTGAAGCCTTTTAGACTATTTTATCCTTCGTCTGTTGATGTTTTTGGGTAGTTTCCACATCTTAGTGCTACGTCTTCTCCATCGGTTGGCCAAGACCGGCTAGAGTGCGTATCTGTGGAGGGGACCATTTCCTGGTTAGCCCAAACCTTATCTCTTCCGGCTATCGGCGTGCCAGGGCTATTTTCAAACTTCCGTTGTCGGGAACTTTGCAGCCCGCCGAAAATCGTTTTCATGGCGGAGTTGTGTATTGCCTTATCTCTCTCTCTCTCTCTCTTTTTTCTCCCTCCCTCTCAAGCATAAACTTTTTTTTGTATGCGATCCTGCAAGATTAATATATGAGAGCTTCTTCTGTAGCTGTGCGGATGTTGTGGGATACGGCGAAGTTTTCCCAAAGAGCAGATGCTTTGTCCCTAGTAACACGCTAAAGCTTTAATAATATCTGTGAAAGATTATAGTGTGTGGGGGAAATGACTGTGCCGTTTGTTTTTCTTCCCTCCCCTGCCCTCCTTGTTTTATCACCCAGTCTGCCAAGAATAATCGGAATGAAAGGGAACAATTGGCTTTATTTTATTGGCTTTAGTTTATTGGCTTTAGCTGCTTATTTGTTTGTGCTCAATATCAAGCGCTGTGCGATTTATGGATGGTAAGGGGTGGTTGGTTGGATTGTCACATTGGTGTAAGGCCAAGAGAGGTGTGTCTATATGTATGTTAGCTTCTGTCTAAGTAATTTAGATCGTTTTAAACATCGGTGTAGAACATTTCTTTCTAGTTCCAATTATAGCTGACTTCTCCTCTCTCACATGAAGAACTTTTAGCTAAAATCAAACCTTTTATGTGAACTTAGGGGGAACAATTTCAGAGAAACATTTTAAATGCATGGCAATAATGTCCTTTTATGATTCATAGTAAAAATGTTGGGTCAATTTATGTTGTATCCTAGTTCTCATGTCTGTCTTAACATTTGAAATGAAAACAAGTCGCGTAAGGCGAAATTACTACATTTAGTCAAGCTGTGGAACTCACAGAATGAAACTGAACGTAGTCCGCCGCTAGTGCAAAAGGCAGTGAAAGTGACGAGCCTGTTTGGCGCGGTAGCGGTTGCGCTGTGCTTCATAGCACGCTTTACTGTACCTCTCTTCGTTTTAACTTTCGGAGCGTGTTTTTAATCAAAATATATCATATCTATATGTTTTTGGAATCAGGAACCGACAAGGAATACGATGAAATAGTTTTTAAAACGATTTCGGAAATTTAATTTTGATCATAATTTTTATATTTTTAATTTTCAGAGCTTGTTTTTAATCCAAATATAACATATGTATATGTTTTTGGAATCAGAAAATGACGAAGAATAAGCTGAAATTGTTTTTGGATCGTTTAATAAAAAAATAATTTTAATTACAAGTTTCCGATTTTTAATGACCAAACTCACTAATTAGTTTTTAAGCCACCAAGCTGAAATGCAATACCAAACCCCGGCCTTCGTCGAAGATTGCTTTGCCAAAATTTCAATCAATTTAATTGAAAAATGAGGGTGTCACAGTGCCGCCTCAACTTTTACAAAAAGCCGGATATGACGTCATCAAAAGTATTTATCGAAAATGAAAAAAACATCCGGGGATATCATACCCAGGAACTCTCATGTCAAATTTCATAAAGATCGGCCAAGTAGTTTAGTCTGAATCGCTCCACACACACACACAGACAGACACACACACACACACACACACACACACACACACACACACACACACACACACACACACACACACACACACACACACACACACACACACACCACGACCCTCGTCTCGATTCCCCCCTCTATGTTAAAACATTTAGTCAAAACTTGACTAAATGTAAAAACACCCACACTTATCTTCAATGAGTTTATCCAAAATGTTGACCTGTGTGTTGCAGCAACAAGAACAGGACCCGACGAACCTGTACATCGCCAACCTGCCCATGCACTTCACAGAGAAGCACCTGGAGAATATGTTCAAGGACTATGGCACCGTCATCTCCACACGCATCCTCCGCAAACCCGACGGCTTCAGTCGCTGTGTGGGCTTCGCTCGCATGGAGAACAAGGACAAATGTGGTGCGATCATCGACGCCTTCAATAACAAGATGCTCACTGGTGAGTACGTTTGGGGTGGTGTTGTGGTGGGTGGGGGTGGTGGATGTGTGTGTGTGTGTGTGTGTGTGTGTGTGTGTGTGTGTGTGTGCGTGCGCGCGCGCGCTCTGTCTGTCTCATTGTTGTCTGTGTGTGTGTGTGTCTCTCTCTCTCTCTTTCAAGCAAATGATGCTCATTGGTGTTTCAGAAGTGCCCCCCCCCCCCCCCTGCCCCATAGTTTCCTTCATTCTGTTTCTTTCTGTTTGTCTGTCCGTCTGTCTCTTAAATGACACGATATTCACTGGCGAAGTTGTTTCCTAATTTCTCTCTCTCTCTCTCTCTCTCTCTCTCTCTCTCTCTCTCTCTCTCTCTCTCTCTCTCTCTCTCTCTCTCTCTCTCTCTCTCTCTCTCTCTCTCTCTCTCTCTCTCTCTCTGCTGTTGTAATTAGTAATACTGTATGATTGCGATTGACAATTGTCCTTTTATTGTCTTTATTTTTATGTCTTAGTTTAGCAGGGACAGATTGTAAGACAAGGCGTGAGCCTAAAATCTCCATCCTTGAGTAATAAAGTTCGTTCGTTCGTTCGTTCGTTCTCTGTCCTGTCTCTCTCTCGCACTCTCTCTCTCCCTCTCTCTCTCTCTCTCTCTGAGTCTCTCTCTCTCTCAGAGTCTCTCTCTCTCTCTCTCTCTCTCTCTCTCTCTCTCTCTCCCTCTCTCTCTCCCTCCCTTTGGGGATGGGGGGAGTGGGTGGTGGGAGATTAACTAAAAAGCTCTGCGCGGAAGTTGTAGCCTCAACGGAAAAGAAACGACAGATAATAACAACGCCACAGCGCGGAGAAATAAGAAAAAAAAAAAGTAATTCAATCAGGTCGCGGATTCAAAAAGATCGGCAAACACATGTTTTATTGCGGCTAAGAATGCCTGGCCTGGCATGCAAACAACGCATGTTACCCCCTCTCGTCACCCTTGACCCCTGCAAAAAGGCAGCGGGGTCAGAGGACTACATTAACCTAGTTCTCTAGTATTCTGGACTCCCTCCCCTCTGTCCCCCTTTTAAAGCTTCCCTGTCGCCTTTTGTCGCACTCGTTCTTTCCACGACAAGGGAATTCTTGGATCGGGGACAGTTTTTTTTAAGAAAGTTTGAAAGGCAACCCCAGTTCCCCTCTGAATATCGGGTGTTCATAAAATTCCAGTATGAAAGGGCAGATTGTTGGGAGGAATAAAAGAACAGGTAAGCTACAGGATATACGAGAAGACAGGCATCCACTGAGTATAAAAAGACAGGTATCATACGAATCGCGTAACCCCTACCTCACCCTTTTCTCTCCCCTTACACGTGTTCGTTTTCTTCTGGGTAAGTGTAAGGAGGGGCCAAAATGCCAGGGGAGAAAATGCTGATCTGCAATTCTGAGGTCGACGTGTTGGAGAATGGATTGATTCGCACTGTCACTTGCTTTGAAAGCGGCCACTAGTGTACTGTGTATGTGTGAGGTTGTCTTTTATCGGTTACTCGTAGAGGAATCTTTTATTGTTTGCAAGGCATTCTTTCTTTCGCTGTTTGTTTGTTATTTTAAGGACGGTGTGTGGGGCTTCCGAAGACCATTTGTGGTATTTTTAATGAAGTGTTGAACTTGGTTTTTAGCGCGGCTGTTGAAGAATGTTTATCTTGTTTGAATCTTAGTTAACCTGACAGGGGCTAGCAACAACTAGACTCTGTGAATCTTAGTTAACGTGACAAGGGCTAGCAACAACTAGACTCTGTGAATCTTAGTTAACGTGACAAGGGCTAGCAACAACTAGACTCTGTGAATCTTAGTTAACGTGACAAAGACTAGCAAAAACCAGACTCTGTGAATCTTAGTTAACGTGACAAGGGCTAGCAACAACTAGACTCTGTGAATCTTAGTTAACGTGACAAGGGCTAGCAACAACTAGACTCTGTGAATCTGGTTAACGTGACAAGGGCTAGCAACAACTACCCTCTGTATGAAATAAAAATATGTGAGCATGCTGATAAACAGGAGGTGGAGTGGATAGTGAAAAATAAGCTTGGGTACAGACACAAGTGTAAGGCAATAAAGTTACCATTTAGCAGCCGTGTTTATATCAGGTGAAGAATCGGTTTTGTAGTTTAGACAGTCCCCCCTCCCCGCACAACCCGGCCTTTTTGTGACACCCCATTCACCCGTTTACCTTACCTCCCCCCCACTGTTACCTCCGTCTTCGCAGCCCCCTCCCCCCCCCGCCCCCCCCACACTTGTCTCTTACCCCCCCCCCCCTCCCCTGTCTTGTGACACGGAGTCAGGCTCAGCTCGTCAGCCGGTTTTTACCTGATCTCTTTACGTTTGCACACCTGTTGGCGAAAGGCTTTGTTTTTAACGTTTTACCTGGACATACGATGTCGCATGACATGCAACAACCGCCTTTTAAACAACAACAGGTAAATTGTCAGAGTCGTGGAAGGTCCTTTTCTTGTTTTTGTTGAATTTTTAGCCCCAAAAGGTAACAGACCGGCTGTGAAGTAGGTAGAGACGATATCACACCGTCACGCCCTCTATGGGTGAAGACAGAGAGTGTTTAGCCGGGATCTTGATACCAAGGGGTTGCAATAGATACGTGCTGACTAGAAGGAAAAAGTTGAAGAGGTTGTGATAGTTTATGGAGAAGGTAGAGGGGGAATGATTGTGATAGCGAATATCTTTGGTGGTAGTTTGAAGAAGAAGGGGGCTAGAGGAGAGGGTGGTGTGGTGGTAGTTTGAAGAAGGGGGCTAGAGGAGAGGGTGGTGTGGTGGTAGTTTGAAGAAGGGGGCTAGAGGAGAGGGTGGTGTGGTGGTAGTTTGAAGAAGAAGGGGGCTAGAGGAGAGGGTGGTGTGGTGGTAGTTTGAAGAAGGGGGCTAGAGGAGAGGGTAGTGTGGTGGTAGTTTGAAGAAGGGGGCTAGAGGAGAGGGTGGTGTGGTGGTAGTTTGAAGAAGGGGGCTAGAGGAGAGGGTGGTGGTTAGGGCGGGGCGGGGGTTAGTAAAAGAATCAACAAGTGTGCGAAATGTTATGAGGAAGAACTTAAAAAGAAAAATGGTGGATGTAGGGGTTAGTGGAATGGGATGATGTGAAGATAGAGTGGGGTGACTTTTTGGGGGGTGGGGGCGGGGGGGGGGGGGGGGGGGGGGGGCAGGCTGTGAAATGAAAGTGTACTCATTGTTATGAGGAAGATAATAATTCAGTGCCGTCTCGTGTCTCGGCTCGCTCTACCTACCCTCACAACGCATACTGTGGCCTTTTGTGCGGTGCGCAAGTTGTCACGCATTCTTGGAATGTCTCCTTTAATCACGCTGTCATGCAGAGAAAGACAGGCAGAGAGAGACAGAAAGAGAGAGAGAGAGAGAGAGAGAGAGAGAGAGAGAGAGAGAGAGAGAGAGAGAGAGAGAGAGAGAGAGAGAGAGAGAGAGAGAGAGAGAGAGAGAGAGAGAGAGAGAAACATGAATAAATTCGAGAGAGAGTAAACATGAATAGATAAGAGAAATAGAATACGGCCCAATAAATAAGAAAAGAAAATGTCGGTAGACTGGAGACAGTTTTAAATGGAAATAGAATACGACCAAAGAAGAAAATGAAATGGCGCGGTTTGCTGGGAAAAGTTTTTATGTCAGATGTGATAAGTTGATTACAAGTTGGCCTATTTTTCTTCTTCTTTCTTTGCTTGGCCCTATCTCTCTTCAGAGATAAGACCATGCGCACTAACTGCGCAATGGGGGATACGCACTGGCACAATACATTCTCTGTACAGGCAGACACGATGGAGAAATAAACAAGGACTGCTCGGAGTATCAGTGAGCAACGTGTGTGTTCGTCAATTTATTGCATCTTGTTAGAAAAGGACACGTCTGTCTGGGATTAAAGAATTAAGTAAAATAAGTTGTCTTAGGATTAAAAAAGTAGAGTATTCTAGTTCTGGACGGTTAAATGGCTGCACCTGTTAAAATACACCTTCCCCCACGCGACAACAGAAACTCAGTGTAGCTTGATTTTTTTTTATATACAACATTACATGGTAACTGCTATGTGGGGCTCCTCCGCTGGGAGGACACCTCACAAGAACAGACCTCTTCTGTTGTCCCTTAGCCTGTTATCTAGACCATGGGTATACCAGTCTTGAATGGACCCCCCGCGGGTTA
This sequence comes from Littorina saxatilis, assembly GCF_037325665.1. Classification (NCBI taxonomy): domain Eukaryota; kingdom Metazoa; phylum Mollusca; class Gastropoda; order Littorinimorpha; family Littorinidae; genus Littorina; species Littorina saxatilis. The sequence continues at coordinate 73,223,076 of NC_090256.1, read as the reverse complement.
GGGGGAAGAATTTACCCGATGCTCCCCAGCATGTCGTAAGAGGCGACTAACGGATTCTGTTTCTCCTTTTACCCTTGTTAAGTGTTTCTTGTATAGAATATAGTAAATTTTTGTAAAGATTTTAGTCAAGCAGTATGTAAGAAATGTTAAGTCCTTTGTACTGGAAACTTGCATTCTCCCAGTAAGGTAATATATTGTACTACGTTGCAAGCCCCTGGAGCAAATTTTTGATTAGTGCTTTTGTGAAAAAGAAACAATTGACAAGTGGCTCTATCCCATCTCCCCCCTTTCCCCGTCGCGATATAACCTTCGTGGTTGAAAACGACGTTAAACACCAAATAAAGAATAAAGAAAGTCTTGAATGGCCACCTACAAGCGCCTGTTATCTAGACCATGGGTATACCAGTCTTGAATGGCCACCTACAAGCGCCTGTTATCTAGACAATGGGTACACCAGTCTTGAATGGCCACCTACAAGCGCCTGTTATCTAGACCATGGGTATACCAGTCTTGAATGGCCACCTACAAGCGCCTGTTATCTAGACCATGGGTATACCAGTCTTGAATGGCCACCTACAAGCGCCTGTTGGTTACATGATGAGAAGTATTCACTGTCACCAGATTAGAAGAGGACCAGGTCTGATTTAAAGGGACCATAAAGCCACGATTTATAGATCGCAACCCCCACACAGTGGAGTGGAATCCTGTCTCTCCGTGTTTGCCAACTCGGTTGTGTGTGTCTGTGTGTGTCTGTGTTTTGGTGTGTGTGTGTGTGTGTGTGTGTCTGTGTTTTGGTGTGTGTTTGTGTGTGAATGTGTGCGTGTGTGTGTGTGTGTGTGTGTGGATGTCTGTGTGTGTGTGTCTGTGTGTGTCTGTGTGTGTGTGTGCCTGGTTATCTGTGTCAGTGCGTGTGTGCGAGAAGGCTTGATAACGAATAACTAAGACTGGGAACCGTATCCCAGATCAGATGCGAATAAAACGCAACACAAAATCACCACTTGATGTTAGTTTCTTGGTTGACGCAGAAAAGAAAAATCTCAAGTTTCACCTCTTCTACAGTTTTGACTGCCAGTATACATGCACCAGTCCTTATGTCCTCCAGGGTCTGCTTTGAGGTTTTTTTTGTAAACTTGTGTTTGAAAAAAATGTTACGCTATTTTTGAACTCTTTTTTTACTACTTGAAAATGAGCAGCCAGTGACTTTAGCCAGGGGTTTTGAAGAGGTGTGCCCATATGCTAATGTGCCTTTGGCCATACCTTTATGACTGCCTCCTGTCAAGGACATTGAAAGGCTTGCTTCATTTAGTGTTTGCATTTGCAGTCACTGGCCTAGTAAACTGGAGGAATGTGGCCGCATTTGGAAAGCCTTGTTAGAAGTGGAAATACCGAACGCATTGTTCTTGGGTTGGGTTTTTATTGTTTTTTAAAAACACCTGAGTGTATTAGTAATCTGCCCTTTTTTGTGTGATCTTGCTCTGTCTCTCTGTGTCTGTATGTGTCCCTGTCTGTCTGTCTCTCTCTCTCCCCTCTCTCTCTCTCTCTCTCTCTCTCTGTCAGTCTCTCTGTCTGTCTCTCTCTCTCTCTCTTTCTCTCTCTCCCTCTCTCTGTCTCTGTCTCTCTCTCTGTCAGTCTCTCTCTGTCAGTCTCTCTCTCTCTCTCTGTCAGTCTCTCTCTCTCTCTCTCGGTCTCTCTCTGTCAGTCTCTCTCTCTGTCAGTCTCTCAGTCTCTCTCTCTCTCTCTCTCTCTCTCTCTCTCTCTGTCAATCTCTCTCTCTCTGTCAATCTCTCTCTTTCTCTCTGTCAGTCTCTTTCTCTCTCTTTCTTTCTCTCTCTCTCTCTTTGTCTCTCTTTCTCTCTCTCTTTTTCTCTCTCTTTCTCTCTCTCTCTTTGTCTCTCTTTCTCTCTCTCTTTTTCTCTCTCTTTCTCTCTCTCTTTCTCTCTGTCAGTCTCTCTCTTTCTCTCTCTCTCTCTCTCTCTCTCTTTCTCTCTCTCTGTCAATCTCTGTCTCTCTGTCTCTCTGTCTCTGTCAGTCTCTCTCTCTCTCTCTCTCTCTGTCTCTCCCACTCCCTCCCCTCACTAGCTTACTCCCCCCCCCTTACTCTTGCTCACCTTAGGCCTACCCTCAGTGCCTGTGTGTGTGTGTGTGTGTGTGTGTGTGTGTGCTGTGTGTGTGTGTGTGTGTGTGTGTGCATGTTTGCATTCACACATTCATTTGTTTGCACTGTATACATAAGTATATACATGTGAAGTCTCAAGTTGTTGATACATGTGCATCTGTTTCTTGCATCTCTATCAACTCCCCCCTGTGACCACCGATACCGACATGGAAACTGCAAGTTTATGTAATAAAGCTGTGATGTATTTTCAGGTTGCTCTGAGCCCCTTCTGGTCAAGTACGCCGACTCCGGAAACAAAAAGAAGAGTCAACAACAAAAATTAATGCAGGTCGGCAGAGATGATGTAAGTATCACCCCACTTTATCTTCAACACCATAAACAAAAACCTACACGAAGCAAAATGTCTGGCAGATTGCTCAGTTCAGTACATGTACATGACTTTCTGATACATTGATTTTCTGATATGTTCAAACTCAGCGTGATATTTAAAATTGGTTTCGCGCTAAAAGAAATCTTCAACACCAGAAGAGTCAGATTTTTTTTCGTCCTTTTAACCTTATGTTTGAGTTGTAAGTTTTCTTCTTAATTTTTCCATAACTTTAATAAAACAGAAGAGAAGTAAATCTGACATGGAAAACAATTGGAGAACTGCATATTGGAATCAACACCATACCGCTGGATTGATGTGTTTGGAAGATTCGTTGAATAATATCTCTTGGAAATAAGGGTGACAAAACCAAAAATCTAGATATTACGCGTTCTCTTATCTCTGTGTCCATAAGATTTGTTTAAATCAATATATAAACAGTGGTACCCCCTGCTAACACCCCAAATTCTGAAAATTCTGCAAAAATCATGTGTGTTATTGGATTTAAATGGAGGTACATTTACAGGATTTAGGAGGACTCAGTTTGGGGCTGTTGAAAATGAGGCTCCACTGTACCATTAGGCCACAAAAAAAAAATTGTCTGTTTCTGGTCACCCGACCGACCCTAAATTTCGGCGCCGACCCTAAACTTTTTTTTTCCAAACTCAAAAATTTTTTATATATTTTTTTGGTGGTAAAGGACAGGGTGAGAAAATGAACAACAAAAACGTGTGAAAACGAAAGTCCGCTGACGATTTGTAAATGTGTTGAGTGTCTTGTCTCTATGTATAGTGAATCCAGTCTCTTTGCGCGATTTTTAAAGTTAGTTTTATTGGTCTACATTTGGGGGTAAAAAAAAAAATAAATAAATAAAAAAAAAAAAATCCCTACCTACCGACCCTATTTTTTTTAGCCATGTTACCAGAAACAGACAATTTTTTTTTTTTTTGCCTCAGTATAATACGTTTTGCCGTTATTTTCTGTCTGTCCCCGCTGGGTCAAAGATCAGTAAACATAACGTTTTGATTTGTTATAAATGTAAGGTTCCAATAACAGACCCTTGTTGGTTTTGATTTTGCCATGTTGTACAAAGTTTGAACTCCTTTCTTGGTTTTGATTTTGCCATGTTGTACAAAGTTTGAACTCCTTTCTTGGTTTTGATTTTGCCATTTTGTACAAAGTTTGAACTCCTTTCTTGGTTTTGATTTTGCCATGTTGTACAAAGTTTGAACTCCTTTCTTGGTTTTGATTTTGCCATTTTGTACAAAGTTTGAACTCCTTTCTTGGTTTTGATTTTGCCATGTTGTACAAAGTTTGAACTCCTTTCTTTGTTTCACGTTTAGTTTGCTGCTCTGCAAGGACTTCAGTTCCCCTACGATCAGCAGGCAGCCCTGGCTAACTTGAATAAGTAAGTACCACCTCTTTCCTCCGCTTTCCTTTCATTCTCTCTTCCCTGTAGAGCTCCAGTTTGTTATTATTTCATCCTGTACTCCTGTAAAGCTGGAACTAGCATGCTGAGAAAAGTATCTTTTTGTTGCACAAGAGGCCATTTGGTTTTTGTAGAAAAGTGGGAAAAGTAGATAAAGGTTGGGAGACTGACAGAAAGCGGTACAGTATTAGCAATTCTCACTTAGCAGCCATTTTTGTCTTCCTGTTTCGTAGTTAGAGTAATAACTCTTAAGTGAATTTTTGTCTTTTCTTTGAAATGATGCTTTAATGTAAAGTACACAGAAGGCGAATGTTATACCCGTTTTAAATTATTGGTCTTTTTTCTCTTAAAGGATCTAAGGAATTTTGGGTGATAAAAAAGCAGTGTTTTTTTCTGGGGTTAAATTCAAGTTTGTCTGCCCTTGGTGCGCTCTTTCATAATTGTCTGTACTGGGATATAGCTCTTGTACTTGTTTCATAAGCTATGGAATCTTATTGGAGTGTCTTATATATTTCATATTGTATATATTTTATATGCCAAATACTAATTGTTGTGAAAACTTATACCAGTATTATGCACAATGTACATAGACTTGAGTGATGAGCAAGTTTATATTTCATTTTATACGCTTCCTTTAAACAAATTATTCTAATAATATCACGGATTCAAGCTAAACTGAAATAAGCATGCTTCTGTATAGTGTACCTTTACTTTTTTGCTTTCATTGATTTCATCGCTACCTAGTCACAAAACGGCATTTTGGTTTCCTTAGACATTTTTTTTAAAACCCGATTCCTTTTGGTTTATTTCTGAGGAGTCATTCATTGCTCACACAACACACAGTCCAGTCCCGGTACTCATCCTCTCTACTTGACAATAGAACAATACAGCTACAAATTTTTTTTAACAAAATTGTCCCGCCATTGGATGGACGCAGACATTGGATTTCAAACATGGTTCATCCCCCCCCCCCCCCCCCCCCAGTTAAAATAAATAAAATACAGAAATTATAGATTTATTTGCAAATTCAGTAATGATTGCATTGTAAAATCCACGCTTACAGAGACATCCTACACCACCCCAGGGCATTCTTTCAGTGCCTTCATTGGATTCAATTCCAGTACTGAAGATGAGGGAAACCCTTTGTCAAAATAGATCTTGACACAAAAAAGCACAAACATTCATACTGAAGGAGAAATCTTTAGTGAAAAAAAGGCAAACGGCAAACCAAAAAAATACCGTTGAAAGTACAAATCTAAACTTAGCAAATTAATCTATTTATTCAGGTTAACAGTCTCAAATAAGAAGAAAAACACACACCCTGTTCACAGTCAGCCATCAGTGCTGTTTACAAACACCCTCACTCACAAAATGTAAAACCCTAAGAATGACTGCACAGGACTCCCCCCCCCCCTCCCCCCCCCCCTCCCCTGCAAAAAAAAAAGAAAAGAAAAAGCCACCGGAAAAAAAGCAACAAAAAAACCAAAGCACAGACAAGGGGAAAGTAGGGTCAGTGCGTTTTACATACACAATTTTGCGCGAAAAAGACAGAAAAAAACAGCGTCTTTATAGACAGCTAGCTGTCATCCCGCCCGAAGACAGACTGCTTATTGAGAGACAGTCCGTACATGAATTACAGCATGGCGGCCCCCACGCTGCTCCCCACGGGCTTGTTGCCGCGCTATTCCTCCGTGGCCACCACCCCCGTCACCACCTACCAGATGTCCTCCAACCCCGGCTGGATGCCTCAGTACATCATGCAGCCCGGCATGCCACATGTGAGTATACTCTTTCCTTGCTTTTCAATCCGATCTTTTCGATTTGGATGACCAGTTTTGGTTTGCTTGCCTTTGTTTTCTTTCTGAGGATGTTTTCTTTTCCAAATGTGTTTTTGGCAAACGAAGATGATTGTCTTTTCTGGAAGAAGTCTTTGGATGTCCTGAAAGACTCTGCTTGGTTCTAGAAACAAGGAAAACAGTCAAGAATGTTGGTCCAGAAAAAAGTCGGATTTGACGGTTCTTCACTGATGTTACTGGGAACATTAGTGTTAACAAGATAATTCTTTGGATGTTCTATAATAATAATAAAAAAATATATATATATGCAAATTCTTGGGTTCAAGAGACAAACACAAATATAAAAAATAGAAGCAAAGAATCATTCAAGTCTTTGGATGGTTTCAAAGCAAGAGCCTGCCATCCTTCATTGGTCTAACTATGAGCAGTAAATGTAATACAGTTCTCTTGTGCTAAAGACAGTGGAAGGACAACAAACAAGCTGAGAAAAGTCTTTAAAGCAAGATTGGTGAAATTCTGATCAATCGAAGTTAATAGATCAGTCTTACCTTGTTTTAACAATGTACCACAGACATACTGTTGTAGACACAGAGAGATATAATGGGCAATGTTAAGCACATTTTAAAACATTGGTGTTTGTAACATAAAGCAGTATATTACACATGTTATTAACAAGTGCAAGGATTTATATATGTAGCACATCACCTGTCTAAAGTGTAAATGGGAACAAGGTTGTACTATATAAACAACAATTGCCTTGTTTATATCTATTCTTTACAGTCACAGTGGTACCTTTGATGAAAGGACACCCTTGGGGCAGGCCCAAAATGTCCCTACATTGCAGGTGGCCTGTCGTGACAGGTACATTTTTGTAAAGATAATATGGACAGCAGAAAGTGTCCTTTCAATTCATGGGAGGTGTCCTCTCATGGGAGGTGTCCTCTCATGGGAGGTGTCCTCTCATCAGAGGGGCCTCACATCGCAGGTACCACTGTACTGCTCAGTAGGGTCCAGCTATGGCCATTGTAATATGCACAACATCTGTTCTTTATTCTACCTGTTTGTATAAGCGGTTTCAAAGATTGACAGCACATGGCACATGAAAAATGTGCATGTCTCTGACCAAAATAGTATTGCAAAAAAAAAAAAAAAAAAATAGAAATCAGCAACCTTGACATTGGTGAACCGTGCCCAATATTTTCACTCAAAATGTATAAATCAGCAACTGTGTTGTTTACTGACATGTTTCTCCCCGAAGAAGTGAATAACGATTTTGAAGTGTCAGTGTAGTGACTTACAGCATTAAAAGTGGTATGCTCCCATCTTGTTTAGTTCCCTGATATGTGTGTCCCCCCCCCCCCCCCCCCCCCCCTGAGTGTTGTTAACCGTGTACTGTTATGGCTGACTCTAGTAGAGCATGTTCTAATAGTTCTGAAGGAGTCAGCTTCACAGTTTTCATGACTGATGTACAGTAACATGTCTCAGCTCTTCAAACCTTATAGTTATACAGTGGAACCCCCCATTTAAGACTTCCTCCATTTTAAGACCGTTTTCTTAAACTTTCTGTTCATAACCGCTGTAAATGTACCCCCATTTTAAGACTCCCTCCTTTTTAAGACCTGGTTTTCGCTGATTTTTAGAGGTCTTAAATGGGAGGTTCCACTGTACTCATTGTCCATTCCCTATCCATGATTCCTGTAGGGCATAAGATTTTCCTGTGAATTTCCGGTATTTTCATAGGTTTAGTGATTCCCAGGTTGCCCCAAATTGCACGATGTTGCATTAATTTTCAAAAATTCCTGCTAGGGCGGATGATTTCAAGCTTTCAAAAACATTTTAGCTTTTTTTTTCTCCCACAAATGTATGATCTCAGGTCTGAGTATCCTCCACCAGCAGACTTCATGAAAACATAAGTGTTTTGCAGCATTTGATACATATGAAGTTTTTGTGCGTGAAAAGACGAACAGACCGTCAGTTAAAGTTGAAGTACATGTTCATTTTCATACTGATTTATTCAACCAACTCAATGACCTCCCCATCCCCCCATCTGATAGACAAGTAACTCAACAAGCTCCGGCTTGAACGTTTTAGTATAAACGATACCTTTATAAATCATATGGCAATAATAGCAGTTGTGTTTGATTTGTTACTAGCATAAAGAATGTTTTGAAATGATTTTAGCTATAGTGAGCATGGTGTGTTTGTTAGTTGTTTAATCTTCTCTAGTGTGCTCTTAAACTACTCTGTGACTTTTCTTGACATGTGACAAAATGCATGACACATGTGATGGCATGCAAGACTTATCAGGACAACTTACCACCTAGACGGGACAGTGCGACCAGGACAAGTGCTGTCTGAACATGGACCGAGACTTACAGGACATCACTGAACTAATTGTCCGAACATGACACAATTCTTCTCTTGCTTCAGTGCGTAGTGTAGACAACTTGAGCTTGACGTTTCCTTAAACATGGCATGAAACTCGAGTCAGGTCTTTCTACGACTGCACACGACGTGACACTCCACCAACGGTGGTCTGACAGTGACTCCACCAACGACGGTCTGACAGTGACTCCACCAACGACGGTCTGACAGTGACTCCACCAACGACGGTCTGACAGTGATTCCACCAACGACGATCTGACAGTGACTGTACCAACGACGGTCTGACAGTGACTCCACCAACGACGGTCTGACAGTGACTCCACCAACGACGGTCTGACAGTGACTCCACCAACGACGGTCTGACAGTGACTCCACCAACGACGGTCTGACAGTGATTCCACCAACGACGGTCTGACAGGGACTCCACCAACGATGGTCTGACAGTGACTCCACCAACGACGGTCTGACAGTGACTCCACCAACGATGGTCTGACAGTGACTCCACCAACGGTGGTCTGACAGTGACTCCACCAACGATGGTCTGACAGTGACTCCACCAACGACGGTCTGACAGTGACTCCACCAACGACGGTCTGACAGTGACTCCACCAACGACGGTCTGACAGTGACTGTACCAACGATGGTCTGACAGTGACTCCACCAACGATGGTCTGACAGTGACTCCACCAACGGTGGTCTGACAGTGACTCCACCAACGGTGGTCTGACAGTGACTCCACCAACGATGGTCTGACAGTGACTGTACCAACGGTGGTCTGACAGGGACTCCACCAATCGTGGTCTGACAGTGACTGTACCAACGGTGGTCTGACAGGGACTCCACCAACCGTGGTCTGACAGTGACTCCACCAATGTCGGTCTGACAGTGACTCCACCAACGGTGGTCTGACAGTGACTCCACCAACGGTGGTCTGACAGTGACTCCACCAACGGTGGTCTGACAGTGACTCCACCAACGATGGTCTGACAGTGACTCCACCAACGGCGGTCTGACAGTGACTCCACCAACGACGGTCTGACAGTGACTCCACCAACGACGGTCTGACAGTGACTCCACCAACGACGGTCTGACAGTGACTCCACCAACGACGGTCTGACAGTGACTCCACCAACGACTGTCTGACTGACTCCACCAACGATGGTCTGACAGTGATTCCACCAACCGTGGTCTGACAGTGACTCCACCAACGACTGTCTGACAGTGATTCCACCAACCGTGGTCTGACAGTGACTCCACCAACGACTGTCTGACAGTGACTCCACCAATCGTGGTCTGACAGTGACTCCACCAACGACGGTCTGACAGTGACTGTACCAACGACGGTCTGACAGTGACTCCACCAACGACTGTCTGACAGTGACTGTACCAACGACGGTCTGACAGTGACTGTACCAACGACGGTCTGACAGTGACTCCACCAACGACGGTCTGACAGTGACTCCACCAACGACGGTCTGACAGTGACTGCACCAACGACGGTCTGACAGTGACTCCACCAACGACGGTCTGACAGTGACTCCACCAACGATGGTCTGACAGTGACTCCACCAACGACGGTCTGACAGTGACTCCACCAACGATGGTCTGACAGTGACTCCACCAACGATGGTCTGACAGTGACTGTACCAACGATGGTCTGACAGTGACTCCACCAACCGTGGTCTGACAGTGACTCCACCAACGACGGTCTGACAGTGACTCCACCAACGATGGTCTGACAGTGACTCCACCAACGACGGTCTGACAGTGACTCCACCAACGACGGTCTGACAGTGACTCCACCAACGACGGTCTGACAGTGACTGCACCAACGACGGTCTGACAGTGACTCCACCAACGATGGTCTGACAGTGACTCCACCAACGACGGTCTGACAGTGACTCCACCAACGACGGTCTGACAGTGACTCCACCAACGATGGTCTGACAGTGACTGTACCAACTCCACCAAGCGTAGGACACCCAACCTGACACTCCATAGCATGTGCTGGCTTGTCATTTGGCATGTCATGGCATGACAACCGACTCTCCCACTCTGACCTGACGGCTAGATTCACATCACAGAGCCGTTATAAGCGCAGTATTACCTTACACCTCTAAAACCATGATACAACACTCCACGCATGGAATGATGATTCAACTATGACATGATCTGCCAAGCATTGCATGGAGATCGAGAGTGGCTTTCGTTGGTGGACGTATATAGATCCCGCGGAAACCTGACATGAGACTCAGAACGTGAAATGACACTCCATGCTTGATATGACACGACAGAACTAACTGCTGCTGCAACTATGGTGTGAGATTCCATAGCATGATACTTGAAGATCTGCCTCAGAGTTCAAGCTTGACTCATTACTTCAGTCGTTACTTGACACTCTGAGATCTGAACTGACATTTTGACGCTTGACTCGACACTCTGAAACGCGATCTGACTTTCCTTAAAATGACCTGGCATTTTGAATTTGAGCTATAGCTCCAGTTCCAAACATAAACTGACACGCTGACACTGTACCCGACACTCTTAAACGTCACCTGGCTTTCTTTTATATGATGTGGTATTTAATTTTGACCCATGGCCTTTAGCTCCAGACATGGCCTGACACTCTGAAACATAACCTGAATTTGACATGGCCTGATTTTCTCTGACATAACCTTACATTTTGAACCGTGACCTGTAGCTCCATCCACTGGTGACATGACGGTGACAGTGTGTGGCTTGACGGGCTCAATGGTGACATGACGGTGACAGTGTGTGGCTTGGTCCTAGTGGTGACATGACGGTCTCAGTGGTGACATGACGGTGACAGTGTGTGGCTTGAGGTGTTGTGTGTTGCTGGCCTACTGACCCAGTGCGTGGTGTTTTGTGTTCTAATTCACAGATGCTTCCCTCTGTGCACCATGACGTGTCGGGAGTGTTGGACCCAGCCACGGCCGCCCTGATGTAAAATGGCAACAGCTATCTACCCGGGTCTCGACCCGTCCCACGTGTGGGAATTTGTCAGACCTCGCTCGCCCACGAGGTGCCCCCACCCCCCTTGTGTGCCTCTGTCTGTGCGAGGGGGGCGGCAGGCCACGTGCGCTTTGTAGCGGCTGAAGCGGATATTTTTTATGCATGCAAAACTGAAACTCGCCTTCCACTTGACGTTCCGGTTCGTTGACGCTGCATCCTCCACGCTCCCCGAACAAAACTCTCTTTCTGGGCCATGCCAGACGCAAACCAATATCTCTGGGAGCCGGAGGAACTATGACTTTGCCGTTTTCATGTGGATTGGTCTTTGTTCTTTTGTGTGTGCGTTGTTTTTTTAAAGGTCTTTAACAACATTGACGCAAGTTTGGATTTTTGGAATGTTTGTAACTGTTTTTACGCGTGAGTGAATGTTTCTCTATTTTGGTTTGTTTGTTTTTCTCTGCCTTTTTTTACCTTTGACTTTTAACACTTTTTAATGACGTTGCTGATTTATGATGAGAAATGTTTGAAAATTGTTGAAATTGTATGTGCTGTCTTTGTAAATACATCACTTTGTTTACCTCTACGGTTTCCAGAGCCGCTTTCTTTCAGCATAAGGACATGTCGCCCATGTGAAGCCGGCTTTAGTTCTTGGTTTTAGCCGTTAGGTTTTAGTCCCCATTTTACGTCCATCACAATTTGGTTTTAACTGTCCTCGCATTTTTAACCATCTTGGAAAAATTAGATGACCTTGACCATTGACCTTGTACCTAATCAACAGATGCTTCCCAGCACACTTCACCATGGCAGCGCAGCAAGCCTTGACCCCGGGTCAGGGGTCATGCCACAACTGACGAGCCAGATGGGTCAGCTCTCACTCTCCAGCGCTTCGGTAGGGGACGAGCATGCAATGTTATGATGCTCGCCTTGATCGCTCGCTAGCTCACTCGCTCGCTCGCTCCATGCTCTGTTTTCCTGCCGGTGTTTTGTGACCTTCACTCAAAGACTTTGACATTGGGCTCGCCCACCGTCCTTGTGGTGCCTCCTTGTCTTACGATCTAGTTTTTTTTTCTTTCTTGGAGAAAATTAGATTCATTCACTTTCTCAGCACTTTGGTGTGATTTGGCTGTTAGAGAGTAGACATCGTTTTTTCTCCCCTCTTCACTTTGTCTTCTTTTCCTATTCACTCTTTTTAGAAGTTTTTTGCATTGTTGTTTTGTGTTGGTCTTGGTCCACTGCTTGCTGAATAACTTTTCTTGCCCAGGTTATAGTCTTCCATGTTCCCTTGTTCTCCATGTTCCCTTGTTTTCCATGTTCCCTTGTTCTCCATGTTCCCTTGTTTTCCATGTTCCCTTGTTTTCCATGTTCCCTTGTTTTCCATGTTCCCTTGTTTTCCATGTTCCCTTGTTCTCCATGTTCCCTTGTTCTCCATGTTCCCTTGTTTTCCATGTTCCCTTGTTTTCCATGTTCCCTTGTTTTCCATGTTCCCTTGTTTTCCATGTTCCCTTGTTTTCCATGTTCCCTTGTTTTCCATGTTCCCTTGTTTTCCATGTTCCCTTGTTTTCCATGTTCCCTTGTTTTCCATGTTCCCTTGTTCTCCATGTTCCCTTGTTCTCCATGTTCCCTTGTTCTCCATGTTCCCTTGTTTTCCATGTTCTTCAGCGTCTGTGTTTTGTAAACTTGCTTAAGTAAACCATAGGGTCGGGTCTTTTCAGCTGGGAAGGCAAAAGGGGTTTTATCACTAAGTTTCTGTAAGGTCAAATCAATTTTCCCGACATAATTTACATGTTACTGTGCTCGATCTCATTGAGAACATTGCCAAAATCACAAAGAAGCATAACCTACTGTAAGAATTGTTGACCTAGTATATCCACTGGGATAATATTTACCCTTCCTTTTGAAGCATGAATATTACTTCACAAGCATAGTATGGATAACTTGTACGTAGCTCTGTATTCCAACATAATCACTTGTTTTGGAGCTGAATGCCAAAGTTTGTTGCTCAGGTCAGAGACAGGAGTAAGCTTACAGGTGAAACAAAAGATTTGTTCTGTTTCAAAAAGTGTCTATCTATGGGGACCAAACTTTAAAGTAATACGCATACAGCCATAATTCTACTCCCAACGCTTTTTGTTCTTGTTGATTTTAAGGAGCCAATCAAAACACTGCCAGGCATTTACTCTTATCTCCAACAGTTTGGGTCATATGACTAAATATATGCCTCGAGACTGAATGGTCTTCGTTATTCTACATGTTGTTTACATACATGCAACCGTAAGCTGTCACTATCAAAATGAAATTACAAAAAAAGTCTTCCAAAGATTTTGTATATCCATTACTGTAGCCCCTTCCTTGTAATCTTATGTAACAAACATGAGGGAAAAGTACCAAAAAAAGCATAACTAACTTAATTGCGCGCCAGACGATTTTAAACTAGAAAAAGTTTTACCCATTTTTTCATGAGTGCTTCCTTTATTGGGTGAGCGAGCAATATTCTATCAATATTGGTCGAGATTTAGACATGAAGATGTGTATGTGATATTTATTAAGGCCATAGTCATAGAACTATTTATAGTGCATGTAGCAAGTGTTTTTCTTTGGCAAATTTTGATTTTAGGTTGTATACTTGGTGTAAATATTTTTCCACCCAGCGTAATCGTTTTAACTGCAGTAAACATGCACCACTTATGTTTTTTTTAATTGGTAGCATGGGCAGCTATTTAAAGTGTACCCCAAATTATCTTCGCATAATGTAGCGATCTTTGTGGAAAATTGTACAAAAAAGTGTTTGCATCTAATTACATTATGTATAAAAAATTACATTTGTAGGGTATTTATAAACTATTGTTTAGTCTGAATGGAAGATATATTTTCTTGTGTGTGATCTGGGAAGAATATAGGAATAAACAGCGTGAAGTAAAGGTTACACAGAAAACACAAGAACACTTTCTTTAAATGGTAGTTAAAATAACAGCCAAGAAAGTCATTTATTTTGGAAGTAGATGGATGGGGTAGAACAAAGAAAACAGAGAGAGAATATATGTTCTCATGTATGTCATGTATGTTCTCAAGAGAATACTTGCTATCAGTTCTAAAATAGAGGGATCTCCCCTACCATTGAAATTCAGCATTTCCTTACAGCATCACAGTTTTGTGTTAGTGTTAGCACATAGTTGCGTTTCAATCTGCTAACACCTGCCTTCTGCCTTTGTCCTCCAAAGTTGTGGTGTGGTTAAGTGGTGTCTGTTGTACAGTCATGTTTTGGGCATGGTGTTTCTTTTGTCTTTTAGCCTGTCACCTTGTGTCCTCGTTCAAACCGGGACCTAAGTTTAACCTTTGGTTGTCTTTTCTTCATCGTTAACCCTCTCATCCCCCCCCCCCCCCCCCCTTCTTTCCACTATTTTGGCATGCATCTCTTCTTTTCGCTGGCTAGAATTACACTGACCTTTTCTGATAGAAGAAGGATACCTGATGCATCATCTCAACTCCCCAAACCGGAGCTTGGAGTTGGGCGACATCTCAAAAGAACGCGTCCGTTTTGGTTGTCAGTGGATTCACACAAGAGTTGTCTTTCCACCTGAATCACGTGCTCGTCACGTTAGTTCGCGTCAGTTCAGCAAAGCCAGTCTTGCAACGTTACACGTCAGGTTTTCTGTTTCGCTGCAGTGCTTTCCATTTGCAAAATACTGGTTTCTTTCAGGTACACAATCCCCAAAACTGATCAGCTTTTTACATGTCTGATAGGTTTTGTCAGTGTTGTCTTTGTTGAGCAATGTCTGGAAAAGGTTGATTGGTATTGGCGTTATGCAGTTTTACATCGGATTGAAGCAGATAAACATGCAGAACATTTGCTTTACACACACTATTCTCAATTCCTTTCTTTTTGTCTGTACTTCTCAGATGGCCTTATCTTATATAAAAGGGAAAACGGATGAACTGTGTAAAGAATAGCTTGCTTTGAATATGTTTGTGATGTCAACATGTGATTTTTCCTGTCTGTATGCCATTTTTCTTGATCAATTAGTTTGAAACTGCGAGGATATGTTTGTTTAAATGATGTACATAGGTTTTACTTTTTGTCACACAATTGACACTTTGCGTGTGGGTTCACCTTTGACCTGCTTTCGTATTTTTTCACACATATTTAATTTGTTTCATGTTTTTATGTTAAAAACGGATGATGATATTCAATCAAATATGTTTTGCGTATCTGGCTTTTCTTTTGACCCTTTATGTGTTGAGTGAAAGAATTTGACGAAGTTTTATCATTGTGCGCATGCTTTCGCTCTACCTAGCTGACACATAATCACATCAATATTGTTATAACTGCAGCATTTTGATTCATCACGCCCATCTTACGTTGTAACGACCCCGTTGGGTGCTGAAGTGACCTCTACTGACCAAAGACGATAAACTCTGTTTGACCATGAAAATCCACTATATCAATTCATGCTCCACATGCACGTAATCACATATTATAATTGGCTGTTATCTTTGTCATGAAACTAGCCTTAAGACATCAGACATGCAAAGAAGTATTTGTCTTCAAGTTTCAAATCGGAAAATGTGAACACAGGGCAGAAGAAACTCGAGCTGGAGTTAGATTTCGAAAAGAAAATGAGACAACGTGGTCTCTTTGCTTTAGGATCTAATCTCTGTATTAAAACCTGTCATGGATGAGGTTTATTTTAAATTGTATTGTTCGTTTTAGACTTTAACTTCCTACTGGCTGCTGTCAAAAATAAGTTTGCATATGAACACATTTTCTTCTTAAGTAGGATTTCCACAAATCAAGATGTTTGTAGGGAAAATGACACTATTTTCAATCGACAAAACGATTGATGTGTGTGGCATCTAAGGACCAAACAGGAGAGAAAATGAGTAGTAGTTTTAGGGGGACCAAAGTGACCAAAAAGAATATTAAAAAAGATTTGTCATATAACCTGTTAAATAGAAATATTAAATAACGATGCTGTACGTATTCTTTTGTTTGTGTCATCTGCGTTAAAGTTCAAGTTATCAAATACCATCTCTTAAGGTGCTGAATCTAAACGTGAATATTTTTTCATTGTGTATCTGTTTTTGTGTGGACAGTATGGAATTTTGACTATTATTACTTTTTGTGTTATTATCATTGTAGGATGGAATTTCCTTTTACACTTTTTACTGGATTTATTGTGGTGTCTTGGAAGTTTGTGACACTTATATCTACAGGATGGCGCACATTTTTTGCCACTTATAATCCTGTTGTGTAGAGAAAGAGTGAAAGTGACACTGTATTAATATTATCAGTTAACAGCTACATAATACAACTGTTGAAGATCAAATCTTTCTTCGCCGTTGACCTTTCCACAACAGCAATTTATTAATGCAGCTGCTGTTGAATTTGAGGATTTCTCTCCCCTTACTCTTTCCCTTAGGGGTCTCTTATGATGTACAGTATATGGATGTCTTCATATTTCCCAGGATATATGTTTGGAAGCATTTCAAGCGTGAAATCTGGGCAGTAAATAAACATGTCAGCATTAGTGGCCGACACTTCAGCTTCCTCCCACTTGCCCTTGGATTGTTCAGTAGAGGACAAACCATACCCCAAGGCCGGAACAGTAGAAGATTGTCTTTCAGGAAAAATGTTTGTTTCATGACCCTCTTTTCCCCTTGCTTGGGTTCTATTCACGTCTTGCCTATCTATTCCACCCCCCCCCCCCCCCCCCCCTCTCACACCTTTATCCATTTCCGTACTACTCCACTTTCTGTTTTCCTTCTTCTACAAATCCGATCATCTGTTCTTCTTGCCTCTCCGTCCCTGTCCCTTCACTGCTCTGTCCCACAAGTTCTATTCTAGTCAGAATGGGACGCTGTTGTGCTGTGTCATGCTGTTGGTACTGTACCTCTTTAAACTCTTAGTGCCATTCCTGTTTAACTGTTACATTATTGAGGGCCTATATTGAATACATAACACCCCCATCTCAGCTATGCATCATACATTCTGCCTACTGTACAATTTCATGGGGACTTCTTTACAACAATGCAGACTTGCGTGTTTGTGGGTGTTTTGTTTTTCTATCTTTGTTTGTTTCATTTTTTTTCTATTTGAAGCATCAGTTTATCAATACCTCCGCCTTGTTCTGTTTTATAATGAAAGATTCTTGTGATATTTCAAAGTTTTACACATGCATAGATGAAGAAATGTTGAAAATGTATAAATCAATAATACTAAACTACATGCAAAACTTTGTCAATGTTTTTCTTTGTACTAAGTGTATAACCCCCTATAAATGAAATGAGCAACATTCATTGCATCATATCTACCTTGAAATTGCCTTGTTGCAAAGGCTTCTGAACAATTCATAATATAATATCACGATCTATTTTTGAAATGAAAGTTATAATAACTCTTGAGTGTTTTTCTGATTTTATGCAACGTTTTTGCCATTTGTTTCTGGCGTAAAGACAAAAGCATTTTTTGCTCCCCAAAAGAAGATCATAATTGTGTGTTAGATAGGCATATTCATAATCAATCACAGAATATTATTTTCTTGTTCGAGATTGTTGGTAAGAGCAACATTTTATGTGTGTACATATCCGTGTTGTATACCTCGTTGCCTGCCGCCGTTATGACGTTACCTGGTCTGTAGTGTGCATTACGTCATTGAAACTATCATGTCACCAACGCGTCATCACATGTCCCATCACACACTCCAGTTTTGCTGGATGAATACGTACTAGCACTGAGTTGATAGACTGTAGCCTGAGTTTTTCTCTTATCAGTCATACGTCCGACATGGCAGACTCTTTCGGAATAGTTTTTTTAAACAGCTTTGGTCGTTTTTTTTTTAATGCAATTGCAATCAAGGCAGCAAGCTAGCGAACTAAGCATTTTGGTATGTGCTGAAAAGCATTGTTAGCATGAAAAGAGGACAGACAATATGGCTCAGAAGAGATATTTGCTGGCTGTTTTGGCTTTATCGATTTTTTCTGTCGTTGTTTCAATGACCAAATTCTCTCTTCCTTTGTGTTGACATCAGATTCAGTGGATAGTGCATAATTATAACGAATGCTAATGTAGGTTTCAAACTGAAGAGCTCTGTGAGACATGTGTCTTTGCCAGTACATGTGACTGAAACCTTGTGTGTGACATGCAGACATTTGAAGATTGTCCCACCTCTTTATACATAGTCTTGTTTTCATCGTTTTCTATGTTTGGGTGGCGGTTTTCACTTTGAGTTCGCGCTTTTGCGATTTTCCCTCGCTTGTGTTTGGAATAATTTGTTTCTTTTGTACAAGTTTTTTCCTATTGGATTTTGAATGTCATCGGGTGGTTTGGGTAGGGGTTGTCACGGCCTGTTTTGCAGGGCTCATTTGCCTGTTGAGTTGCTTTGTCTGTACAGTTTTGTAGCTTTCGTAGACTGCTTTTGTGTTTGTGTCACTTTTTGAAGTAGCGCTAGCAGAGTGGTGTTAACTGGAGGAAACTTTTTAATTATAACTGTTGAAAACTCAGGATCCATCTTTGAATTTGTGTCACTCATGTAGGTCTTCTTAGTTTCCCCCTAGCACTTGGACATTGTTCGAATTGAGTCCTTGCATTTGTGGTGCCGGTGTGTTTGTTCCTTTGGTTTTTTTTGTTTTTTTTGTTTTTGTGATGGTCCATGTGTCCAAATCATAGCCTTGATGACCCCCCGCGGGTTATGGGGAAGAATTTACCCGATGCTCCCCAGCATGTCGTAAGAGGCGACTAACGGATTCTGTTTCTCTTTTTACCCTTGTTAAGTGTTTCTTGTATAGAATATAGTCAATTTTTGTAAAGATTTTAGTCAAGCAGTATGTAAGAAATGTTAAGTCCTTTGTACTGGAAACTTGCATTCTCCCAGTAAGGTAATATATTGTACTACGTTGCAAGCCCCTGGAGCAAATTTGTGATTTGTGCTTTTGTGAACAAGAAACAATTGACAAGTGGCTCTATCCCCTCTCCCCCCTTTCCCCGTCGCGATATAACCTTCGTGGTTGAAAACGACGTTAAACACCAAATAAAGAAAGAATAAAGATATAACCTTCGTGGTTGAAAACGACGTTAAACACCAAATAAAGAAAGTCAAGCAGTATGTAAGAAATGTTAAGGGCTTTGTACTGGAAACTTGCATTCTCCCAGTAAGGTAATACATTGTACTACGTTGCAAGCCCCTGGAGCAAATTTTTGATTAGTGCTTTTGTGAACAAGAAACAATTGACAAGTGGCTCTATCCCATCTCCCCCCTTTCCCCGTCGCGATATAACCTTCGTGGTTGAAAACGACGTTAAACACCAAATAAAGAAAGATAGCCTTGATGCAAAAATATTGTGAATACTGATTGCTTTTCATCTCATCTTGCCGACCAGCGGTCACGATTGTTGTGTGGCAGTAGTACCCGCATTTCATGCCAAGAGTGACTGAGAATATTCTGTGTTTCTTTGTATGATGTCTGTCACTTGAAACGAGTTATGTTTGCCACTTGAATAGAACACAGGAGAAACAAGAATTCATTATGTCATGTTGTACAACACCACATCGGAAGAGCTACAGATCTGAAAGAGAAAAAAACAATATACATCAAAGAAAAAGTCATGTGAAGAATTTCAGTTTTGTTAACGTATGTTTTTGGGAAAGACTGCTTAGCTTGGTAAAATTCTGGTATCATTTTGCTCAGTTCTCAGTGTTGGGTTAAGTCTCGGAAAGAGAATGTTATAAAGGAAGAGTATATTGGTTAGGGTCGGTTGATATGTATGTTTTGTTGACATGTTTTGGAGACCAGCCACTTTTGTTGCTGGTGCTGTATCAAGATCGGTTATACAATTAAACGCCTTACTTAATTTGCGACAGCGTGATATACACCAACATGATTGCGTGATATTATGAGCAAGGGTAGAGGTGGGAACGCCATCTATTGCCCACAGTACACACAGATTCTAAGTGTTATACATACACACACTGAAGAATCCCAACAGCAGAGGAATTTTCTTGTAAAACTGTCCAGCCAAGGAAAAGTTTTAAGGTCGGTATAACAAGCTTAAGATTCAATTCCCATTTGACACAAGATCACAAAGATGAGAGCTGATTTTATTGTGGGAGAAAACTGCCAATGATAGTGTTTATAAGGCAGCGTTTTTGTTGACAGGCTTTGATGGTTATGTGTGCCACCGATGGCTATTGTTTGATCGTGAAATGCCATCATACAGGAAGAGTGTGCGATTGTACAGGGCATGAATGATCGCGACACGGCATTGGCGATATTTGGCGTTCCTTCCTCTCTTGGTTGCTCATTTGAGAGCTCTGGAATTAAGGTGTACAAACAAGAATGAATGTCTAGCGCCAGCTGGCGTGGTTATGAAACTTACGTTTTTTTAGTTACATTTTTCTCTTTTTCCTTCTCCTTTGTTCGTGTGTTGCGTCATGGTGATTAACCTTATTTTAATTTTACCATGACTAATTCAGATGATTTTAATTGCAAGTTTTAATGATGAATAAATCGTATAGGGACCATTTTGTGTTGGTATTCTTTTCTAGCATTGTTTGTCTTCTGTTTGATTAAGGAATTTTTTGTTAGTGTTTGTTTATTGTCTGAAATGGCATGTCTTTAGAGTCCCGCAGTGGGGCACTGCGGTTATGAAATTAAAGGCCCCTTCTGTTTTTGGAACCGCAGGAGCTTTCTAGTTTGCTGTTAGGTAGATTTTTGGTTCCTCTTTCCTGTCATGCTCTCTTTTTCTTCATGAATTCTTTTCTTTTTTCTGCCTTCTTGCTCATTCACCTGTATTTTTTCCAAAAATCTCTTCTCTTGCCGCTTGTCTCGCGATTCATGTATAGTTTAATCTGTTAGTGTTCTGATGTAAGTCCAGCAGTAGATAGGTTAAGCCTATTTTAACATACTGGAAACTGGTAATCTTCCAGTAGGTATTAATTTAGTTTTACTAAAGCCTGCTGGGACACAAGTAATGGGTTAGTGCATTTGTAAACAGGAATCGCTTGACAAGTGGCCCCCTTCATCCCCCCCTTCCTCGTCCTGATATGGCTCTGCGTAGTCGGCTGGACGTTAAGCAACAAATAAACAAACAAACAAACAAACATGTCTTTAGAGATGAATAAATGTTTTAGAATCACGTGTCATTTATTCTGTGTGTTTTAACTGTCTTTGACGTCGCATGTACTGTTAACCAGTGCATGACCTTTTTCTGTCTTGTGTGTGTGCGTGTGTGTGTGCGTGCGTTTATGTGTGCGTGCGTTTATGTGTGTGTGTGTGTGAGTGAGTGTGTGAAACAAACCTTGCATGCCAGCGAGCAAAATACAAGTACGCTTACCTATGGTTAATACAAGTCTACTCTCCACATAGTATTAAACATTCACACGTCAGAATCATATGACGCTAAATTATCAAACCCCTGCCCATCCCCCCTTGCCTGTTTCTCAGCATACACACACACACATAAAACAAATCCAAGCACTCAGCTATAGAGGGGATCAGACTGTAAGCATTCTTGTCAAGACAGTAACGGTAAAATGCTTGAGGTGTCAAGACAGTAACGGTAAAATGCTTGAGGTGTCCAGACAGTAACGGTAAAATGCTTGAGGTGTCCAGACAGTAACGGTAAAATGCTTGAGGTGTCACGACTTATGAAAGCAAAAATAAAGATAAGAGAATACTTAACACATTTACAGATGAACAAAAACAAAAACTCAGAACTTTTTTGCAACATTGTGCACACAGACAAAAGGGTATTCTTGCGCTTTGTTCTCAAATTCCCAGCTTGCTCATATGATTCAT
The DNA here is from genome assembly GCF_037325665.1 of Littorina saxatilis. NCBI lineage: Eukaryota > Metazoa > Mollusca > Gastropoda > Littorinimorpha > Littorinidae > Littorina > Littorina saxatilis. The sequence goes on along the minus strand of NC_090256.1, from coordinate 73,201,220 downwards.
GGAGAAAACTAAGTATTTTCGGGATGAAAAGATAGACGTCATCTATCTCTTCAAGATAAGTGTTGATGAGCCAATGTGTAAGAAAACTGAGAGATGAAATAGAGACTGATCACTCAGACAGATGCTCTTTAAATACGCCAAACGAGAACCTCTTTCATCCTATAGCCAATTCCCGCGAGAAAAACTCTGGACCAATCAGCAAAGTGCACACATATGGCAGAGGCTCATCTGGAATAGACATTCATTTTTTGTTTTCATCAACCCTTCTTGTGTACAGAATGCCGAAATATTGCTAAATTTTAGCTAAAATCCGTTTTAATAAACCGTTGGAGAAAAGAGCTCTGCTTTTGGAATGTGTAAACATGTTATTGCAGTGCATTCTTGGCAGTTTGAGACAAATATAACTAATATACTATTTTTTATCGTCAAGAACACACCCAACAATATGTATCTCTTTATTTTAATATCTATTTATTTATGTAATTATTTGTTTATTAATTAATTAATTTATTTATCTATTGAGTTAACAGGGTAAGCTACGAACTACACATCAACATCATCATCATCATCATCATCATCATCATCATCATAGATTCCATTGCTCCTTTGTGCATGCTATTTCATATACATACATGTGTAATCGCCTTAAACTGAACCAAATATGTAACAGTGTATCCATCAAATAATAGCTTCGTGAGGGACGGCATGACCGCATGTAAATATCGCATGCAAACACTACCTCTGCATGATATCTGGTAAGCAGAACTATTACCAAGTATTTGTTTTTATATATGTATATCTGTAATTTTGTATTTTTGGTGTTAATATTCGATGCAGTTGGGTTTAATTGTTTTTATTTTTTCAATTGTTTTTTTTCCCTTTTCTTCATGTTATTAATTTAGTCTGCTTCTACCTCTTAAATTCCAAACCAAAGGATCGTTACTCTAAAAGACGAGAAACTAGATGTTTGTATTTAGTTAGTTAGTCAGCTATCGCCTGAAGTTTTGCAATCTGATTGCTTTGATGGGGATTATGTGATGTATTTACTAACAAGCCTGATGAAATGCATATTGACTGATCTGATGTTTTTGTTGCCGTTTTAAGTCTCTATGAGAGAGAGGGAGATGGAGAGCGAGAGGGAGAGGGAGAGAGAGAGAGAGAGAGAGAGAGAGAGAGAGAGAGAGAGAGAGAGAGAGAGAGAGAGAGAGAAAGAGAGAGAGAGAGAGAGAAAGAGAGAGAGAGAGAGAGTGTGCATGTGTGTGTCAGTTTGTCTGTCTGTTTGTGTGTGTGTGCGTGTGTATGTGTCTCTGTCTGTCTGTCTGTTTGTGTGCATGTGTGTGTGTGTCTGCCTGTCAGATTGCCTACCTGTCTGTCCCATCCCTGTAGGCGTCTGCATATGTGTGCTTTATGTGTGCCAGTCTGTATAAAACTATTGTTGTTTACATTAGTCATTTCTTATTATCTCCATAAGTGATCTGAACAGCGCGATTTTGTTAATTGATTAGTAATAAGTAAATTATTGAATCAGTAAAATAAATTATTTTTATTTTTTTGTTGGTCTTTTTTTAAAATTCTGTTTTGTAAACTTACAATATAAGCTTACATCATTGATCACACTGTTATTTTTTTCCTTGCAGTATATATCATCACCCTACTCGACTGTGGCCTACCAGCCCCAACTCCATAGCGGGCCAATCCTTCACACAATGGCAGCAGAGGTAAGCAAACAACCTGCACAGGAACCCCCATTAAAAAAAAACTGGTCAGAAATCTGAAAAATGTAGGTTTTTAAAGGGAGGTAGTCTTAAAATGGAGGAACATATACTGACGTTATGTAAAGAAAGTTTGAAGAAGTGGTGTCTAAAAACTGGGTGTCTTAAAGGGAGGTCTGGGGCGGGGATGTAGCTCAGTCGGTAGCGCGCTGGATTTGTATCCAGTTGGCCGCTGTCAGCGTGAGTTCGTCCCCACGTTCGGCGAGAGATTTATTTCTCAGAGTCAACTTTGTGTGCAGACTCTCCTCGGTGTCCGAACACCCCCGTGTGTACACGCAAGCACAAGACCAAGTGCGTGCGAAAAAGATCCTGTAATCCATGTCAGAGTTCGGTGGGTTATAGAAACACGAAAATACCCAGCATGCTTCCTCCGAAAACGGCGTATGGCTGCCTAAATGGCGGGGTAAAAAACGGTCATACACGTAAAATTCCACTCATGCAAAAAACACGAGTGTACGTTTGAGTTTCAGCCCACGAACGCAGAAGAAGAAAGGGAGGTCTCAAAAGGGAGGCCTTACTCGACAGGACAGCCCCACTGTACTCAACGTTTACCTTTAAAAGTGTACCCAGTGTATACCTTTAAAAATCTACCCAGTGTATACCTTCCCATGAACATAGTTATTTTCACCACCACCAATCAACCATTCTTCCACTTAAAAACACACGACTGCCTGGTTGGTTCCTGTGCTGTTTGGAATTTTTGATGTTGAATTGGTTTAAACACAATTTTATTCAAAATACATGACATGAAACAATTGACAAAAATGCAGCTAGGACACGAACTCAAGCAGATGCTTATTTGACGTGACCATAACAATGCTAAGTTACACAAGTTTTCATGATGGTGGACAACACAATTATTAACCAGAAGAACAAAATGTAGGAGGGGGGTATGGGGAACTTAATAAAAACAGGAAGATTTACAGAGAAATAAAAAAAAAAAAAAAAATTAATCAAATAAAAAAAATTTAAAAAAAATAAAGAAAAACATTTTGTATTAATTTTGCAGATTGATATACGAATACGAATACGAATACTTTATTATCTCATACAGAGAAATTTCAGTGTGGTGCACATTAAAAGACAAAACAAATAATAAGACAACAGATAAAAATACCATACGAAGCATACTACACTCGCGCACGCATATGTACACTAACAGGAATAGTAACATGATTCCAAATAGGTAAATTGCCGTCAGCTTTAGCTAAAAGTTTACCGCTAAAAACTATCATTATCACAGGACTAGATATGTCATTGAACAATATTTATCACAGGACTAGTCATTCGAGGGTTATCACACTCAGCATAAGGGTGCACATCAAAGAATATAAAAAATATTCATCACAGAAATCAGTGCATATGTTCACCGGCACACATACTAGTTTTAATTAACTTAGGTATTTAAAAAGCCAATTGACTTTGGAATAAAACTGTTCTTAGTTCTGAGCGTGCAATACAACATTATAATTCAGAAAAAAAACCCACGTACAGGTTGTGAAAGAATAAGCACTATTGCTGGTATTGAGGCAAACCTCACGTGACATTATAGGCCAGGTGTTTCTCCACATGTGGACAAGGAGAACGTGTGGGAAAACATCCCTCACTAGTGTCTGGCCTATCATGACACGTGGGAAAGTTTGACTCAATAAATGCACTTTTTTCACAACGCATACCAACTTGACAAAGTTAATTAAGGAATTCGTCTATTTACATAATAGTTTGCATGGGAAGGAATGGACATTTAAGATTAGCTAATTCCGGACCATGGGTTCTGATTGTGTGTGTGTGTGTGTGCCTCTGTCTGTGTCACAAAGTCAGATCGTATTTTTCTTTTTCTTTTCTAAACATGGTTTTAATTCTTTTTTGGTACATATATGACATGACAACAACATCAGACATCAACATCAAATACCATCAGACATGTATACAAGACTATGCTATATGCATCTTTAAACATAAAAGAAAAAAAAGAAAAAAAACAGGAAGGCACAATAAAACGTACAATTACATAGCCCAAATTCAACACATTTCTAAATTATATAAACATAATCCTCGTTTCCTTTCTTGTCTTTCTATTTAATTATTTTATAGAACTACTCATAGCAACAAAATCCTGTTCTCTCCATAGTTAATAATCTGGATTTTAAAGAAAAATTATAACGATCAACATAATTATAGAATATCCTTATCTTGTTCAACAAAAAAACACAAAAACAAAAAAAATCAATGATTTGACAATATCAGAGGTTTGAATGGGTACCACTCCAGAAAAAATGTATTACACTTAAAATTAATTTTACTTAAATATTCTTCTACCAAATATCTTTTTCTCAAATCTCTCAAATCGTATTTGTTAATACATTTATTATAATGTTAATAATGGTTTAGTCTTCCGTTTGTCTTCATGGTTATCCGCCACCAATGTAATATCTCGGAGATAATAAAGTTAATTTGATTTGATTTAAAGAGGCTCTGTTCGTGTGCGTGCAGGACCATAGTTCCGTTGCCTCAGATGAGCTCGGCCAGCGCCACTACCCCCTCAAGTAACGACCTCCAGCAGCACGCCTACCACTACTTCTCCTCCCCCTCCCCGGCTGGCGGGGACTACCATCAACAGCTCTACCAGCAGCAGCAGCAACAACAGCAACAGCAGCAGCAGCAGCAGGCCTTCCTGCAGGCCGGGGTGCAGGCTCACGACCTTCAGTTCTACCACGCCGCCAGTCGTCCGCTGACTGTGGCCAGCCCCCATGACATCCAGTTCAGTCCCTCCAGCCACATGGGCTACCAACACAACCTTCTGCGTCTTCAGTAACATCTCTACTATACGCGCACCAGTCAGTTTAGTTCCTGCAGTCATCTGGGCTACCAACACAATCTTCTACGTTTTCAGTAACATCTCTGCTATCGTCCACCAGTCAGTTTAGGTCCTGCAGTCCTCTAGGCTACAACATCATCTTCTACGTCTTCAGTAACATCTCTGCTATCGCCCCTGCTTGCGCGCACCCGTCAGTTCAGTTCCAGCTGTCCTCTAGGCTACAAGCATCATTTTCTGCGTCTTAAGTTACATCTGTACTGTATCTTCTTCATGCGCGCTACCAGCACAGTTTTCTGCGTCTTCAGTAACATCACTATTTCCGCTCCCTGACGTGTGAACCAGTTCAGTGAAACACATCCCCTGCTAGACTTGACGATGGAAGGCCTGCGCTGTCAAAAGTGTAGTGTGTAAACCATTATCCTTACACTGCGTCCTTCGCTGAGGCAGAACGCAAAGACTTCGCTAGCATAACTAGACCTCGCAGCTCGGTGTGCAAGATGCTTCAACAAGAAGGTCGAATTGGAACACGCGATGGCATCACTAGTTTCCATCGGGTGACTTTGTGGATCTGGCTTTTTTAGCACCAAAGAAGATAATGAGTAATCACCATTATGTTGCATCTATATCTTTGAAGACTTACGTTAATGTCAGCAAAATTACGATTCTGTATTCAGCTGCCACTGCTACTTTTCATCTAAATACGACTTGACATTAATATGTTGCCTGGATGGCTCTGTTTGGACGATAGTGGGTTCGGCTTGCATGAAAATTGTGCTGCAACGGTAACATTCACGGCCGTTGCAATGCAAGAACGTCATTTTTCAACAACAACAGTCTATCTAGGCCTCATGAATTAAGCTTGTCATTGCGCCATCAGATCAATTTTCAACAACAGTCTATCTAGGCCTCATGAATTAAGCTTGTCATTGCGCCATCAGATCAATTTTAATTGCAAGACCAGCATTGGCAACTCACGCAGCATTATTCTGGCATTAGCAGAGTTGATCTGAATCCGCTCCACATCTGCTTGTATGTTTCAGCCCTCCGACTGTTAATGTTGTTTCAGTTACTGCAGTAGTACCTACGATGTGAGGCCCCTCCAATAAGAGTACACCTCCCATTAGAGTACACCTCCCATGAAAGGACACCTTCTGTTATCCCTATGTTTGTCTTTACCGACGCAATGTAGGGAACTTTTGGCTTGTCCCAAGGGTGTCCTTTCATCACGGGTACTACTGTAGCTGAATGGCACTGGCGCACTAGCACACTATCATTTCTGTCCTGCTTTGGGGAAACACAACTAGGGGATGCATAATGCATAGGATGTTCTCAGAAAGAGCAAAATACGCCCCTCTGAGGCTCTGTGTTTTGTACTGCTGGCTGAAGGGATGTAAAATGTAGGATATTCTGTGCGAAGAAGATAGTATGCCGGAAACTTGGGAGTAAAGGGAGGCAACAACACATGGTGCCCAAACAAACGAGTCAATGGCTTGCACTGAAGCCACAGATAAATTGTTGAAGACATTATACGCAAATGGAAAAACTATTTTGATATTACATGTATTGACATCCAACCAAACCACACACACACAAAGAAGGGAAAAGATACATCAAATGACACATCATTTTCAAATGATAAACATACATTATTTAAACCATCTTTTGGCATGTTTGAAGGAAACTTTAGCCCTTGTTGATGACATTTTTCCAGTTGTCCGTAAAACTGTGCACACACAAAATCTCGGGGGCATAGGTTTGTTCCTTTTATGCATTTGTCAACGTCTGTGGGGTGTGGTTGTTTTAATTGACACTTGCTACATTGTTGCCTTTTGATGTCAGTTTGCATGTTTTTAATGTTGTCCTTTCATTCTTGTTTTAAATTTTTTTTAACTTTGATGTGCTTTGCTGTAGATGCACTTTTACATTTCGTTATGAATTCAGTGTGTAAATAGTTTTTACTTCTTTTTGTGGAGTTTTACAGATCAGATGGTATTTTCAAAAGGACTATTTTTTCCTGATTGTGATGTTTTGCAATCAGCTGTACTCGAGCGTGTGTAGGAATGAACCCTTGATGTCGGTGCTTTGCTGTTGAATGTGTGCAGTACTGTGTTGTGAATCGGTGAAAGCTAAGCATAACAACAAATTTCCACTTTGCTCTTCCTTTTGTCTTTGGTCTTATTTGTGGTTGATCAATTTTTGATGTTGTCTGTAGCAGTCGTAGTTTTTACTGGAGATGTTCCCGTTTCTGTGGTTTTCTTTGGAAGCTACAGTCGTTGAGACTTTTTGCGGATTGAGAATGTTTTCACTTTATTTTATAATGTTTCATGATGTGCAGGGACTGACAACAATTCTGAGTTGATGTTGTGGTGTTTCGTAGAACACAAATGATGTTTGTGGTTTGTGAATGCAGTTTTTGAATGTTCTTTTTGTTTCTGAAAAAAAATCTTAATTTTCACGTGCACATGACATTAACAGTCCTGTTGCAAGCCATACACTTTTCTCTGTGTTAGAAAACATTTTCATCTCATCAGTATTCATTGTTTAGAAAAAAAAGCATTTTCATCTTATCATTATTTATCTTTTTTTCTCATTGTGGTTGCCTGTTTCAAAATGACTCGTAATACAAACCTTTTAAATGGCCTTGTTGTACGTTTTCAAACCATCACTTTGTTATCATGCAAAAAATCAGGGAAATCAGCTTTCTTTCCTTGTGTGTTGTGTTGCGTTTGGTTTTCCTTGTTGTTTGCCCAATGTTTTCCTGTCTGGTGTAGCTGGCTTTTGTCACTTCAGCATCTTCACTTCCAAAAGTGTTAATACACTTCCCATGAATCCAAGTTCATTAATCGCTCTCGCCTACCCTCATCCACTGCCTTCTCCTGACCCAGAAATACCCTGGCATAATGTTGTAGATTTTTTTTTTTTGGGGGGGGGGGGGGCATAATTCCCTCTCATCTCTTCCCCCCACCCCAGCCCCCTTGTTTTCGTTTTCAAAGTCTTTTTCTTCTCCCTCCCCTCCGCAAAATCAGATAATTGCATAAATACATTTAATACGTTAAAGTAATTTTATTGAATTTGATGATGCCTTTCATTCACTCTGATACTAGACATACAACATGAGCAAAGTTTCATTATAAATGAAAGACCTGTTAATTAATTTATTTATTTATTAATTCATTTATTCATTTACACAGTGCACAACCATTTGGTGTAAATTACAAATGCTCTGAATCACCCCCCGCGGGTTAGGGGGAAGAATTTACCCGATGCTCAAGAGGCGACTAACGGATTCTGTTTCTCCTTTTACCCTTGTTAAGTGTTTCTTGTATAGAATATAGTCAATGTTTGTAAAGATTTTAGTCAAGCAGTATGTAAGAAATGTTAAGTCCTTTGTACTGGAAACTTGCATTCTCCCAGTAAGGTCATATATTGTACTACGTTGCAAGCCCCTGGAGCAATTTTTTGATTAGTGCTTTTGTGAACAAGAAACAATTAACAAGTGGCTCTATCCCATCTCCCCCCCTTTCCCCGTCGCGATATAACCTTCGTGGTTGAAAACGACGTTAAACACCAAATAAAGAAAGAAAGAAATGGTCTGAATCAAACAAAACAGGGAATGAAGTGCTCCTAATCAGGTAGAGACAAACATTACAGAAGAGTTGAACTGACTGAAACCAGTGTCCTCACACCTTTGACAATAAAAAGCATTGATATGAACAAGCAACTGTCTCCGTCAGATTATGATGATCAAATTGCTGAGTGAAAAATGAAACCTTCCTTTTTACATTTAGTCAAGTTTTGACTAAATGTTTTAACGTAGAGGGGGGAATCGAGACGAGGGTCGTGGTGTATGTGCGTGTGTGTGTGTGTGTGTGTGTCTGTGTGTGTGTGTAGAGCGATTCAGACTAAACTACTGGACTGATCTTTATGAAATTTGACATGAGAGTTCCTGGGTATGAAATCCCCGAACGTTTTTTTCATTTTTTTGATAAATGTCTTTGATGACGTCATATCCGGCTTTTCGTGAAAGTTGAGGCGGCACTGTCACGCCCTCATTTTTCAACCAAATTGGTTGAAATTTTGGTCAAGTAATCTTCGACGAAGCCCGGACTTCGGTATTGCATTTCAGCTTGGTGGCTTAAAAATTAATTAATGACTTTGGTCATTAAAAATCTGAAAATTGTAAAAAAAAATAAAAATTTATAAAATGATCCAAATTTACGTTCATCTTATTCTCCATCATTTCTGATTCCAAAAACATATAAATATGTTATATTTGGATTAAAAACAAGCTCTGAAAATTAAATATATAAAAATTATTATCAAAATTAAATTGTCGAAATCAATTTAAAAACACTTTCATCTTATTCCTTGTCGGTTCCTGATTCCAAAAACATATAGATATGATATGTTTGGATTAAAAACACGCTCAGAAAGTTAAAACAAAGAGAGGTACAGAAAAGCGTGCTATCCTTCTTAGCGCAACTACTACCCCGCTCTTCTTGTCAATTTCACTGCCTTTGCCATGAGCGGTGGACTGACGATGCTACGAGTATACGGTCTTGCTGAAAAATGGCATTGCGTTCAGTTTCATTCTGTGAGTTCGACAGCTACTTGACTAAATGTTGTATTTTCACCTTACGCGACTTGTTACCCTTGTTTTCCTCTCACTGCTTTTAAAAAAAAAGGTAGCTTCCTTAGCCAAACACCCCTACCATGAATGTTTTCTCTGTAAGCCAAACCTGACTCGTTCACAATAACATTCTTTCATGCATAATGCATCAGAGACTTTGCTCAGACAGATCTTATTACCTCATTCATCTGTTATCGCATCACGCTGTGTTAGTCTTCCTTGTTCTATAGTAGAGGCTTGAGCTGCTAAGGCAATGTGAGATAGGAAACATACACCTTCCTTGTTCTATAGTAGAGGCTTGAGCTGCTAAGGCAATGTGAGATAGGAAACATACACCTTACTGTCAAGTGTTGGATTTGAAACAGGTGTGTCAGTGTGATTTTGCAGGTCATTATCATAGTGAAAGAGGTGTACAAAACAAGAACATCATTTTATACTGCAGTAAACTTATATGAGGGTGGGAAACAGGAACTAAAACTTGAGACTCAATGATAGAATGAAGATTTTCTGGTTTTGTCGGTGGGGGTGTTTTAGTTTTTGTTTTTGGAAGGGAACAAAATGCTTGTATGGGACTTCATGAATTTAAAAACTCGATTTTTCAAAGCAAAGGTTTCAGGAAGATGAGAGTGGCAGAAATAGCACACACTACTCTTGTATCAATCCAGAGATTTCAAGAAAGATACTTTAGCGTGTTATGATGGGAAGGCACTGATTCTAGTGAACTTGAACAGGAAATTGCATTGCATGCATGTTTAATTTATTCACAGCGCTCTTTTAGCTAAGTGTATGTGTGTGTGTGTGTGTCTGTGTGTGTGTCTGCGTGTATGCCTTTCCATGTCTGACTGTATGTGTATATGTGTGTGTTTGTGTGTGTGTGTGTGTGTGTGTGTGTGTGTGTGTGTGTGTGTGTGTGTGTGTGTGTGTGTATGCCTTTCCATTTGCGTGCATGTTTCCGAGTGTGGTAAATGTATCTATTTATCAGAATTAGTATGCGCACATCATTCTCGGTACACATCATTTTAAGTGCACACCATTCTAAACCAACACTTTAGTTCTCTTATCTGTCATTAGACAACGTTCAGCATTGCCCTCGTTCTTGTCAGCATCCTTAGTAGAAGTTTAATATCCTGTTAGTATTCAAGTGCCTTTTTCCATTTGTAATCTTCTCTTCTGTGAGATTCAACATTCATTGGTGTGACTGATGACACGATATGGACGCTGCATAGACACATAGACACACACACACACTCATTTACGCACACACACATTATGACACACAGAACGCATACACACACACACACACACACACAAACACACACACAGAACGCACACACACATAGAACGATGTCACACACACACACACACACAAACACATTCACAGAGCACATACATAATTAATGAATGCATACATAATTAATTAATGCACACACACTTACATGAATATTCCCTTCACTGAAAGTTAGCATGCTGCTTCCTGTAAGATGTCTGCCATTAACATGTTTTATGTGCGAGAATATCTTTTGACTGATTGAAAAAACAAACATTTTCATTGACCATGTTCATAATTTGTCACTGTTCATTAGAACATTTTCCCTCATATTGTTCACATGTTTTCCATTTTCACTGATTTTACAAGTTTTGTTGTCTTTTTTATGTCGGTGAAGTAAAAAAAATTCACTGTTGTCTTTTATGGACTGTGCTTTGACATTATTCCTTTCAGTGAAAATTGAGATTGTGAAGTAAGATGATGTGTGTGCGTGTGTGTATGAGCGAGCGTAAGTGTGTGTGTGCATGTGTGTATGAGCGAGCGTGTGTGTGTGCGTATGAGCGAGCGTAAGTGTGTGTGTGCGTGTGTGTATGAGCGAGCGTAAGTGTGTGTGTGCGTGTGTGTATGAGCGAGCGTAAGTGCGTGTGTATGAGCGAGCGTAAGTGTGTGTGTGCGTGTGTGTATGAGCGAGCGTAAGTGTGTGTGTGCGTGTGTGTATGAGCGAGCGTAAGTGTGTGTGTGCGTGTGTGTATGAGCGAGCGTAAGTGTGTGTGTGCGTGTGTGTATGAGCGAGCGTAAGTGTGTGTGTGCGTGTGTGTATGAGCGAGCTTAAGTGTGTGTGTGCGTGTGTGTATGAGCGAGCTTAAGTGTGTGTGTGCGTGTGTGTATGAGCGAGCGTAAGTGTGTGTGCGTGTGTGTATGAGCGAGCGTAAGTGTGTGTGTGCGTGTGTGTATGAGCGAGCGTAAGTGTGTGTGTGCGTGTGTGTGTGAGCGAGCGTAAGTGTGTGTGTGCATGCGTACAAGCCTGTGTGTGTATGAAAGAGAGGGAGAGAGAGCGAGAGAGAGAGAGTGGGGGGGGGGGGGGGAGAAGCAAGAATACAATTGCATCTTGAAAGCAAATGCCCACATGCTGTTAACAAAATGTACAAAAGCAAACAAAAATTTCACTGCAAAAACAAAGTCTTGGTAAGTCCAAGTGTCTGGACATTGCCCAAACAAGTTTATTTCATCTTGAATGAGGAGTTCACTCAACTGTTTCATGAGTGACAAAACATGAATAAAGTGGTCAATAAATAGGTTCAAATAAAGTTGATAAAGAATTCTTTACGAGATATGTGACTTACTGGCAATCAAGTACAATAAAATTGCAATTGGACGGATCACAATGACTAAATAAAGAAGAACTGATGATACAAAGGATATGTTCAGTGACTGAAAATAACATACATATTCATAAAAACTGTGGAAAATAAGAACAACACGCACAAACATTGATGGAATGCTTAGACATTAATAAATAACCATGATCACAATTCAGCATCTGCATTCCTGGTTATCCAACCAGACAAAGAGACCAACACATGGAGAAAAACAAATACAGTGGTACCGTTGACAAGAGTCTATACAATGAAAGAGCACCCACAAAGAAATGCCACCTTCTGCAGTTCCCTTTTTGGTAATGTTGAACTTTAACATGCTAAATTCAAAGCTCACAATCCAGTTTCATTATTGAGTTATATTTGATACATGTCACTTTGATCAAAGCAAAGAATAATTTTTGTGAAATTTAATGATGGCATGAGCTCCAAAATTTAGCGTAATTTCGTCATTTGTGTATTTGATCGAGGAAAACTCATACTTTCTGTACAGTTCATTCTGTACCTTGACTTTTTATGCTTATTCAAGCCGCGCAAGTTCTGCAAATGTAGATGCTTAGATTGCAGTAGAAAAACATCCCTGAATTTACAACGCTAAAGTTCAGTTGAACATAACCCCTTTGTCTATTGTCTTGACAAAAGTATACCTGTCATGACAGGCCACCTACAATGTAGGGACACTGTCAGGAAAGGCCATCTACAATGTAGGGACACTGTCAGGAAAGGCCATCTACAATGTAGGGACACTGTCAGGACAGGCCACCTACAATGTAGGGACACTGTCAGGACAGGCCACCTACAATGTAGGGACACTGTCAGGACAGGCCACCTACAATGTAGGGACACTGTCAGGAAAGGCCATCTACAATGTAGGGACACTGTCAGGAAAGGCCACCTACAATGTAGGGACACTGTCAGGACAGGCCACCTACAATGTAGGGACACTGTCAACTGTGCCCTTTCATTGCCGCTAGCACTGTAGCATGTAGGTCCGTGGTAGCATATAAACAAAACAGCACTCTGTTTTGATCGTTCATTTGCAGATTCATTTGACATTTATTTGTTCAAACAAAGGCGGGTGATAGTCCTCAGTGTCTTGTTCCTTTCCCGCTCCCTTAAAAGCTGAATCAAAGACAGGAACTTGTGCCAGGCTACAGTCAGCTCCATCTGTGTCCATAATAAAGGTAAGTGAATAGTAACATAATGTAAACACCTGCATAATATTGCATCAAAAACTCAGGTGGTGAGAAGACTTTCCACTGGACGGAAAAAGTGAGACACCCGAGTGTCAAACTAGGAGTGTTAAAGTGTCTCCTATTGTTGTTCTTTATTATATCTTATTTGTTTCAGAATTATGATAAACAGACATGAATCAGAGTTTAAAATTTAAAACAAAAACAAAGAAAGAGACAATCTATAAACATAATTTATACATACAGACATTTTTCATGGCAAATGGACGGCTCTGGATGATTCTGAGACCATGAGAATTTGATATGCATGTGACGGAATCAAAGTTAGTGTAAAATCAATACAGTTCCTGCAAAGTATATGCATGTCAGTAGTAACTAGCAATATCTCAATAAATGTTAAACTAAACTTTAGGAAAGGTATAAAATTCCAGTTCGAAAAATACAGAGAGAGAGAGAGAGAGAGAGAGAGAGAGAGATCACAGAGCAGAGAAGAGAGCAGAGGGAGAGGGATTGAGAAAGAGACAGGCAGACAGAGAGATTGTTTGTTTGTTTGTTTGTTTGTTTATTTGTTGCTTAACGTCCAGCCGACTACGCAGAGCCATATCAGGACGAGGAAGGGGGGGATGAAGGGGGCCACTTGTCAAGCGATTCCTGTTTACAAATGCACTAACCCATTACTTGTGTCCCAGCAGGCTTTAGTAAAACTAAATTAATACCTACTGGAAGATTACCAGTTTCCAGTATGTTAAAATAGGCTTAACCTATCTACTGCTGGACTTACATCAGAACACTAACAGATTAAACTATACATGAATCGCGAGACAAGCGGCAAGAGAAGAGATTTTTGGAAAAAATACAGGTGAATGAGCAAGAAGGCAGAAAAAAGAAAAGAATTCATGAAGAAAAAGAGAGCATGACAGGAAAGAGGAACCAAAAATCTACCTAACAGCAAACTAGAAAGCTCCTGCGGTTCCAAAAACAGGAGGGGCCTTTAATTTCATAACCGCAGTGCCCCACTGCGGGAAGACAGAGAGATCCATGTTGTGTGACCAAGACAGAGAGTAGAAAAGAACAGAGGGAGGAACAGACAAGAACATCAAACTAGTGTCAGAGACATCTTCCTCTCAGTTTTAAATGTCTTAAATGAGCATGCTGTAACTTTAAAGATAACGAAATCCACAAATGTATTGAAAAGTACACTAAGTCCTAAAAATACAAACAAGAAAATATCAGGTAACCAATCTCTTCCTGCCGCCACTTTCCTTGCAAGTACAGTATATCACCTGTAATCACATCAGCAGAAAGGATAAACAATTTGGAATTCTTACATAAAGGTAGCATAATATACAAAAATTGCTCAAATTATTGCACAAGGTTGAACGTCACTGCCTCTTCTCGTACAGATGGTGCCCAACATTCAACCTTTCTTTCTTTATTTGGTGTTTAACATCGTTTTCAACCACGAAGGTTATATCGCGACGGGGGAAGGGGGGGAGATGGTACAGAGCCACTTGTCAATTGTTTCTTGTTCACAAAAGCACAAATCAAAAATTTGCTCCAGGGGCTTGCAACGTAGTACAATATATTACCTTACTGGGAGAATGCAAGTTTCCAGTACAAAGGACTTAACATTTCTTACATACTGCTTGACTAAAATCTTTGCAAAAATTGACTATATTCTACACAAGAAACACTTAACAAGGGTAAAAGGAGAAACAAAATCCGTTAGTCGCCTCTTACGACATGCTGGGGAGCATCGGGTAAATTCTTTCTCGTCCCAACCAATATGGGACTCCCCCTAACCCGCGGGGGGTAACATTCAACCTCACCAAGTTAATGGTGCAGATATCACTACAACAACTACATCTTCTTCTTCTTCCGGCTTCTCTCAGCAGACCTCCTAGTGAAAACAATATTCAGCATTTATTTTATTACATTCGCAGCCTTTCTCCCTCCCCCTCCAAGCCCCTCCCCCTCCAAGCCCCTCCCCTCACATTTTTCAAAACAGGAGATGATGTGATTATCTGATTGGTTCAGTTTTACCAAAAAGTAGTAACTATTGAATCAACATCAGTTATTCATTATTAATGATATGGCTAAAAATGAGCAAACAGAATTTAATGCATTCTGATGAATTATGTTTGTTTCAAAATATATTTTGCATCTTTGAAGACCGATGCCAGATGCTGTGGGGGCGTTAAAAAACGCTAACCCACCCACTGATACCAGATAAAGAGATGATGTAGAAAAAGGCAATTAAAAAAACTAGCATGTTAATATTCATGGGCGTAGACCTCACAGGGCTTATTTTTATCCTTAAAAGTCAGGACACGCTCAATCAAGGAATGTTTATCGTTAGAACCACTAAAACAAGCAACTGAGGAAAAATATCAGAGAAACAACAACAGATGAAGCAGTTATCACAACAGTCAAGACGACATCAGTCTAACCATATCTATAGTAGGAGTCATACAGGAGTCACAATAGAGTGTAACACAATACTTTAAAAAACAAAAAACAAACTGGGAAAACTGTTAAATATCACAATACCCAAACCACGGGATGTTCATGTACAACAGAACAAGGACAGAGTACAATGGTACAACATTTGGATGGAACTTCAAAAATAACCATGATAAATAGAGGTACAACATTTGGATGGAACTTCAAAAATAACCATGATAAATAGAGGTACAACATTTGGATGGAACTTCAAAAATAACCATGATAAATAGAGTTACACAATTTGGATGGAACTTCAAAAATAACCATGATAAATAGAGGTACAACATTTGGATGGAACTTCAAAAATAACCATGATAAATAGAGGTACAACATTTGGATGGAACTTCAAAAATAACCATGATAAATAGAGGTACAACATTTGGATGGAACTTCAAAAATAACCATGATAAATAGAGGTACAACATTTGGATGGAACTTCAAAAATAACCATGATAAATAGAGGTACAACATTTGGATGGAACTTCAAAAATAACCGTAATAAATAGAGGTACAACATTTGGATGGAACTTCAAAAATAACCATGATAAATAGAGTTACACAATTTGGATGGAACTTCAAAAATAACCATGATAAATAAAGTTACAACATTTGGATGGAACTTAAAAAATAACCATGATAAATAGAGTTACAACATTTGGATGGAACTTAAAAAATAACCATGATAAATAGAGTTACAACATTTGGATGGAACTTAAAAAATAACCATGATAAATAGAGTTACAACATTTGGATGGAACTTCAAAAATAACCATGATAAATAGAGTTGTACATGTATCTCAGTCTTTAAATATCACGTTGACAAATATATTGTCAACAAATGATAACCAACCATGATAAATACAGTTGTATCTCAGTCTTTGAATAGGACGTTGACAAATCTACTATCACCAAATCCATGATAAATACAGTTGTATCTCAATCTTTGAATATGTTTATATGCGTTATAAATTCTTATATTATTATATGACGTTGACAAATCTACTGGCAACAAATGATAATCATGATAAATGTTTTCATGTGTACCAGTACCCACTTACCATAAACACACAACAATCATAATAAATAAAATGATATCTCACATTTCTCTCACATATTGACAAACTTTACTGTAAAGTACAGTCATCACGACGCACACGGTGATCTCTAACAGTTTTTTCACATACCGCTAATCATTTACGGTAAACAACAATACTGTACCAGCATAAATCCAGTGAATATTCACTTTTCCTGATATACCGGAACAGTCATTGATAACAAATAATGTGATGAACACGAGCAGGGAAAACATTTGTAATACTGTACAAAACACCTGTGGTGAGTGCAATTAACAAAATGCAATCTCAACATCACAACGTCTGGTAACTGACTATTTTGGCTAGAGTACAACTAGGGCGCTCTGAGCAGGGGTTAACCCTGGATACATGCGCTCTAGAATATTATGTAGTATTATTATTACAGCTATTTTCTATACTTTTTCATATTCTAAGTCATCAACTAAGCAGAAGAAAATGGTGACTGCAAATGAGATTGATAAATAAAAAGACAAAAAAATACAGTATGTTTTTGTCTTTTTATTTATAAGTCATGAACTGTTAAAAATTCGTGGCTATATCGCTCTGCAGTATCTCACTCAATTCTTCTTCTTCTTCGTTCATGGGCTTAGACCCCCACGTTCACTCATGTTTTTAGCACGAGTGGATTTTTACGTGTATGACCGTTTTTACCCCGCCATTCAGGCAGCATACGCCGATTTCGGGGGAGGCGTGCTGGGTATTTTCGTGTTTCCATAACCCAACGAACTCTGACATGGATTACAGGATCTTTTCCGTGAGCACTTGGTCTTGTGCTTGAGTGTACACACGAAGGGGGTTAAGTCACTAGCAGGTCTGCACATAAGTTGACCTGGGAGATCGGAAAAATCTCCACTCTTAACCCACCAGGCGGCAGCGACCGGGGTTCGAACTCACGACCTCCCGATTAGGAGGCCGACGTCTTACCACCACGCCACTGCACCCGTCATCCCACTCAATGACCCCTGCTACCTTTCAATATACTGTTCCAAAAACATTTATCAATGTTTCCTTTAGTTTCCTTGTCAAAGACAAATTTTGCTTAAAACTAGTCAGCTTAGATTACTTTTTGACAGGAATGCTTACGCAATTTTGGAATAAGCTATAACATCTGCAACATGCAGCCAATACATTACATTTACACGGGTCTCTGGAAACAATATATTGTCTCTCCTATGTTTTTATTAGGAATGTCTGAATATAATAAATAGCATATTGTGTTCCCCATCTGTGGGTTCGTTTTGCGTGGATATGAACAATTCACGTGTTCTAATTCTTCACTATTACAATTTCAAGCATTATAATACACCTCCAAACCATCTTCTCTTCGAACTATCTATCCATCCATCCATCCATAAATGTTAATGAGGAAAATAAATTACTATCTCGTCTCATCCTGTCACATGCATTCTTTTTATCTTTTAACCACACAATCAAACCTGATCACACATACTTCAACAAGAAAATTCATGGGAGGGAATCAGGTGGGAGAGTTGTGTGGCAGGATTTTCTCCCTTGCACCATTGTGTCCGTTTAACTGGGGGTTGTTGTGCGTGGTGTGGATGTCGTAGTAGCCGCTCTTCACCAGGGTATCTTCGATGACACACTGCATGTGTTCGTACGTGATACCCACATCTTTGTAGTCTGGGTCGTACCCTCCTGTCACTGCGGATGAAGATTACATTACTATAATAATATAATAATAATAATGGCAGCTTATAAAGCGCGAACCACAGGAATCTATGCTCTCCGCGCTTTACATAATATCTACGAAATAAAACATACTATTTGAACATCAAATAAAAAATATACATTCTAGCAAAATAACATAACCATAAACTTATTTTACTTGTCAAAGCTAACTATTGGGTTAACACTTGCCTTAGCTTTGTACGCATTCAGAGAACTGGTGTATGCAACTACCAAGAAAAACTTGTTAAAAAAAAAGTCAAACAAAAACATCTGGAGTGCTTTGAGAAGCAGGTTTCAAGCACCATCAGAGAAAGAGAAAGAGAGAGAGAGAGAGAGAGAGAGAGAGAGAGAGAGAGAGAGAGAGAGAGAGAGAGAGAGAGAGAGAGAGAGAGAGAGAGATACATACATACAGCATGACTTCCCTTCTTTGTCTCTGTTAATCTAGGGAGAAAATATCCAGCGATATTTCTCCGTAGGCCTAAAGTTCGGCCATGACCTAGGCAAAATAACTTGCGCAGCCGCAGAAACAAGAAAATGGAAATCTTATGAAGCCGTCATCAACACGAACACAATGATTGCAGAAGCAAACTCTGTACCTACACGACCGAGACACAAGACTGATTATTTCACAGCTGCAAAGGGTAAGCTTACTCACGTCAGGTCTTCACTGACAAGCTAGGAACAGACGGAAAATTCCAAACAAAAGTAAATGACGTCAAAGTCTCTTTCGCTTTGCGTGTAACTTTGTCATGACGTCTTTTTGTGACAACAGTATACGCGACAATTTGTTCGCTTCCGGTGTCATTTTATACTGAAAAGCAACTCAAAAGAAGGAGCTAAGCCTGTGTCTTGAAGCAGCTGAAACACTCTTTTGGATTGCCGTTTCAATGTTAACCAAAAAGTTAAAGAAAAAAACAAGGTTCAGTTGCGAACTGACAGCGGATTGAGCATTTATTCATGTTGATGAAGGTACGATTGAAGCTTTATTCTCTCCGTCAACAAACAAGACTAGATTTGTAGCAGACGAAAAACAAAATGTGCGTTTTTCCTGTCTTGTGAAGGCGATTATGTCGTTATAAGTTATCTGTACGTTGTAATGACATTTCAAAACAAAATTTAGCTTTGATGCGTCACGGGATAATAAGCTTATACGTTTTCATCCATGGAATTGTTTTTTTCGTCTCGGCAGGGTGAATGAATTCATGATGTCTTTTCCGGAACTGGACAAAACTGGCCTTGCCAAGACTGAAACAAAATATAGTTCTACAACTTCTAGGCTTGGGTTGATTGCCCATGGTGAATTTCCAATGATTTGTTTCCACATCCCATGACAAATTCTCTTTACTTTGGTCATGCCATATATACGTTACAGCTCCGTCCATCCATGGTATCGCCTGATATTTTGTCTTGACGGGGTGAAAGAATATAATGACGTCACTCTCGGCAGAGCCTCGAGTGACGTCATCATATTCATTGACCCAGTCTCAACAAAATATCAGGCGATACCATGGATGGACGGAGCTGTAACTTATACATACATACATACATACAGACGCAAATACAAAAAAAAGATGTGTACCATTTTTCTAGAGAATAATTACTGAAAAAAGAAGAGAAGTATCTGCGCGTGAATATGAAGCTTACCTGGGTTATCAGGGTCAAAGGCACATGCGTCGCGGTCTCTGGTGTTCAATCCTCTCCTTGCTACATCCGGCAAGGTCAGGTCAAGGTCAATGATTTCACGTGACCCTTGCAATAGCTGAAATCACAATTCAGTGTTGTTCTTCATTAGAAAAAGCCTCCAACCAAACTAAGAAATGCCAGAAGAAGAAAGCATCGTGCAAAATTGCACAAGTTGAAAGGTTTTTCTTATAAACATTGAAACCCTCCTTTTCGGCCCTGCACCAATCTGGACAAAATCAGGTGGAAGTTTTAAATATTTTTAATTTACAGAGGTTATGAATAAAAAGTCTGAGAAAACAGGATCTTAAGAGGGAGGAGGTCTCAAATTGGGGGTCCTTAAAAGGGGGTTTGACTGTCCTAATAATAAGCGTAGCAAAGCCAACAGACAAAGTTCCTCACCTTCCTGAGTTCTGTCTTGACGTTAAGCGCTGTGCTGCCGCGACAGAAGAGAGCTCTCTTGTACTGCTCTATCATGTGGCGGTTGGGGCTCGGCTCCAGGGTGGGGGGCAGCTGAATACACAGACAGGAGACGGCCATTAGCTTTAATCAAGTACACTGTGTTTGTGAGCATGTTTGTGTGTGTGTGTGTGTGTGTGTGTGTGTGTGTGTGTGTGTGTGTGTGTGTGTGTGTGTGTGTTTGTGTTTGTGTTTGTGTTAGTGTGTGTGTGTGCGTGTTTGGGTTAGTGTGTGCAGACCTGTTTACCCTAAACCCGAGGCAAGAGTACTTTCCCAAAAAGTTGAGTGTATTTTTCAAAAAGTTGGTGTACTTTGCAAGCAAAGCCATATGGGCTAGGGAAAATGTACGCGTGGGTGCAAACGTGTTTGTGTAAGAATAGCATGTCTTGTGAACACCTTCAGAATTTAACTCCTTCCAATACAACAGGGATAAAACAATGTTATTTACCTGTCAGTTTATAGCATTATAACCAGTGTCTTCCAAACAGATTGATAATGAAAAGATGAAGTTCGTGAAATAACATCTGCGGTTGATAGTGGCAAGTTCATTTTTACAATCATCTCAGAAAACATTGCTTCAGCACGGACTACAGCCTTTTCTTCTGGCAGGATTTGCTTTGCGGGAATGAACTTCATAATTCCTTGGCAGCTTTCAGCGGATTTCTTTGCAGCAACCTTGTCCAGGTGAGTTTTGGAACTGCAGTGTCGTTCGATGTCATATTTCCCAGCATGGGCAAAGGAGAAATCTGATTTACAATACTTGCAGTGTGCATGACCTTTTCCCATAGTAGACTCCACAATTCCTGGCTCTTTCTTATATTTCTCCAAGAAAATCTGCTGCTTCTGCTGTTTAGATTTGGTACAGTCATCCGAAACTGGCACATTTTTCCGCTTCATTTTGCCACGATTGTCCAGACGATCGCACGTGCCAACAACTGAACAAGGTTTCCACAGCTGAAGACTCGCTGTCATGGTTATCTCCCTTCGACCGAAACCGGTATCGGTTGTACGATCCCGTAATCAGCACACCAACACCGGAAAACGTATTCTAGACTTTTTCTTTGGCGTATTTTGTGCGTGTGTCGCGTATTTGCGTACCGATAATAATTTGGCGTACAAAATACGCCCAAATCGTACTGGTAAACAGGTCTGTGTGTGTGTGTGTGTGTGTGTGTGTGTGTGTGTGTGTGTGTGTGTGTGTGTGTGTGTGTGTGTGTTTGTGCGTCTGCATGCAAAAGAGAGACAGAGAATGGACAGAGGGACTGAGACATGTGTGTAAGCAATCTTTCAGGCTTATTTCCACTTGAAACAATTTATCAGTGCCAATATTTGCCTCATTTTGCAAGGAATCCAACTCATGCATATCAAAGAAAACAAACCAGCAGAGTTATTTCCAAACATCGTCTCTTTCAATAGCCAGCTGAACAGTCTTACAAAACCACCACAGCATAACTGAAAAGCTCATCTCAGAGTGATCATGAAGTGGATGATGCAATTACCTGCGTGATGAAAACAATCTTGTGCAGCTGATGCAGCATCTGCAGAATGGGATCACTGATCTCTCGCAACCTGTTGGGGGAAATCGTCAGCATGGCGGCACTCTCTGCAACACCCACAAACATACATTGTATCCGTAATCTGTGCATTGGTTGCAAGCTCTCATAGTTTGCGGCAACAGTAATCAAGTGCTATACAACACCAGAATTTTGACACCGAAAAACACTGAATGAACTGTTTACTGATCAGTTGAATAAACAGAAATATAGAGTCATCATCTTGCACAAAGAAGAGCAAAATACAGCAACACAGAGATGCAAGGCAAGGCACAACTCACTTGACCGTGTCTCCAGACATTTGGAATGTTGTGCAAGGGGGCCGGATGGATCTGAGCTCTGGGAGCGGTTGATGCGATGCCTCATGCCGCCCTCGAGTCGCGCAGACAGCAGCTGGTCAAACAAGATGGTGCTAGTGGGTGACTGCCCGGCGCTGGGGGACTGGCTGGTGTTGGGGGAGGGGTCACCAGAACTCAGGCCCGAGTCTCGGCTGTTTTTTGCTGCAAGTGAAAGATTGAACACTACATTTCTGAACTGGTCTTAAAGACAGTAGATTTCTGCATGAACAGGGTGTTAAAACAAAAGTCTGGTTTGTTTTTACATATTACATTTGCAGAATTGAGAATTGAGGGGATAGTACACTATCAAAAGTCAGAAAAATGTCAGCGCAGAAGCTATGTACCCAAGTGGCCAGCAAATTCTTAAAAATGTCAATATTGTTCAAGAAATCAGTAATCAAAGAAGTTTTGAGAGTTTATTCAACTCATGACGGTTTTTTTTTAGCAGAACTAAAGCAGAACTGTTACATCAACTACCAACCACTCAAACTGCATCGGTCCAAACCCAAAAAGACTCAAAGAAAACGTTTTTGTTCCGTTCTTCCTCCTTTTTGGCTCACGTAAGTGTAGCCTATGCGATGCTACACTTTGTCTGTCTGTGCGTATGTATGTATGTGTGTGTGTGTGTGTGTGATAGAAACTTTAACATTTGACTGAACACCGAAATACTAATTTCACCTGGTTATTATCCAAGCAACATCTTCAAAGTATTGAAGCAATGATCAACATTTCGTTGGCATGTGTGTGGTTAAAGTGTGTATCCATAGGAAACGGGTGGTGGGTTTTTTTTTTTTGGGGGGGGGGGGTAAAAGCAGGTGACTGGTATGTGTCGTGTGTGGTATGTAGACCAGGTCAGGGGTCAAGATCAGATCAGGTCACGTGAAGGATTGTGGTATAGATTCCCTTTTCAGTTCTCACCTCTGCATTCGCCGATTCGGGGAAGACGATTTCACATTGTTTGGTTTCTTAGCTCCAGAAAAATAGATAAAGAAGATACCAAAGGAGATTTCCTACAGTTTGATCTGCACAGCGTGTTTCCAGTGTCTGCGTGAGGAAAAGCTGTCGAAAGCGCAGTGTCAATCTGGCAGTCGTGTCCCCGGTAAGTACAGACAGATCTAGTGTCTCCCACTCTTACAACGTGTCACCTAAGCTTACTGATAATCCGTTTTGTTTAATTTCTTTTTATTTCAGCAGACACGGATATCAAACACAGTGCTAGGCAGTCACCTCTAGTGAAATGAGTTGATCTAAAGTGCCTGTAATGTTTGGATGTCTTTGTTCTTGGTTCGGTTTATGTGAATTTCAAGACTTGCAGTAGAGTCTCAAGTTTGCTCTGCCCGTATAAAACTGTCCACCATTTATTTGAACATGCAGATAAAAGGAAACGGAATGAATCTGTTCTCAAAGTCAAAATTATTACGATTTTGCCTCAGTTTCAAAACATGCTCTGTCATGGTTCTGTCTGTAAAATTTTGTACCTTGCAACAACTTCCTTAAATTTGAAAGACAGTTATTGAATGCTAGATCTATCTAGATCTGTATCGCGTTTCATTCCAGACTCCTCTCTTTGATTGTACTGTTCGCTGTTTACGCACTTTCATGATTCACTAATGTCGGAGTGTAACGTTTGGTAAACTTACCTTGCAACAGCGAATTCCTTGTCTTTGTTGGCATTTTTTTTCAAGGCAGCACAACCTAAGATAGCTTCTTTTGGACAGCAGGTAGAATGCGAGTTTTGAGACAACGACAGTCGTCCAAAGAAAGCTTGCTGTGGAATTTTGTTGTCATAATGGTACATGTGATTCTGTATTTTTCTGCGGTTAATGTTAATGGTTTCTTTTTTCCTCTGTTGGTTTCTTCCTCCTGAGTTGATCGTTATCACTCAAACAAGACCATCAGAGAGTACCTCAGTTGGTCCTCAAAATGGATTGTGGATAGTGTGTTGACTGTGTTGACCGTCAGAATTATTTTAAGAACCAGGCTGCTGCAGTCAGTTGACATGTTTCGCATATTGCAGGGTTTCCATGCTGCATAGGTAAAGTGGCTTGTATAACCCGACTATTCAGTATCAAAACACTGTTTATATTTGTGTAGGTTGTAGTCATCACAACTAATCGCATTTTGCCTTTTGTTTCAGAAAGGAGGATAAGCTACAACAAGATCGACGCTATGTCAGACATGCCTCAGCCACATGATGACTTCCGAATTTAGATCCACTCGGCATGGTGACAAGTCTTGATGAAAAATATAAGACTGAGGACAGCAGTGGAAAAAGTGGCCACATGGCAGGTACCTATTGCTTAGTGTCTGCAGTGCAAAAGACAGATAAGCTGATGGTAGATTTCCAAATGAGCACTCTAGTACCCGTAGATCTACTGCTGATTTACGACGGGCAAGCTACAATCCAGGGCAGAGAACACTGCAGCATTGTAATCCAACTCTTCATTTGTTTCAGGAAAGGACGTCCTTACAAATTAACATTACAACTCTCTGATACAAAAACATAGTGCATAGTGTAATCTAAACAAGAAGTTGTGCTACCACAGGAACATCCCGATAATTGAGTGGGACAGGATTAAAAAGCTTCCTTGGGCTGCAGTGAGGAAGTACACGGCTTTTCTGTCATTGACCTTAATAGCTTTCACACACCCAGTATATGAGAGATAATGATCTTCTTGGTGACCGTTCATGCCCAAGCACGCGGAGCTGGTTGCCAGCAAGACAACGTGTCACTGGACAATATCATAGACTTCGGAGTGCGAGGACCAGGGAAAATAACCTCATGTGAACCTGTCTGAGTGTGACCATCGTGACGCCCATATCTTTAACTCTTTGTCGTATGACAATTCCAAGAATATATTATCTTGATACGCAAGCTCAAGGGTAGGTTAATGATTGTAGATAAGCTTTGCCATGATAATTATGCCGATGCAGTTTAACAGTTTAAAAGTGCGTGCGTGTGTGTGCGTGCATGCGTGTGTGTCTGTGTGTGTGTGTGTGTGTGTGTCTGTGTGTGTGTGAGTGTGTGTGTGTGTGTGTGTGTCTGTGTGTGTGTGTGTGTGTGTGTGTGTGTCTGTGTGTGTGTGTGTGTGTCTGTGTGTATGTGTGTCTGTGTGTGTCTTTGTATCTGTGTGTCTGTGTGTGTGTGTGTCTTTCTGTGTCTGTGTCTGTGTGTGTGTGCTTGTGTGTGTCTGTGTGTGTGTGTGTGTGTGTGTGTGTGTGTGTGTGTCTGTGTGTGTGTGTCTGTGTGTGTGTCTGTGTGTGTGTGTGTCTGTGTCTGTGTGTCTGTGTGTGTGTGTGTGTCTGTCTGTGTCTGTCTCTGTGTGTGTGTGTGTGTGTGTGTGTGTGTGTGTGTGTGTGTGTGTGTGTGTGTGTGTGTGTGTGTGTGTGTGTGTGTGTGTCTGTGTGAGAGGATTGCACAAGATCTCCTTCAGGGACAACGACACCAACAACAAATAGTCATTTTATCTGTTTGCCTTCTTTTGAAAATTATACATGGAGTAGATATGATGCGTTAGTTTTAACTGTGTGTGTGTGTGTGTGTGTGTGTGTGTGTGTGTGTGTGTGTGTGTGTGTGTGTGTGTGTGTGTGTGTGTGTGTGTGTGTGTGTGTGTGTGTGTGAGACGGAGTGATTGAGTTTGTTTTACTGTTTGTCGATTTCTTACGGGAGCCTTGAAGGCTTCGCCTCGTGTTTGTTCATAACATTCTACTTCCATTCTCATTCTAATTTTGAATACCTGTTTGAGGAATATCCACCATGAGTGAAGAGAGAACAGAACGCTTGGCGGCCCGTCGTCTGGCATCTCTCCGTAACTGTGGCGTGCTGGGCGGAGGATGCTGTGGCACCATGGGATTGAGGGAGCGCACGCTGCCAGCACTCGACTCGCGACTCTCGCTGCCACTGCTTGGGTAACTGTCGTCATCCGTTGTGCCGCCTGCAAAACAAGGGGAATGTATTAACGTGTGCATCATTGTTGTGTCCGCCAACTTTTACGTTACAGTGGTACAGTCCAACCTGTCCTAGCAACCACCTCTCGATAACGACCACCTGCCCAAAATGACAATCCCAATCTCCATGAATTTATTTTCACACAATTCACCTTTCATTGCGACAACCCGTCTAAAACAACCACGTTTGGTCGGTCACTTGGGTGGTTGTTACAGATGATGATGATGATGATGATGATGATGATGATGATGATGATATGAGGATGAGGATGATGATGATGATATGATGATGAAGAAAAAGACAAAAGAGCAGATAAAGGGTAAGAGTAGCTTGAGCAGAAAAAAAGACAAGAGAATACTGGTGCTGACACAGATTTTGACATAACAGACGAACACTGCTGCTGATGATTATCATAAATACTAATAACAATGATGCATGAGAACACAAAGCAGTCTTACCTCTATCGTCTCCCTGGAAGATTATGGAGCTGAGAGAGACGGCCACATTGCTACCGGCTGATGGTGCGGCTTCTGACACAGCGCTGGGTGAACTCCCACCCACCCCCTCCATCAACACACCGTCCTCCACATCCTGAACACATTATCATGATTCATGACAATTAAATACAATACAGTATTACTATTTTAAATTTTAATGTGAGAAATTCTTTTTGTGGCTGATACAAACACAACTCACAGTCAAGAGTCGTACCTATACTGGCAACCACTTCCCGGTAACGAACACTTGCCAAAAGACACACACACACACACACACACACACACACACACACACACACACACATACACACACACACACACACACAAACACACACACACACACACATACACAAACAGACACACACACACACACATACACAAACAGACACACACACACACAAAAACACACACACACATACACAAACAGACACACACACACACACACACACACACACATACACAGACAGACACACACACACATAAACACACACACACACACACACACACACACACACACACACACACACACACACACACAGTTATACAACAACTACCCAGGCAACTCCTTATCCTGAAAGAGGTCCTTCACATTTTTTTCTTCCTAAAAGTGATACACATAACAGCCATGTAACTATCCACTTACCCTGAAGCCCTGTGCGCCATCACTGCCAGACAGACTCTTGAGACGCTCGTAGCTCTGCTGTGAGGCCAGGAAGAGGCGATGGTAGCTCTGCATGTTGCGATTGGCCTCCACGAAATGCCTGCGTCAAATTGCATAAACGTTACCACATGGACCATTGGAACCCTTTAAACAAGTCAAACTTAGGCACACTAACATAGCTTTATCATGATGAAAAGAAAAAGACCCTTTCACATGCAATTGAAATTGGAACCCCGTTAGGTTGAAGACTTCTTTTCTGGTATTTTGAGACCAAAACCCAGTAAAACACCTGAAATTTCCAATAAACCCAAACACTGAATGAATTAGTTTGAAAAATTTTCTCCAAAGAATTACAAATACATGTATATACAATGCCGCATTTAATCAACTGAGTCAATGGAGCACAACAAGCTAAGCTTATATAAATGAACGCATTCTTACAAGACCAAGTGTGCACAGAAAAGATCCTGTAATCCATTTCAGAGTTGGGTGGGTTATAGAAACACGAAAATACCCAGCATGCTTCCCCCGAAAGTGGCATATGGCTGCCTGAATGGTGGGGTAAAAACGGTCATACACTTACAAACCCAAACATGAGTGAACGTGTTTCAGCCCATGAACGACGAAGACAAAGAAGAGAAGAAAAATTCTTACTTTTGAGTTCGTTTGCGCTCCCTCTCCAGTTTTCTCTGCAGACTGGTCTGAGAGACGCGCAGGTTATCGATGTACACCAGCAGTAAGTCAGTCAGTCCTCCGCACAGCTCCAGGACGTCTGGACGGTCCTCTGGCGCCACCGTCAGGCATCTGGAACAAACACAACACCACTCAACACACATGCACTGGGAATACTGATCATCAAAATAAAAAAGTGGAAAAGTTCTCAGAACATGCCTGTGAAAGAAAAAGAAAAAAGATCTGAAAATGGTACAGGAGAAATTATGCCCCAACCTGTACACTCTGAGCAGTGGGAAAGTGAGTCGTTTGTAATCATTACAGTGGAAACCGCCTTTCAAAACCCCTCAATCTAAGAGTTAACAGTTGATAAGGTTAGTTACCTCTTGATGGTGTCAGTCAGGCGTTTGGAGTACATCACTTCATCGACAGGTTTATATTCAGCAGCAACAATCTGAAACAAGTTGAATTATTAATGTCTAACAAAACCAAGAAACACAAACAGGGGAAAAAGGAAGAAAGCCAGAGAGAAGTTACACAAGAAAAGAAACTGTTACATCAAATCTTAAACTTTCACACACAAAATTTCAACACAAAAGTTGGGAACACATTCTTCCTGCTCTTTGCGTTTTACATTTATTCAAGTTTTGTCTGAATGTTTTCAGATAGACTGGGAATCGAGATGAGGTGGTGTTTGTGTGTGTGCATATGTGTGTGTGTGTGTGTGTGTGTAGAGAAATTCCAAGAAAAGTACTGGACAGATCATAATGAAACTTTACATACAGATTCTTTCAGACGATATCCCAAAACGTAGTTTTTTTCTTCCTTTTTTCGATCCTAAGTCTGGGGGTCCCCCCTCATACAATTACTATCCTGTCTGCTGCTATCTCCGGTTACTTAGTTCTGCTACACCAGCATGTTGAAATCCCCTTCCAACACCGCTTCACATTGCACTACCAATACCACATACAATTGTGTTACCTTCACCAAGGTCAGCATGTTGAAATCCCCTTCCAACACCGCTTCACATTGCACTACCAATACCACATACAATTGTGTTACCTTCTTCACCAAGGTCAGCATGTTGTTGGAGAAGAAGGGAGGCTCCAGTGCTGCCATCTGGTAGAGGATACAACCCAGCGCCCAGATGTCCGCCTTCTCTCCGTACGGCTGGTTCTGCACGATCTCTGGGCTGAAACACACATAGAAAACAAAGAACATTTTTAAATCAAGATAGTCAATTCTAAATTGCCCTGTAATTAGTATTCGGTTGACCTGTGCATCTGATTAAGTGACTACAAAGAAGTCTCTGGTTTTCTTTTCACCAGAAGACTTTCTTAATTCAAGACTTTCTTAATTCAAGACTTTCTCAATAATTATTCAAGACTTTCTCTCTTTTTAAGACCTCATTATGGGGTGGGGGTGGGGGTGGGGGTGGGGTAGCTCAGTTGATAGAGAACTGGACTTGTGAGCCGTGGGTAATTGATTCAAATTAGCATGTTGTGGGAAAAGAAGAAAGTGCTAGCGTTTATCTAAGTTTCACTTTCAGGTCAACAGATTGACTCGACATTTTGATATAGCCACATGCGCCTTGTTACTCAATTGTATGCCTCTTGCATATATTTGTGTTAATGCTGTTATACAAAATACCCATTGTGATCAATGGGCAACTGACCATGAATACAGGATGGTTCCCACAATGGACATCATTTTGCTGCAGTCACTGTGTTTCTGTTTGGCCAGTCCAAAGTCCGCTGTAATGGAAGGGATAACAATATTGTTTTAATCATTGTATAATACTGCAGGAATGCACTTTAAGCAGTTGTCAAAGCAAGTGCACATACACACAAACTCACTCATACACATGAATACACACACCTACACAAACATACACGCAGAAACAAACATGCGCACACACACTCACACAAATATGCATGCACAAACACACATACGCACACACATACAAGCACAAACACACATACAAACACACACGCAAACACACATGCACGCACAAACACTGTGACACACATACACACCCACACACACACTTTCACTCCATGCATCATATACAAGTTAAACGTCTTCACAAACAAGTACGCAAAAGATTCAGTTTTTGCTCACATCTTCAGTATCAAAGATAGCACACACATAAAAATATGAACAAGAAGGTCCAAACAAACCAACAGTATACAATTACTGGCATTCGTTGAACTTACTGATGGTAACTTTGTCGTTCTCTCCCAGCATGATGTTGTTTGGCGTCAGGTCTCGGTGCACAATACCCTTCTCCTTGTGAAGATACCTCAGTGCCAGGGTCATCTGGAAAAAACAACACATTGTTAGTACACTGTAACTGGTACAGCAAACCATTTTAGGGCTTGGACACATGAAGACAGGC
The DNA here is from genome assembly GCF_037325665.1 of Littorina saxatilis. Taxonomy (NCBI): domain Eukaryota; kingdom Metazoa; phylum Mollusca; class Gastropoda; order Littorinimorpha; family Littorinidae; genus Littorina; species Littorina saxatilis. Next base: position 73,170,669 of record NC_090256.1, on the reverse strand, counting down.
ATGCAGGAAAAAGAAAACAAAAATTGGGTAGGGCTGTACTGTATGCATGGGTGGGACTGAACAATGTCATGAATCTTAAGGGGGGGTCTGGGGGTCTGGGGGTCTGGGGCCACCAGACGCTGAAGGATTTGTATAATTAACACACAAAAAAACGTCACCACAGACATTACGAATCCGGATTTCCTGCATATACCGGAAGAATCCCACCAATGTGTTTGGTAGCTTGCTTGTGACAAAGTCGACCGGCAAGGGGTCAGAAAAATGCATCAGGTCCAAAAAAGTATGCGTCGGTGACGAAAGACCGAGGCCTGAGAACAACACTGTGACAGGTATGGGTTTACTGACCTGCAGAAAGATGTTCCAGATGCGATGTTCCTCAAAGTGGGCCTTCTTTTCCTTGAGGGAGTAGAAATGGTCGGCCAGTGTCGCTCCCTCGATCAACTCCATCACAATGTACAACTTGTCATCTGGAAAACAGCAAGCAACATGTTACATCAACATTCCATTATAGGATGGATCATCATAGCTAGATCTACAGTGGTACCTGTGTTAAAAGAACACCCTTTGGACCAGTCAAAAGCGTCCCTACATTGCAGGTGGCCTATCATGACAGGTAAATATTCGTCTACATCAACAATAAATCGATCACTGCACAAAAACAACAACTTTCAGCACATACCACACGTGCACATTTTATTATAATATTATTATAGTATATCCATGTGAAACTCACTTTCTTCAAAGGTTCGGTGGTATCTGACAATATTTGGGTGTCTGAGCGCCTCCTTCATGATGCGTAGTTCATTGGTAATTTCACCCACACTCTGCTCTTTCTCACGTGCGTTCTTTCCAAATGCAGAATTCTGCAGGTTTAACTGTCAAGAGAAAAAATGATTCAATTAACAACAAATTATTGTAACCCCCACCAAAATTAGGTACTTGGATTTTGGTAGGTTACAGAGTTACAGAGACTGATCAGTCTAGGAAGGAACAGTCTAGGGGAAGCAACTCATGTTCAGGCTGAAAAGTGTTTCCGTCGCAGTTATTTCCCTTGACCAACTATACGGCCTTGACTATCGGTCAGTAACCTTGCCTACAAGATATAGGTCGGGGTGCATAAGGTTAGGCCATTGTTCCAGACATTGGTGCAAGGATATGTCTGTAAATTCCCGCCTGGAGGACCCACTTACTTTGTGAAAATTTGCTAAAAGGAAATAGTTCCTATGATTTTTTATAAATTAGTTATTAAATTCTACACCCACTAACATGTTAATAGGATATTGTACATTTGCTGGTAATTAGAATTCATACTGCTGAGAAAAAAAGTTTTATAATGCAGGAAGAGAGAAGTGCTGAAAATAATCTCTCTGGTACTTCATTTTCTCTTTCTTTACCACTTGGAGTTCTTAGAGGAAGGACCTATTTTGTTGCTTGGAGATTGTTGAGTCCTAAAACTTTCCTAAACCAGGTATGTGCAAGTTTTACTTCTACATTTTTTATTATAAGGATTTTGTTAGGATGATAAAAGTGATTTTATAAGTTTCGAATAATTAATCTTGTTGAAATAATTGTTTTTTGAATACTTGTGTTTTATGCATGTGAAAAAGAAACTGAGTTTTGTCATTGTTTTTTTCTATTCCTATGTTTTGTAATAGTTTGATATTTTTCTTGAGCATAACTTGTTACAAAGTTATTTTTGTGGCGAAAGGAAATGCTGGGGATGTGAAGTGTGTTTGTGGATGAAGGATGGGCTTCACTGATGCATAAGCTACGTGGCAAGTGTATACCCATGGGCCATCGGGGATCCAGTGTGGGTAGATTGGATTATGGGCCTTGCCCAGACCGGAAGTGTGGAACAATAACAATAATGGCTGCCCCCATGGTAACCAAAACGAAACTAGTTTTCTGAATGTAACTGGACATCTTTTATTTGTCTAATGTTCTTTGATTGTAAGTTTGTTTTACACTGTTTGTTACTGGAGAATGTTGTACATTGTGGATCGGGATTATGGAGGAATTGTCACACTGGGATTTGGGAACGACTGAGTGATAGTCGAAGGAAAGAGGAAAAAGGATGGATTTGGGGAAACAGTATCAGGCTTTGAATTGTTGGAGACAACTTCGATTGCTGGTACTAATGAGCTGCGTCAGTTCATTAATAGTGATGTCTATATGTTTACCAAGTAGCTAAATCAGCAACTTAGATCAGGTAAACAATAAGATTGATCTGAAAAGGACACTTTTTGAGGAGTTATGTTTTTCATCTAAGATGGGAACATTTGTGTGACTGGGAGATTCCTTTTGTTTCTTATGAAGAGACACTTTGCCCTCCATGTATAACATTCTGATTTTATATGTTTGGTTGGAGAGAGAAATTGGTGATTGTGTTTGAAACTGACTTAGTTATATTTGTGGATCATGTTTTGATGATTGTATTTTGATTTCAGGATTGCGGACTAAATTTTCCTCCATTCTAGTAAAACTCTTTTCTTCCGATTTATTCGTCCAACTTTGTACCGAATTGTGATTTTATATTTGGGATTGTTCTTTTACGTTAAGTTGAAATTTTAGTATTGAAACCTTTTTACTTGTAAGATGTAGTTGGAATTTTGAGACCAAAATTGCTTATTTTTTATTCACTGCTGAATACTTCTTGTATTTTTGGTTCGAGAAGATTGCGCTTTGTGTCTGTGGCAAAGAAGATTTGAATTTGATTAATAAATTTGTAGTCACCTAAGAACTGTGGTGTTTGAGAACAGTCCAGACTGGTGTGTGACTGTGTGTGTGTTGCTGCTGTATTGTTCTGTGTTTAGTTAGGTTATATTTCCCTGCCCGAACTCACCCCGTAACCAACTCCTTTGTGTTAACTCTAGGCGATAGAGATTAGGCCTCGCTAGATTTATAGAAAAGACAAAGGGGGGTTACATTATGAAACAATAACAGAATTTGTCCTACTTTTAGATTAACACGTGATTTTCTTGAAAGCCTATTGCATGCTCAAATCAAAAACTTCTTAATCTGATCATTCTAGAGTTCATGTAATATTATTATCTGTTGCTGTATCTCGTTGTTATTTCTCGTCCATTAAATGATGAAGCTATGTCTATGCAAATGCTGCATGTTATACATACGCTTGTGCCTGCATGCATGCGTGCCTATGTGTGCGTGCGTGTGTGTGTGTGTGTGTGTGTGTGTGTGTGTGTGTGTGTGTGTGTGTGTGTGTGCGTGTGTGTGTGTGTGTGTGTGCGTGTGTGTGTGCGTGTGTGTGTGTGCGTGTGTGTGTGTGTGTGTGCGTGTGTGTGTGTGTGTGCGTGTGTGTGTGTGCGTGTGTGTGTGCGTGTGTGTGTGTGTGTGTGTGCATGTATAATTGGTGCCTGTGCATGTGTGCATTTGGGCTTTTTTCATGTGTGCCTGAATGCATGTGTGTGTGTGTGTGTGTGTGAAAGTGTCTATTTGTTTGCCTATGTATCTGAGTGAGTATCTGTGTGTGTGTGTGTGGTTGCCGATGAAAACAGTCACCTCCTTCATGGCCATAAAGGACTGCCTGGCGGTGCGCCTGCGCACTTTGTAGACCGACCCGAAAGCCCCCGTGCCCAGCAGCTCAAAGACGGCGTACTCCCCGATGTAGTGGTTGGGCGTCCGGCTCTGGTTGAAGCCTTGCATGTTCTCACGTATCTCCTCGATCTGTTCAGTCTGTAGACACACACAGAGAAACAGGTCTCAGCTACAGTAGTTCATGGAAGTACAGAGGAACACCCCTTTTACCGCCTTCAATTAAAAAAAATCTGTTCAGTCTGTAGACACACACAGAGAAACACTTCTCCAGGGTTTCATTTACTAGTGCGCCTTGCGCCATTGGCGCATAACATCTCAAAATATCCCATTGGAATTGCCTTCAGTGCGTCAAAGGACGCACTGAGATTACGTACCACTGCGCCACCCCATGCACACTTTTCACGGGAGTACAATGTTCGGAATGAGCTAGGCAAAAACGCGCGCCAAGCCGAGCAACTTGCGAGTTTGTAAAATGCAATGTGATTTGCTTTTAAAATGTAATTCATTAGTATTCAACCAATTCTGCGAACTATCTGTGCTTGCGCGATTACCTCTGTGGAAACTGTTAACAGAAGCGATACTGATCGAAACACAGACAAACACACACCAACCGGATAATTAAAAGCATTTTCGGACCGCCTAGCCTGCTTTGTGCGTTTTGCCTTCGACTTTGTAATGTCCCATCAGAATTTGGTTGAGGGGGACAAATGTCCCATTGTCTTTTCTTCCAGGTTAAACCCTGCTTCTCAGCTACAGTAGTCCATGGAACAACAGTGAAAGCCCCATTTGAAGACCTTCAATAACCTGACAAAATCAGGCCTTACAGGGGCAGGAGTCTTAAACTAGGGGGAGGGGTGGTAAATTTACAGAGGTTATAAATACAACATTTCAGAAAACAAGGTCTTATTGATCCTGAAAGGTTCCACTTTTTAACTCGTTTTGAATAAAAAAAAAAATCATTTTACAAACCCGTTATTCAAGATATAGAATACAGACTTATAATTCTTACCAAGAAACATCTTAACTACTTTTCATTTTAACAAATTCCACAGAGCATTATCAACTCAACCCCACCCCCTGCCCTCCTCTCCTTATTTTTTATTTCTTTCCTTTTTTTTCTTTTTTTGAAAGCGGACAAACACTCAAGTCCTTAATGGCTCAAAACCGTAGGACTTTTAATATTGATTTTAACAAGGTCTTATATTAGAGAGGGAGTCTTAAATCGGAGCAGTCTGAAAAAGGGATTCCATTAGAAAGGCACCTGTACAGATGGATGGGAAGATAGGCACACAAAAGAATCATGCAAAATTCAGTAACGAGGTATCTGTGATAGCTCTGGAGTATTACGTGTTTATCCCACACACCATTTACTCCTTAGAGTTTTTGAAATAAAACCATACCAAACGCATTGCTCTTGAAAAGATAATCTATTTTACAGATAAATATCACAGCAAAGATCCACAGGATTCGTTTTCTTCTGGTCTCTGTTTAACAACACATACAAACAGCATACAAGATACACACACATAATTTATGATTACACACAAAGTCTCTGGTAGTTAAATCTTACAGGCAAACTGTTGAGTTTGTCGACCACTTGTCTGTAGGCCTTGAGGTCTTTGTTATAGTGACCTACGTCGATGAACGTCTCAAACAGCTCCGCTGGAAACAGCTGCTTGAACATGCGCCGATTTCTCTCCATGCTGAACAGGAAGCGAAGCGTGCGGAATGCACTCATCTGAAAAGGTGAATGCCATATGTTATTATCATCAAGGTAAAAATCTCTTCAGGTAAAATGTCAGAAAATCTTTGTATAGTGTTTTAACCTGTTGGTTTTGTGTCCAACTAAGAACAGGAACTTTTATCAATGTAGTAAGAAAGCTTGAAATGGAGCGAGTCAGTAGTGCAAGCTTCCTTTTGTAATATTCCTTGTAGTGCATAACAGTAGTAATACTACAGTAAGGGTAAATAAAGTAGTAGGATATTTCAATCGACCAGCGCTTTGATACAAGCTCCTGTGCAACTAACCTATATATATTGTCCTGTGTCTGGGAACAGCACTGATTGTCTTAGCAGTTTGTGGACAAGTGAAACTGACCTGGAGCTTTCTGAGGAGTTTTCTGCCCGTGTCCTTGACGGCCTGCATGGCCACAGGGGGCAGCACCAGCATGCCCAGCACGTACATCCCGTTGGCCTGCACGATCTGCTGGGCGTTGGTGTCGTTCATCACCAGCTCCATCAGCGCTGCACAGCACGCTGTCAGGGGACCAGAAAAAAAAGTATTTAAGTTTTCATTTTCATTACTTTATTGTCCCATCGCTAGGAAATTCAGATAGGACCCTCTCCGTGGAAAGCTAGCAGCAACAGAGTCGCGCTACCGTGGTGTGTGCGTCTTTAGGTATAATCAGCCACATGCACTTACGGCAGAATGACCGAGGTCTTTTACGTGCCACTGTGGTGACACAGGGGTGGGACATGGATACCGTCTCTGAGTTTGCTGCACATAAAGTTGACCCGTGTCCGAACCTGCAACCTGTGGATCACAAGTCCGGTGCTTTACCAATTGAGCTAACCCCCCCTCCCCCCTCCCGTGTGGACAAAGAAAGAGACAGATAGACAAATAAACAAACTAACAGCGCGAAACCTATACAGCCCCGAATATAATTTATGAGCGTGTAAAGTAGAACAATTTTGTGGGATGTTGAATATCACAAGAGACAGATTATTCAAATGCTTTTTTGGTTCAAAAGTCTTTAAAGAGGACAGACAAAACATTCAGCACATCAAACTATTGAATTTTTGTGGGGATACAATCAACACTTATATGCAAGAGTTTTGGCAAACCATCTGTACTAAATTTTAAACACAGACACACACACACGCACAGTATAACACACAGACACACACACACGTACAGTATAACACACAGACACACACACACAATTCTAGCTCTGACAAAAAGGTCTCACCTGATTTTAGCTGGTACTGATCTTCAATGAGCTCCTCCTAAAACAGCAAGTAAACAGTTGTAATAAGAAATGGTCAACTTCTAATATCTAGATGATTCAACCTAATCCGCACGCAGTAACCCCCCCCCCCCCCCCCCACCTTCTTATAACATCCCTTGAAACGTTATACCCCCTGTAGGACCTTAGGTTGCTTTTTCAGTTCATAACTTCTGTTACTTTATCGAGATTATAAGATCTGATCTTTTTTCAGATTTTTGGTATTCTTAAAATGAGAACACGTACCATTGTAGACACAAATAAAACTAACAAAAATAAACATAAAAACATTTTATTTTGAATTTTTGTTTGCTTTTCATGTTTTTGTGTGTGTCAACAGGATCTCCAGTACATTCATACTCAAGCTTAGGCATACACTTTAATACCTTCATTCCATACGATTGTTGAGCTATACACAATCTCTCACTATAAAATAGCTGACACACATTAAAATGCAATGTGCTAGAGAAAATATAATCAGTGTGCATTTCAAACACACACTGTAATGACTTCATCCGTTGCTCTGGCAGAGCGTGGACACAAATGCCTCAAGAATTGGACAGTGTGGATTAAACGTGACAATACTGCTGTGTACCACATATATCACACAATACTGCTGTGTACCACATATATCACACAATACTGCTGTGTACCACATATATCACACAACAAACTGCACTCGGTGCACACATGGCTTGCCTTTGTTCGAGCCTCCTCAAACTTATGTGCACATTTTGATTGTTCTTAAACGTGCTCGAGTGCTCTCTTTTGTCATTCTGATTTACCACAAACATACAGATCAAAGCGTAAAATAAAAAACTTTCAAGAAAAATAGTGCACCTGCATCCAAAAGTGCAAAACTGTTGCAAGTTCACACACGAAATACCTTGCTTTTCCTAGAATCTTTTAGTGATGGTACCATTTCTAAGGCTTCCTATTGAGAACAGATCAGAAACGTTTTGTGTTTAAGCTTTTTCTCACAGGCATTCCATTTGCTTACATACTGTGATTATTCTCCATTTGCTTGCTTCTCAAGGTAACAATTAAGTCTACAGGACAAAATCCACTAATACTATAGAACTAGACAGTTGTGTACATAATGGCTTTGCTGGTGTTTATCTGTGAATCCGAATATGAATGCTCAAAGATAAAAATCCATGTTTTGTCTTGAATTAAGACTGTGACATCCAAAGAAGTAAGAATTGCTGCTGCGCCAATGACCTTTTTTTTCAATTAAAACATTTTGTAACAAAGACTTTTCACATTCATAGAGCCTGGAAAAGTTCATCAGACTTTATATTTTTTCCCTCAATAAAGCAGGTAAATGAGACCAGTACGCAAAAGAATAATGGCACAATAAGACTCACATCTTCCTGAGCGTGAGGCGTTCTCCCGTTGGTCCCAGCACTGGCTACCGCACCACTACTGGCGTCTGTTCTCTCCGATACAAACTTCTGCTCTCTGAAAGAAACAAACAACAACACAACATGGAGTAATTAGTCATTCCTAGAGTTCCGAAAATAACTGCAATACAGTGGTAGCCCCCTTTAACACGCAAGCTATTTAAGACTCTCTCCCTTTTAAAGTCCCTGTTTTCTCATATTTTCTGTTCATAAGCTCTGTAAATTTACCCCTATTTTAGGACTCGCTGCTTTTTAATACTTGATTTTTTCCCCTGATTTTTGAAGGTCTTAAAAGGGGACCTAATTCCCCTGTGCTTGGATAGCTTCCCTTTTAACAGGCACTGGCAATGCACACGCCTTCCAAGAAAGTATGCTTCCCATAGTTCCTCTGTCTCTGAACTTGACTAAAGGATACCTGTCATGACTAGACATCTGCACTATATGGACACTTCTTTTTAGTTCCTATATGGTGTCATTTCATCACAGATATGCATTACAGTGACAAAAACTTGACTCACTGCAGCAATATTATCAACACTGGGATGGGCCCATCCGCCTCATGAACACCAGAAGTAAAAAGAAAAGGACGCCTGCAATATTATCAACACTGGGATGGGCCCATCCGCCTCATGAACACCAGAAGTAAAAAGAAAAGGACGCCTGCAATGTTATCAACACTGGGATGGGCCCACCGCCTCATGAACACCAGAAGTAAAAAGAAAAGGACGCCTGCAATGTTATCAACACTGGGATGGGCCCACCGCCTCATGAACACCAGAAGTAAAAAGAAATGGACGCCTGCAATGTTATCAACACTGGGATGGGCCCACCGCCTCATGAACACCAGAAGTAAAAAGAAATGGACGCCTGCAATGTTATCAACACTGGGATGGGCCCATCCGCCTCATGAACACCAGAAGTAAAAAGAAAAGGACGCCTGCCAACTTGTTTAGCTTTAAACTGTGTCCTTTTTTCACAGGTGCAGTGTAACCCCTTTTAAGACCCCCCATTTAATGTAACGGAGTGCTGAAAACACCACAATCACCTTTGGAGGCGAAGTCCAATCAAACAGGATTGAGAATTTTAGAGCTTATTTCTAAGCCCTATAAAAACTGTTATGCATTCGCAAAGGAATCCATGAACATACAGAGAGACAAAAGCCGCCAGACCCCATCACGACGGTAGTCTCCCTGTCACATTAAGACTTGTGATCCTTTTCTAGACCTGGATTTTTCTGATTTTCTGTTCATAATCTCGGTAAATTTACCTCTGTGTTAAGACTTCCTCCCTTTATAAAAACCTGCTTTTTAATTTTTTTGTGGAGATCTTAAAAGAGAAGACTCACGGCAGCAACTCTAAATACTGTACTCACTGCAGCAACTCTAAATACTGTACTCACTGCAGCAACTCTAAATACTGTACTCACTGCAGCAACTATAAATACTGTACTCACTGCAGCAACTATAAATACTGTACTCACTGCAGCAACTATAAATACTGTACTCACCGCAGCAACTATAAATACTGTACTCACCGCAGCAACTATAAATACTGTACTCACCGCAGCAACTATAAATACTGTACTCACTGCAGCAACTATAAATACTGTACTCACTGCAGCAACTATAAATACTGTACTCACTGCAGCAACTACAAATACTGTACTCACCGCAGCAACTATAAATATTGTACTCACCGCAGCAACTATAAATACTGTACTCACTGCAGCAACTATAAATACTGTACTCACTGCAGCAACTATAAATACTGTACTCACCGCAGCAACTATAAATACTGTACTCACTGCAGCAACTATAAATACAAATACTGTACTCACTGCAGCAACTATAAATACTGTACTCACTGCAGCAACTATAAATACTGTACTCACCGCAGCAACTATAAATACTGTACTCACTGCAGCAACTATAAATACAAATACTGTACTCACTGCAGCAACTATAAATACTGTACTCACTGCAGCAACTATAAATACTGTACTCACTGCAGCAACTATAAATACTGTACTCACTGCAGCAACTATAAATACAAATACTGTACTCACTGCAGCAGGGCCATGAGCAGTGGAATGGCGCCCATGTGCCTCATGAGGGCGCTGCAGTCAGGGTCGTCTTCGCACAGCTGAACGAGGCACCACACAACGTGGTACAGCAGCTGGGCGTTGTCCCCGTGTAGCTGACTGAAACATCAAGTTTCAGCATGAGTATGCAGGAACAATAGAAAGAATAACCAATCAATCATGATGAGGATCTGATGAGACCTTAACCATGAAAGCCTTTCAGATCAAGTTTTTGTAGAGGTTCGGAAAAGAATGTTCTGTTCTTTTGTTCTCTTCTCTTGCTGATGTGTTACGGACTCTTTCTCAATTCTGGACTCACTCTCTCGGACACAACAGATGACACTTGTGACAACATCAGCAGGTTACTGGCATGACAAACTTTATTCCTCTGTCTCTCTTTCTTCCCTCCTCCTCTTCGCCAACCCGACCGAGGCCGGTGGCTACAAGCCACAACATACAAAGTTGAACTACATCTCCTCAGTCAGCCGAGACACGGACTGAACGAATGAATGACTGACTGACTGCCTGACTGACTGAATGACTGAATGACTCCTCCTCTTATGCTGGTACCGGAGGCTATTTATACTGCCCGCGCGGACTGCACTGCAAGCGGCTCTCAGCAATTTCCAAAAGGGCAGTCTGGCAGTGCCTGATAGCCAAATCTGTGTTTGTTTAGAATCTTTAACAGCTAATAACTTTACAAAAAATGCACACATTAGAAATCGGTTTGTTGCTATAAAACCAGCGTGAAAAATACTTTTAAAACATGTTATAAAATATAACTTTAGAAGTCCAGATCAAAAAGTAATTATGATTAATTACTCAGAATGAATGACCGATTAACGATCAAAACCCAGCAAAATAAAGATTGCTAAACTCGATCACTTCCTGCACCAAATACAATTCACTCCATTACAAGATGAACTCCTGAACTTTCCATACATGTGTCATACTTGTGGTAAAATGGAACTTATGACGAGTTATGTGACGTTAAACTTGATAAAGAAACACAGATACTAAAATGACGCGTGTGACGTCACGCGGCGAGACACCGGTCGAACTGAGGGGAAAACTTTGATTTACTCGATCCAAACAGTTATTAATGCACTTTAACTCAAAAAGTATCTTAAGGGAATAAGAAATGAAGTGCACTAAGTTAGATTTATGGAAAAGTTACAATTATGGAGATAATAGGGAAATTCCAGACGTCACCTACTGGGCGCTAAAATTCAGATAGCGTGGGACGTTTGGGTCGGAGCTGATCGAACATTGAAACAATTTAAGGACCAACAGGGCCTTAAAAGGTATTTAAGCACGAACATACAGCAACATAGTATCTATATCCATGCATTATTAACATCTAAAAGTAATATAAAGCCTTAGATTGCATAAAATAGCACATGCACTCAATCTATTTTTAGACGGAATCAAACATGGCCACCGCTCAGATGTAAACAAGCTGTGTTTGAGCACGGCTGGTGCACACCAGTACTTTTTGTTAACAATGAATAGACACCTAACACAAAATGATCGGCAACAAAGACTTAACTGGACAATGACAACAGCTTAACTCTATAATTAGTGACTGGTCACCCTAGCTGTCACACTTTTATACTTTAATGCATCCACCACACTTCCACCAAACTCCCCCCTTCCCTCTTTTCTTATTTTAACTAAACGTACAGGTGGACTTTGGTGAGAAATGGTTCAGCCAAAACCAGAAGGAACTTGTGGCTGTTTATCAAAGGCAGGTATAAGCGCAGAAAAGACAGGCATAGGCTAGAAGGCATGCAGGGGCACACACACACACACACACACACACACACACACACAACACAAACTGATTTGTTCATTCCTTTTCAGAACAACAATAGGCAAATAATGTATCCAAACACCACGATTCCCTATGCAATGCTTTGAATCGAGTGCCTGCATGTACCTTAATCATTAAATACAGTTAGCAGACCTTGTTTAGGAGCTTACCTCAAGAGTACAGGAACTCCATCGTAGGATTTGATAGTTTCTCTGCTCTGTGGGTCAGCACAGAGCAACCTCAACAGGTTGGCAGCCAGCCTGAAAGACAACACCACAGTACTTACATCTGAGAAACAAAGGGAGGTAAGCGCTCTACATACTTATGACATGAGCAGAAAACCAATGGTGACTGCACGTGAGAGTGATACATAAAAAGACCAAAATATACGGTCCTCACGTACAAAACAAATAACAGCAATGTTTAAACCCTAGGGTCTTCTTCAGGCACAAAACAAGGTAGACAAGTCGCGTAAGGCGAAATTACTACATTTAGTCAAGCTGTGGAACTCACAGAATGAAATTGAACGTAGTCCGCCGCTAGTGCAAAAGGCAGTGAAAGTGACAAGCCTGTTTGGCGCGGTAGCGGTTGCGCTGTGCTTCATAGCACGCTTTACTGTACCTCTCTTCGTTTTAACTTTCTGAGCGTGTTTTTAATCCAAACATATCATATCTATATGTTTTTGGAATCAGGAACCGACAAGGAATAAGATGAAAGTGTTTTTAAATTGATTTAGAAAATTTAATTTTGATCATAATTTCTACATTTTTTTAATTTTCAGAGCTTGTTTTTAATCCAAATATAACATATTTATATGTTTTTGGAATCAGAAAATGATGAAGAATAAGATGAACGTAAATTTGGATCGTTTTATACCCAAAACATTTTTTTTTCAATTTTTTAGATTTTTAATGACCAAAGTCTATAATTAATTTTTAAGCCTCCAAGCTGAAATGCAATACCGAAGTCCGGTCTTCGTTGAAGATTGCTTGGCCAAAATTTCAATCAATTTTATTGAAAAATGTGGGTGTGACAGTGCCGCCTCAACTTTTACACAAAGCCGGATATGACGTCATCAAAGACATTTATCGAAAAAATGAAAAAAAACGTCCGGGGATATCATACCCAGGAACTCTCATGTCAAATTTCATAAAGATCGGTCCAGTAGTTTACTCTGAATCGCTCTACACACACACACATGCACACACACACACACACACACACATACACACTGACCCTCGTCTCGATTCTCCCTCTATGTTAAAACATTTAGTCAAAACTTGACTAAATGTAAAAAAAGAAGAAGACAGACAATAAAACTGAAGGAAAGACTAAAGATCTAACGATTTACCAACCAAAACAAACGGACAGATGAGCAAGGGAGGCTATTCAAAACTGATTTAGCATACAACATACGCTATAGACTAAGTGAGGGTAATGCGGGACCAACCTCCTTGCACCTAAGACAACAACAAACAATTCTGAACAAGCACCTTGGTCACATTTTGATGTTTTTGCTTTGAAATGACTTCGATTCAACAGTGTTTTCTTTCATTACGCAGCCATCACAAAAATAATCAGTATTTTAGAAAACATCAACACGCCTACAGCTTGTAGTGGTGCCTCTAGCACATAATTACAACCAGTGAAAAGTTAAAATAGCAAACAGACAAAAACATTCTTGATTTTCAAATTCAGAATTTTGGAACGTTAGCAGTCCATCTGTTTGTGGATTTCTGGCAAACAGACAGGTAATTACACCACATACAGACAGGTAATTACACCACATACAGACAGGTAATTACACCACATACAGACAGGTAATTACACCACATACAAAACCAATCAGTCAAGTTTCACACAGCGAGGTTATCTGCAATGTCTTTCGGCATGATAAATTGAGAATATTCACCAATTCAATACATGTAGCTGACAACCAAATTAATTGTGTTTCTAAGCATAGAGAATGATCTTGTGTGAAAAGTGTACATGGCTGTCTTGACGAGGCAAAGTCTTAACCTGTTCGCTGCAAGTAAATATTTGTCTACAAAGCATCACCTGTAATTACATGATTGAATAACTTACATTGTCATCATTTTCACGAGTTTTCATTCACAACCACCTGGTAAATAAATCTCATGTTCCCCATACAATAACTCGAGGTGGTGAATGGGTTTGAGCTTTCATGTGAAACGTGGATTGTCAAAGTAAAAGCCAATCAGGCTGATTGTTTGATGTGTGGAACCATCGTGGCTTTGGATTTGTGTTTCCGAGGACAACGATTGTAAGCATTCACTCTCAATAATAATAATAATAATAAAGACCCAATCAATGTTGATAATTACCGCGGCGACTCATGGTCAATTTGCAACTTATCTCTGTAATCGCAAAATCCACAACGAAAAGTCATAAACACTTACAAGAAAAGAAATATGCTCAACACTTACTGAATTCACAGGTATGATCGCAGCTCTGTACATTTTCAGACTGGAAGAAAAGCGTCAACAAGCTACGTTTGACGTCACATACAAGTTTGACGTGTTATCTCGTGCTACTGTGTCGATGCTTTGTGGCCCGGAGTTGGATTCTAAAAATTCGTCTCCCTGTGGGTTATTGTGCATTTTGTTGCACAACCAAAATGATGACAAAAACGATGTTTGGTAGCTTGTTGTCAGACCAGCACTTTGTTGTTGGTCCTCGGGGAGCATATCGCCTTTTGTCTCATATTTATTAACCGCGGCCTTCGGCCTTGGTCGATACATATGAAACAAAAGACGATATGGTCCCCTTGGACCAACAAAAAAGCTGGTCTGTCAACAAGCCACCAAACATCTTATAATGTAACCTTGATGTATAAATAAATACAACACACACACACATTGTTTGTTTGTTGTTGTTCTCCTTCTTCATTGTGGTTTATTAAATGGTTTGTTGCGCTTTAACACTTTCTACCCCACCTATGTTGACCAAGTTTTTTTTAGCCGAGACCAGCTGTGCTGCAGCAGGTCACTCAGAATTGTAGTAACTGTGTAGTAACTGTGTATCAACACGCTGGAATGCAGGCGTTAGATGGACGTTACAGAAAGAGACTGAAGCTAACAGTCTGAGCGGATATATCCGTACCTGGTCAGATAGAGCCATATGAGTGGGCATGGATATATCAGTACCTAGGAGACAATGAGTTAAGCAAGCTACCCAGACGTCAGATGATGTCCTACAGGCATCGAAAGGGTTTATTAATCCCTCAACAAGACCATCTGTGGTTTAGCAGCAATGACAGACTCAGAAGAACTGATTTTCTTCATCCAATCTTTAGAGAAAAGTGCTACAACTGAGCAGATACAAATGTAAATTAAACGCCACAATAAAACCTTTAAGACACCCCAAAGCGTGTGAACTCACTTTTTTGAAATGGTGTCATATTCCTGAATAATCCTGAGCAGCATGTGAATCGAGTTCAGCTCTCCAATCAACTGGCGTGGTCGGGAACTATTCAACACAAAAATCCCAAATAAGAATAATTGATACGATGGTAACAGCAGCAAGGAGAGAAAAGAGATCATATGCATACATACAGTTGTCAGTATAGTTCAACCACAAAGTCTGTCAAGCAATTAGCTATCTTTTTTTTGTAAAATAACAACAGACTTCTGAACATCAAAACAAAGAAAAAAAAATTAAATTACATAGCTGTGACAAACACCTTTATAAATAAAAATCAATGAGGCCATTAAATGATCCAAGAAAAACTCATTCAATCAAGATTTTTCTGTAAAAAACATGTATATATATATTTTTTTTTAACTGAACAGAGGACTTGACAAGTAAACATATCAAAGGGATGTGTACACGAATAAGATGCACAAGAGTGACTTCACCTTTGAGCCAGCCCAATCAGCGCATGAAGACAGCAGTGCAGCACAAACACGTCAGTGGCTGACAGTAGCAATACCAGTGACTGAAAATGAACACAGAACATTATGAGAACAGACATTTTAAAATCCAAAAAGTGAAAAGCAAAATTCAAACCTGTGGTATATTTTATACAAATGTTTCTTATTCTACTTTAGCAAACTATTAAAACAACACCGACCAAACAATACATGAACAAGAACAAGTCGCGTAAGGCGAAAATACAACATTTAGTCAAGTAGCTGTCGAACTCACAGAATGAAACTGAACGCAATGCAACGCAGCAAGACCGTATACTCGTAGCATCGTCAGTCCACCGCTCATGGCAAAGGCAGTGAAATTGACAAGAAGAGCGGGGTAGTAGTTGCGCTGAGAAGGATAGCACGCTTTTCTGTACCTCTCTTCGTTTTAACTTTCTGAGCGTGTTTTCAATCCAAACATATCATATCTATATGTTTTTGGAATCAGGAACCGACAAGGAATAAGATGAAAGTGTTTTTAAATTGATTTAGAAAATTTAATTTTGATCATAATTTTTATATTTTTAATTTTCAGAGCTTGTTTTTAATCCAAATATAACATATTTATATGTTTTTGGAATCAGAAAATGATGGAAAATAAGATGAACGTAAATTTGGATCGTTTTATAAAAAATAAATTTTTTTTACAATTTTCAGATTTTTAATGACCAAAGTCATTAATTAATTTTTAAGCCACCAAGCTGAAATGCAATACCGAAGTCCGGGCTTCGTCGGAGATTACTTGACCAAAATTTCAACCAATTTGGTTGAAAAATGAGAGCGTGACAGTGCCGCCTCAACTTTCACGAAAAGCCGGATATGACGTCATCAAAGACATTTATCAAAAAAATGAAAAAACCGTCTGAGGATATCATACCCAGGAACTCTCATGTCAAATTTCATAAAGATCGGTCCAGTAGTTTAGTCTGAATCGCTCTACACACACACACAGACAGACAGACACACACACACACATACACCACGACCCTCGTCTCGATTCCCCCCTCTATGTTAAAACATTTAATCAAAACTTGACTAAATGTAAAAAGGACATTTGCATGTACAATTTAATTTGAACCATGCACACTGCAGATTTCACATATTGTGCCTTAAAATTACAAAGCTTTACACATGTTTGGAACAGCTAGTACTAACATTCTGAAAGGCATGTCATATGTTACATCTATTTTATAACCTGCTCTTGCAAACTACGACAGTGAACCCATTCAAGGCTAACTTAGCCTGCATTTTCTTTATTTGGTGTTTAACGTCGTTTTCAACCACAAAGGTTATATCGCGACGGGGAAAGGGGGGAGATGGGATAGAGCCACTTGTCAATTGTTTCTTGTTCACAAAAGCACTAATCAAAAATTTGCTCCAGGGGCTTGCAACGTAGTACAATGTATTACCTTACTGGGAGAATGCAAGTTTCCAGTACAAAGGACTTAACATTTCTTACATACTGCTTGACTAAAATCTTTACAAAAATTGACTATATTCTATACAAGAAACACTGAACAAGCGTAAAAAGAGAAACAGAATCCGTTAGTCGCCTCTTACGACATGCTGGGGAGCATCGGGTAAATTCTTCCCCCTAACCCACGGGGGGGCTTAGCCTGCACTGATTGTGTCAGGTCTGAAGCAGATCATACCATTACTGATTTAGGAACAAAGTATGATACCCACCTTATGTGCATCACACGCTACCAGCCACTCTCTCTGTTCCTCAACTGCTGACAGCTTTTGAAACATGTCTGCAAGGAAGAAAAGCACATAAAAGTCAGAGTGTGACAAAACTTGCTGAAACAATTTTACCGTTTTATATCGCAAAAGCAGATCAATTGGAACAAAGCAAACAGAAATACATCAAGCACATGGAATCTTTATTTAGTCACAAAAGGCAATCATTATTCTTCAAGATGCCAGTCCTAAGTACAGTGGAACCCCTCACAAGGACCCCCCTCTCTAAGGACTACCCCGCCACAACGACCCTTTTTTTTTTAACCGATGTGTTTCCTTATATAGTTGTCACCAGTGTAGCGACCACCCCGCTCTAACGTCTAAGGACCGACCTAACAGCTTGTGTAACGACTTTGTCAGACAAAGCCAAGACTCTCAGTCAGCGTAATGCATCACTGACAAACCGGTTATGACCAGTTATAACCGTCTCGCGTAAGCAAAGGCACTAATTAACCGCTGAGAGGTGTGATGGTTGGGTGGGCTGAGTAAACATCACAAACCAATCATCGAGAAAACAAACTCACGTGACCAACATACACCGTTCAATTCAGTCAGAATAGACAGTCTTTGGACACAAGAGCAGTGGAGATCGACATGGCGTCTACAAAGAAAAGAAAATATTTAACTCTCGCGATTGCAAAAAGTCTTGATGTTGGAAAATTGCAAATTCAAAGAATTATCCAAGACAAAGAAAACATTCTGAAAAGGTGGGAAAGTGGTGACAAGGCAGTGAACGCACTCACCATGCACTGACATCATACGAAAGCAGCCACACAAACACAGCACAGAGGCAGAGGCAGGTGTGCAGATGCTTTGTGAGAATAAGCGTTGAAAACCAGTTTGAATAAAAAACCAGCAGATAGAGCCGCATGTCATAATCATTCTTCTTGTCTGGCTTTATTGACTGCATGCCGATCTTGTGGCAGTGACTTTTCACTCTTCAGTCGGAAATACACTGTACACAAAACCGCTCTCACTCTCCCTCACCCTAAGCCCTGACAACTGATCCTTGGAAATTGTTTGGAAGAGTACTACACCTCTCTATTTCTCTCCAATGGTCTTCCTGCTGACATGCAGTGACACCGGACACCCCACTGAGTTTAGCCAGCTACCCCCCCTCCCCCTCTCTCTCTCTCTCTCGATCTCTCTCTCCCCCAGCCATGTACTGTTTGGTGCTGTGGCCAGAGAGGTGTCACCGGCTAATTGAGGCCAGCTGCACTGTTCACGGTCAGAGCAAAACTAGTTGACTGTGTCTATCTTTTGACAAAGCAACACAACTGAAGGGTTCACAGATCACTGGTCAAGGCTGCGGGGAAACAAGAGTATCTTGTCAATGAAAGAGATTACACACAGATACGCGATGCTGAGAACAGTGGCCGATTTTTCACTCTCTTTCTCGGAGGGCCTTCATCATTGCAGGGACTGCTGTAAAGAATGCTTGCTCAGAAACTAACTCTTTTTGCATTGAAACATGCACCAGAACTGGTGGACACCATCGACAATGTCAAACATGAAATCGAAGCAGTTTGCTTGAGGAAACGGTCGTCAGCAACTCAAACTTCTCTGTTTTCTTTTTTTAAGAAAATCTGAGGTGACTTTCTTTGTGGCCCCCTGACCCCGCCCCCTCCCTCTGTAAGGACCCCCCTCCATAAGGACCGATTTTTGTCAACATTTTCAAGGTCGCTAGAGAGGGGTTCCACTGTATTATCAAGATGTAACAGACAAGCACCAAACAAAAGTTACAGATGTTCCATTCCGAGCAAATGCAGGTACATGTATTTGACTCATTCCACACCATCCCACATTCTCAACAAAAACTTAACCTAAACCAACCGACTACTGCATGCTTTTGTGGTCAGTTAGTGCACAGCTGGCAAATTCTTAAAAACAGGCCGCCTGTAAATGCATGCTTCAAGCAAATATTTTTGCATTTAAAAAAAAAAAAAAGAAATTGGTATTCTGGTTATATGTCAACACATATTGTGACTGTTTTACTCCTGATACCCCCATTCTAGATGCACAAAACACACAACCATTGCCCAGCAATACCATCAACCAAAAATCACCCAAAAGCTATGTAAAAAGGTCTTTGAATATGCTTGCAAAGTGTGAGTAATCTCTTACTTGTCATTTCTTTTAAAATGTCTTTTGAATAAGGTCCGTCCAAGGCGAGCAGGTAACTGTCTGTAATACTTCGAAAATGCTGCAAAGATAAACGTACACACTGACTAACCACTGGTGTACGGTCCAATCATTCTTGGAAGTGAAAAATAAAGCAAAGCAAATCTTAACCTTTTCCTTATACGTTGTAGTTTTAATGTTAAAACTCTGCAGTATGTTGAACAGGGATGTTGCTACAAATTCATACCTATAGGACAAATGTCCTGAGTTCTTCAGCATCAATAGGACATTTGACCGCTTTCAGAAAGTTTCATAGGACATTATGAATTTGCGCCAAACAGCTTATAACATTCCATGGAATTGTTCCAAAGTCATGCGCCCACACACACACGCACACACACACACCCATGCGCGCGCGCTGTAGAACACACACATAATATAGTAAATACATCAACACAGTGTGCGTATAATGTTGTATTTGTTTTGTTTCAAAAAAACCACAAAAAAGAAACCAACATGAACAACTTCAGAGCCGCTGGAGTTGTCTCCCGTACTCCTGTAGCATGCACTGATCTATTCTAAAAATAATCCACTATTTTTAGATCAGTGCGCTGCACCGAGACGGTTATAAATACCCAAACGGCGCATACCGCAAACGGTTCGGGAATTCCCGACAAAAGAAAAGATCCGCACGCGGCACTGGCAACTTCAGTGTCAGCAGAACACGAGAGCGTTCGGTCTTTTAGAAGATTTGTATCTTGAAATGAAAATTAACGAATATCGCGCTGTCCGAAGGAATGGAGTACATATCGGACAATGACCACGCTCAGGCTAAAACGATAGGACATCTGACCGACATGCGGCAATGTGAATCGGACATTTGGGGATTTTCATCAATAAATGTCCGATGTCCGACACCTAACGACATCCCTGGTTGAAGGTGAAAAAAGTGACTTAATGCATACCACTAGAATAAAAATATATATAACTTGTTCAGTATTTGAACTTCACCAATAAAGCTTTACAACTTTATAAAATAATTCCTACTTGTTTAAAAAAATTACTTTGATGAACTAACAATTTTCAAAAATTGCTTCAGAATCACACATGGTGGTCATCATCTTCTTCAAAAAATACATGTGAATTTTCACCCATAATACACACAAAGACAGTACAGAACGGGTTAATCAAAGATAAACCATAACTAAATTTCAGTGAGCAACATGCAGGGTAGGGCGCAGCACAGCCTCCTGTTAAGTACCAATAATAATGCAACACAGTTGCATGTAAGCCAATAAAAAAATGTGATCACATGACATCCAATTATTATAGGTTTCAAAGCCAAAGGAAGTATGAAGAAAGATTTAAATCAAACCACCTCATACCGAATGATGCACATCTCAAAGCATGAGCATTTCAAAGTTAAGATCCACACACACACACACACGCTAACATGCACACTCATACACAAACATCAGAGACAGCACAGACAAAGCAACATTGCACTAGTTAAATGACATACCTCTGAGAGAAACTTGACACCATCCAGAGTAAAGAAGAGTTTCTGAAAGTGTTCATCTCTCATCAGGATGCGCAGGCAGACCAAGACACGCAGCACATTCTGTGGTGGTGCCTTGCTAAGCCAGTCCCTTGAGAAAAAGGGCAGACACAAGTGTGTGTGTCAGTTCTTCACCTGGTGTACACAATTGCTTCTACATTTGCTTCCTGCTGGGTAGCTGTCATCTGACACTTACACCACAATGTTCCATGACACATACACCCCAATGTTCTATGACACATACACCCCAATGTTCTATGACACATACACCACAATGTTCTATGACACATACACCACAATGTTCTATGACACATACACCCCAATGTTCTATAACACATACACCCCAATGTTCTATGAGACATACACCCCAATGTTCTATAACACATACACCACAATGTTCTATGACACATACACCCCAATGTTCTATAACACATACACCCCAATGTTCTATGACACATACACCCCAATGTTCTATAACACATACACCACAATGTTCTATGACACATACACCCCAATGTTCTATGACACATACACCCCAATGTTCTATGACACATACACCCCAATGTTCTATGACACATACACCCCAATGTTCTATGACACATACACCCCAATGTTCTATGACACATACACCACAATGTTCTATGACACATACACCCCAATGTTCTATAACACATACACCCCAATGTTCTATGACACATACACCACAATGTTCTATGACACATACACCCCAATGTTCTATAACACATACACCACAATGTTCTATGACACATACACCCCAATGTTCTATAACACATACACCACAATGTTCTATGACACATACACCCCAATGTTCTATAACACATACACCCCAATGTTCTATGACACATACACCCCAATGTTCTATGACACATACACCACAATGTTCTATAACACATACACCCCAATGTTCTATGACACATACACCCCAATGTTCTATGACACATGCACCCCAATGTTCTATAACACATACACCCCAATGTTCTATGACACATACACCCAAATGTTCTATGACACATACACCCAAATGTTCTATAACACATACACCCCAATGTTCTATGACACATACACCACAATGTTCTATGACACATACACCCCAATGTTCTATAACACATACACCACAATGTTCTATAACACATACACCACAATGTTCTATGACACATACACCACAATGTTCTATGACACATACACCCCAATGTTCTATGACACATACACCCAATCACTTTAAACCCCCTCCAGCGCTAGCTCTCCAAGCCTAATCATGTTATCCATTGTGTCTGTCAGATACTGTTTAGCTGTCATGAAGCCAGACCAGACACATTCGCAAAGATCACTTCTAACTGTACTTAAAGGTAAAGAGAGATATTTTTTTCTGTTCTCCTTCAGATTTCACAGTCACACCTCCTCCCAGTTCCCAGTTTTCCATATTCAGAAACATTCTTATGCATATTCAGAAACAAAATTATGCATATTCAAATACAAACTTCAATGAGTGCACCCATGCACAGACCTCCAAAGCCCCAACTGTTGACAATGAAATGTGTGAACCTACTTGGAACAGAGGCGATGCTTGCTGAGACTAGAGAAGATATCACAGAAAAGCTTGTGGTGAGAATGGCCAGTGAAGTCTCTCTGACCCTGGTAACGCAGGCTGCAACAAAAACACAATCTTTCAGTTCAAAATTGCTATATTGTACAGGTACTGATAACTCTAGCATGAAAAAAAGAAACGGTAAAGTATTACAAAGAGGGGAGTAAATACATTGGCATATATATGCATAACACGCACACACTGTCTCTCTCTCTCTTTCACACACATGCATTATGCCCATGCATGTGCCTCAGTGAATACATGTGCACACACACACAAGTACACACATACATTTTAAGTGAAGGGTACAAAATATCTCTATTGCTCCTTCTGAACAAAAACTACACCAACCATCTCATTCTTTTAGACTTTCATATGTTGTTTTAGGTGGGAGGGGCTGGGATGGTTTGAAATTTTTCATGGCACAAAGGAGGAGGTAAACTACATCTGGAGGGAAGGGCTTAGTTAAGCTAAAATACAGGTGTTTTCTCATGGAAGAAGGGGGATGGGGGGGTGGGCGGGGGGGGGGGGGGGGGGGAATGTATATCTCCAACATGCTACCTGAAGTTTTCCAGCTGTATAGCCTCCGTGGACTGCAGCTGTTGGGCACCAGAGCGTGGCTGCAGCTCGGTGGGCCGTGGCTGCCGAGGTGAGTTGCCTCCCTTGACCACATTACGCAGAGATGGAAGCTGTTAACAGAAAGCATTTGCTTTTAAGGTTTCCATGAACACACACACACACACACACACACACACACACACACACACACACACACACACATACACACAAATACACTGACAGACAAACAGAGACATACACACAGGGATGTACACAAACAGACACACACACAAACACACACAAAGCATGGCAATAAGTAACTCCAGTACCCTGAGTGAAGAAAGTGAACTTTTCTTTCATTCTGTCTGTTTTGCTGACGCAATGTATACGTAAATAGTAATCTGAAATTCAACATGAAGTCACATACACTGCTAAATCTGAACTAAATCGGGACTAAATTATTGGGACCGTTCACTCCGCAGACGTGTCGCCGACTTAATCTCAGCGACTCCTGACCAACTTCAAACCAATAAAAGTTTGTGTAAAGCCGATTGAAACTCTGCCATGCTAGCAGCTCTTAAAAGGCCCAACTCACCACAGCCATAAAAAATCCAAACATAATTATTTCCAAAAGGTCTTTTCACTTACCTGCTGCTTGTTTGCAGGAGTGTTGATGAGACCTAGAAGCTGGCATAGATCCTTCTTTTCTCTGAAGCGAAAAGAAACAACCCAACATATGATAACATGTACATGCGCCACTGTTTAAAGCAATAACACCTGACTCTATTTCAAACCTCCTGAGAACTGTTCAACAACCACAGTATCTGAATTTGATGATTTTGCAATTTAAAAAAAAAAGTTTTTAGCATGTTGACATGACATTACAATATGAATAAAAGGCGTAAATAAAATTATTCTGAATATCGATCACAATTATTGCACTATAACTAACTTCTTCTGGCCCTTGGTAGCTTTATTGACTGATGATTGTGACCAACAGTGTCCACTTACTGCTCAGGATCTTGTGGCTTGTATGGCCTGTCCTGTGCAGGCATGGCGGTTTGGACGGAGAGATAAGGGGGAGGTAACTGCGGCCTCACACCTCCTACATGTTGTCTTCTACTCACTGTCTTACATGGTGAAGCTTCAAGGTCCCATCTGGAATGTTGCAAAAGTAAGAATAAATGTCCCACTTGTAATCTGCACAATTTACACATATATATTAACAGTCAAACCTATCTATGATGATGTGGCAGGGCAAGTTTGAATGTATACCCACAAGTTTGCCACATTCTGAAGAAATAAAACAGTATAAACTCCCATGAACAAATACTGTGCATCAAATCTCATGTTTCCCTTGTTTGTTTGCCTTACTTTTAGTTCTTCTTCCTTCTTATTATGGCGACAATGCATATATATTTATATCTTACTATTCTGCTATAGTTAAGTTCCAGTGACACAGATTGCCACACTTTCAGGGTTTAGCCTGGGAGAAAAAGGCAATGGGACATTTGTCCCCCTCAACCAAATTCCGATGGGACATAGTCGAAGGCAAGAAGCACCAAAGAGGCCTGTACCCATTTTGACCAAAGATGTAAAATAGTGCAATATGATGAGTGTGTGTGTGTGTGTGTGTGTGTGTGTGTGTGTCTGTGTGTGTGTGTGTGTGTGTGTGTGTGTGTGTGTGTGTGTCTGTTTGTGTTGTGTGTGTGTGTGTGTGTGTATGTGTGTGTGTGTAATCCGATGTAAAGTGTACATTTGGTGGCGCAGTGGTACGTAATCTCAATGCGCCCTTTGACGCACTGAAGGGAATTGTGATGGGACATTTTCAGATTTAATGCGCCAATGGCGCAGGGCGCACTAGTAAATGAAACCCTGCACTTTATAGTTACTGAGCAGACTGATGAAATCATTTTGTGGTAAGCTTAGGGTAAGTTGCACTGTAACCCAAATGAACAGAATTCAATTACAGTCAAAGCCAAGCCAATGACCGTTATCTATCAGCTGATTACCACTAATGCTGTTGAAACAATTGTTAATACCACTTCAATCATGCCACAGGGAAAGTTCTATCAAAGTCGCTCTGATTAGAAGTGACACTGATATTGTGCGAGGTCAATCATAAGCTAATTTTGACTGTGTGTGTCGATCAAGCCGAAAGTGCCAGATACGGCATTTTCAAAGTCTACAGCTAACATTTCAAACTGTATCATCGTCTTGCCAGAAAAGAAAGTAGAGCAGACGAAAACACTTTCTTCGCTGAGATTTGAACTGAAAATAGGCGGCCAAGCCATTCGCTGACTTCACAGAAAGAACTGCCCGACTTTTGCAATGACGAATGGCTGCCTGGAAAGACTGACACAGCACAACACAGCACCACCAAATTCTAAGTAGTGCATTTCGGCAGCACCAGTTGTCACAGACGCAAATGCATAGGTCAAGCAGTTCTAACTTCTATCTGCATTGTTTACAACTTCGACTCGGCAAAAAATAGGACGAAGGATGCAATGAATAACGAAAAAATGGCACAGTCCCACAACACAAACTAAACTACCTTTTCCATGCACTGGTCAATATCCTGCGTAACGCTTCGATCGATGCCAGAGCACCTTACCTGCGATTCAGCTGATTGCATTATATTCTGGGCACGATTAACAGACCCAATCAAAAGTCGTCTTTGATACGCGGTTGACCAATGAACAGGACGCTTTCGTGACAACGTCTTAAGAGAGTGATCTCCCTTGCCAAGTTGTGTACGGTAACTGAGGGTGCGTGTAGCAACATGTGCAGAAGTCAGAACGAAACGGCGAGTGACCGTCTTTCTCTCGCTCTCACCCTTGTTCACCTCAGGTCTGTAAACACGGGCTCTGCAAGTATGTCACGTCACCTGTGTGACCCTAAAATTGGCTTTGTGGGAGGGTAAGGTGCGTGGAGTGTATCGATTCAAGTTGTGCAATCCCGGGGTCAGTCAGTCGAGGTGCCGCTAAACTAATTGTACGGTAGACGGGCTGCCCGCGGCTAGCACTAGACTGGCAGGCACAGTATGTATTGTCTACAGTCTAACGAGTGCTTTGATCACACGTTGATCAAAGGAAATCGGAGAAAAAAGAGCCTTGCCTGTGCCGAACTGTGCAAGAAGGTCGCGGCCCTGTTTTTCATAATTGCGACTGTTCAAAGCTGAGCTGTCATTTCGCCTTCCGAGTTTTGTCAATGTTAGTGGTTTACGTATATTATTTACAGTAGGTGTAATTTCCCTCTTCCTGGCTTGTTCCTCATCAGTTCTCTTCAAGTATTTCTCAATTTCGCATTGTGTGTTATTCTTCACTTGACTCAGATTGATCGGTCGACTTTGCCGTGTCCGGTTTCACCGGCTTAACAAGGTTTCAAGGTTCAAAGTTTTATTTCGGCTTTAGGCCCATATGGCGTTTGAGCTAACAAAATACACACTTAAATCACACATTCAAACACACGCACAATGAGTGCACGCAGGCACAGCAAACAGTGATCTTAATTAATCAACAAAAGAAAACGAAACACCGTGGCACAAACAAACAGTGTCACAAACCACATCATCACTTGCTAGAAAACTTATCAACAGGAGAAGCCTCCTTTATGCTTATTTTGCCTTGCCCAAAAACAACAAAAACAACTGCAACTATCAATAATGATATTAAGGCAAAAAAACAAACGAGCAAACAAACAAAACAAAACTGCATAAAAACAACAACAAAATACAACGAAACAGTACATCATCTAACTAAAAATGCTCATAATAACACGAACAAACTTAGCAAACTTAACCCTTACCTAAATCAGTCAGACTTAAGCACTCATGAGATTCTAAACTTTGGCATTAATCTGATAGTGCTGTCAAACTCACTGACGTCATTCACATTCACTATTCTGGCTTGTCGATTTCACTGCCTTTGCCACGAGCGGTGGACTGACGAAACTACGAGTATGCGGTCTTGGTGAAAAAATGCAGTGCGTTCAGTTTCATTCTGTGAGTTCGACAGCTTGACTAAATGTTGTTATTTCGCCTTGCGCGACTTGTTCAATGTCACCATTTAGCACACTGTATGTAGGCCAGACCGAATCGTCTGTTAGGTATGTTCTTTCATAAACCACGAAAGCCTTGCTAAACCTATTACAAAAACAAACAAACAAACACATCGACCGAAACCTGTACACACCCCTATACCGGGGGTGTAATGACCTGATTTAGACCAGCCGAAGACCGCGAAGCTTTTAAACATTCTCTCCTACTTCCATGCAACATGCCTTTGGCTTGCTGTACTCTACAGGTACTTGAGTGGCGGTGTTTCAGCCCTGTGGTGAAAGAACCCAAGGCTTTTTCTGGCACTCTCAGAGTGGGGATTTCCACCTGTGTAGGTGTACGTCAGACGTTGATCGAGAACCTACCGAAACACCTTACAGGGGAATGCCAGTCATTGTTCTGTTTACCTATGATAATTCCTGAATCAGTCACACCAGAAAGTAGAATATTTGCATGTTTGGTTGCATCTTGACACTATTTAAACACACACACACACACACACATACATACATACATACATACACACAAACACATACATTCATACACACACACACACAACCACACACACACACACACACACACACACATGCACACACACACTTAATTCCCACCGATACACACGCGATCGTCACACGAACAAATGATTATTATGATAACAATCTAAATATATTAAGTACCCCACACGGACGACTATAAGTGTCCAGTTATCGTCCAGTCGATAAAAGCGTCCAGTCCTGTGTGGCTTAGCGGGCTGACCTTTCCCTGACTAGTCATTACTTCAGAGGAAGCGTCTCATTGCAAAAAGCCTAGGCTACATTTGTGCAGAAGTGTCAAAGAAAAACTTACCTTACTTGTGAAAGGAGGCAGCAAGAAATGAGTGATCTATTTGAAAATAAGCAGGATTCGTAAAACAGAACAAATACCGCGTGATGTGGTATTTGCACTCATGCGCTCAGTCAACCGGGGGTACTGTGCATTTTTGTCTGCTTTTTTATACTCTAAATGACGAAGTGCACAGGACAACAGACCGATTCTTCATCGAGGTGAAGAAGCCTTATTCTAGCACCCACGAAAAGCAGTTCCGTCCTATAGACTGCTAGACCAGCCAAAGATACATCGCGCTCTTACGTACTGGCGTCAGATGAATTTTTCATTCCAATGATGTGGCTGGTACGGGTTGATCTCGACAAGACTCCCTCCGAAGAAGTGTCGGTCGATAACTCACTCGGACAATAACTGATTGTCGCGAAAACAGGGACATTGTGTCGCATTGCTGTTAAATAGAGACCATAGAGGGGGCTCGAAGGAGCGAGTTATCTTCCTGAGTGTGATAAAGTTTTGACATAAGCGGGGAAGCCTGCTTCGAACAAGTAATAAGGAGGGAGAGAAGCGACGTACTTGAATTGGCTGGATTTCCGTTCTTGATAGTGTCACACCGAGTCGATTGTTGAGATTCGCAAAAGGGATGGATGAAAACGTGACGTCTTTTTAAGTCTTCTTTCGGTTCATCTTCGTGTATGGCTGACGCCCGTTTCGTAAGAAGAAATGCTAGGAAGCTTGCGGCTCGTTTAGGAAGTAGTCGGGGGTGTCTACGGAACAATGTTGTGCTGGCCAGGAAAATAGTTATTAACTCTGCGATTGGTTGACATCGAAAGAGTCGTCTACGAATAGACGTCACGTTTTCATTCATCGCTTTTGCGAATCAGGTGGATCACCAACGAGGTCTGCCCCAACTACCAATTAGTAGGGGAAAGGCTCCTAATATGGACCACTTTTTGTTTCATGCTGATAATTAGCTTGTTTTCTTGCGAAGAAGTTTCATTTTGTGTTTGGTGGTCCTTCTCTCTTAGGTTAACCATTAGGCCTAATTAGAGTGAAATAGCTTTGATAGACATTCAGCAAAAATTAAATACATAAAAAATCACAAATGGTCCATATTAGGAGCCTGGGCGCCTAATATGGACCAGTGAAGCGGCCTTCACGAATCACTGTAAAAAGCCCCCTATACTTCAAAATAACATGATACAACTTAGTGTACAAGTCAGACTAATTAAAATATGCTTTAGATTTATCTGTTTCGGGTTGATGAGAGCATTATTTGAAGCACACCAGGAAACTAAAGAAGCTTATCAAACACAGAGTGAAAATAAGTGAAATTATCAACTTCCACGAAAAGAAGACTTTTTGTTATATTTTTTTTAAATCTCGAGGGCTAGTTATAGGTTATTTCCAGCAAACTTTTTAATGAATTAATGAAAATAGCCTTTAGCTTTTGTTTTCTTCAATTTGTTGAAGGTGGTCCATATAAGGGGACTCGCACATACTTTGAGATTTTGCTATTATTTTTTGTTTGCAGTAGAAACCCGGGGTCAACACTGCTAAAATGTAACAAATACGGTCTTACCTGTCATATATAGCAATTTTTGTGTGATAAAAGCTTTGGCTGTGGACAGAAACGAGTCCGTTTTAGGCGGCAAATTTTGAGTGAACGCTGCCAAAAGTAAAAAAAACAGAAAAATCGTAACGGTTTTGAGATTTGTGTTTCTGCAACTGTTTTGACATGTGCAAGTAATCCAGAGAGGGTGAATACAGCGAATACAACTTTTTTGAGCGCTCTAGCGCCGTTAGTTTGTCAGAACAGGAGGTGGTCCATATTAGGAGCCGGTCCATATTAGGAGCCCTTCCCCTATTAGACAGCAGATTGTTTTTAGCCAGCTTTTTAACCCTCCAACTGAAATGAACGGAGCTGGCGGACTGTCCAAACAACAGCCGAGAACAGAACATGAACTTTTAATAAGCTAAAGAGCAAGGAAAGTGAGGCATAATTTTACCATTACTATGCCCAAAATATAGAGGTGACTCTCGAATAGGCGCTCTCCCAGTTTCCGTTGCGACGATAGCCAACACTGGCTCCTGCAACGTAAGCCTACCTATACCAGATCCAGATAGACAACTGAGTAGCCTTCCTGTCCACAAGAACTCCCCCAGAAACACCCTTACCTAGCTTCACTCGCCAAAACCCCAAACCATCTTGTGAATAAGAAACAGGGGGCTGTTGTGTGGAAATTCGTCTTTGCTTTGAAATTTCACTGAGGTGACGACTATTTCAAACATTGAATACACTGGAGATTGACATCACTGGTTGACCTGGATACCCACGCACGGTCAACGAAGTACTGATAATACACAATGCAATATTTAAAAAAGAGACCTAACCGTTAACCATAACCGTTTCAGTCGTAGTATCTTATGATGGCTTTAGAAGTTAAAGATACGGTGCTCACTCGTGTTTAGCGTAACAGATGTGTCCTGGCTTTGGCTTAGAATGAGAGCACCCTTTTACTGGGACACATACACACCCCAAAATGAAAAGTGTGGCTGCATTCAGTGACATAATTATACATACCCATGCCTCTGCGGCATTTTATGCATTTTTTTTTTTTTTTTTTTTTTTTGGGGGGGGGGGGGATACATTTCTCAGATTAACATAGGGGTCAGTTATGATATCGGCACCAAAAACAATGACAACAACAACAACATGTATTATTTTGTTCACTGTCATTTAAAGATATCTTCCTTCCCGTGTAAACGATCATGTCCCGGGTTTACGTTGTGTCAGAGCATCCTTCAACTTGACCGGCACGATTGGCCAAGTGGTAAGGCGTCCGCCCCGTGATCGGGAGGTCGTGGGTTCGAACCCCGGCTGGGTCATACCTAAGACTTTAAAATTGGCAATCTAGTGGCTGCTCCGCCTGGCGTCTGGCATTATGGGGTTAGTGCTAGGACTGGTTGGTCCGGTGTCAGAATAATGTGACTGGGTGAGACATGAAGCCTGTGCTGCGACTTCTGTCTTGTGTGTGGCGCACGTTATAATTATGTCAAAGCAGCACCGCCCTGATATGGCCCTTCGTGGTCGGCTGGGCGTTAAGCAAACAAACAAATATCCTTCAAAAATCAACTGCCTTGATCAGTGGATGCTCCCTTTGCAGAGGGAGAAGATTTTGCTAAATTAATTTTGCATACACTCCAAACTTTTGAACTCGCTTACTGTGACCAGTTTTGAACACAGAGCGGGACGAAAAGAAGTATGGCACGTGATAAACACAATGTGCTCAAATGTGAACACTAAATTATAAAGTATTTACCAATTGTTAGTGTTGCTTTTAGCACACTTCTGCACATTGTGATCACATAAGTACGGAAAATGTGTCCATGACATTTAGAGTGTATGGTTTAGTAACCAGATAATTAATAAAAACCGTCCCGATCTGTGCATAAAACCCGTCCCGATCTGTGCATAAAACCCGTCCCGATCTGTGCATAAATCAGCCTGGCTGTTGAATTTCAATCGCACATGACCAGATGCCATGTTTAAGCAAAGAAACAGACCACACATAATTAAGATTCGAACACCTTGTTTGGGGTACCGGTGCAAATTTTAATACCAAACTTGCGACAACAAAAACAAGTGTAGTGGAAAGGCTTCAAAAATCATATCTAAGTCAGGTAAATACGAGTAATTTATTATTGCGTAATGTATAATATAGGAGACATAGGCAGTAACACACAAAATAGCTGGCATTGACAGATTGTATCACAGGTCTATAAATGCATGTAGAAAAGGCATATAAATCACGTGAGAATGACGTGTTTTGTTCGGGGGAAGGACTCACTAGCATATTTTTCATTATTTTGATTTTGTACCCGTTCTTTCTTTATTTATTTATTTGGTGTTTAACGTCGTTTTCAACCACGAAGGTTATATCGCGACGGGGAAAGGGGGGAGATGGGATAGAGCCACTTGTCAATTGTTTCTTGTTTACAAAAGCACTAATCAAAAATTTGCTCCAGGGGCTTGCAACGTAGTACAATATATTACCTTACTGGGAGAATGCAAGTTTCCAGTACAAAGGACTTAACATTTCTTACATACTGCTTGACTAAAATCTTTACAAAAATCGACTATATTCTATACAAGAAACACTTCACAAGGGTAAAAGGAGAAACAGAATCCGTTAGTCGCCTCTTACGACATGCTGGGGAGCATCGGTTTTGTACCCGTTGGCAGTTTATTTCACAAACATGTATACAGAATGAGTCTGAATACAAGGGGTGTGCGCGGAGAGAGAGACAGAGACAGACAGACAGACAGACACACGGACAGACAGAGACAGACAGACAGAAATACAGAAAAAAGGGAAGTTTGAACATAAATTTTGCTCTACGGCGTCAAAAATGATTGACATATTATTTACAGTTTACCCTCTGACCTAAAGAACACCGTCTTAGTCATAAATGCACGGTTTACCCTCTGGCTTAAACGCACAGCGCCGGGTGGGACCTTTTTGTGATGGATTTATCGATTTCTTGTGTTGACACCAACAGTGCCAATCTGCCAAACTTAGTCATAAAACATCGTCGAAGTCGTCAATGCACGGTTTACCCTCCGACTTAAACAACTTAGCGTAAAATATGAACATCTAGCGGTCGTCAATGCACGGTTTACCCTCCGACTTATACAACTTAGCGTAAAATATGAACATCTAGCGGTCGTACCTGCAGGAATTCCGAACAGCACGCTCCGTTGATTACCAGTATCAACAATACAAACTTTAACAACAAAATCACTTCAGGGGACTGTTTTTATTAAAACTCAGTAAAGGGACAGAGGAATGGTTCGCTGAGAATGGTTAACTGGTTAACCCAATCTGCCTTACTCTTGAAAACTTAATACTGACCAGGTTCGTTTATTGTTTGCAGTCATGTGGCTTCGTTGTTGCTTTACAAACTTGTGTTGTCACTCAGCCGGTGGTGGTAATACCTAACAACATCACGGGACACTAAGTAATAACTTTCATCAACGGACTTAAATACTATTAGTTAACTGTTCATGCAAGAAGAACCCAAAGCAGGAAAACTACTTCAGTTCGCTGGTAGAAACTAGGGCACCTAATAACTTTGAACAGACTTAAATACTATTAGTTAACTGTTCATGCTAGAACACCGAATCAAAAGCAGGAAAAATACTTCAGTTCGCTGGTACAAACTAGGCCACCTACTAACTTTGAACAGACTCAAATACTATTGGTTAACTGTTCATGCTAGAACACCGAATCAAAAGCAGGAACAATACTACAGTTCCATGGTAGAAACTAGTCACTTGTAATAACTTTGAACAGAACTAAATACTGTTAGTCAATTGTTCATGCAAGAACAATCCAAAGCAGGAAAAAATACTTCAGTTCGCTTGTAGGAACACCGTCACTTGCGCTCCCAAACAGTTTCGAGTCAAGAATGGTCAACCCAGAGATGGCCTTTCCATTGGAACACACGTGGGCACACACTATATGATCAATCCTCAAGGAAAACAACAAGCGGGGGAAAATCTCAACGGAATGCTACAAGGAATGAAAACACGGCACCAAAGGAAATAGTTATCTCACGTCAGGTGTTACAACTGTAAAATCACTACGAGTATTTTCTGACGCAAAACAGTACAGAATAAATGCAAGGAAGTGTCCGGAAATGCCAAGAAGAAGCTAATAGAATCACACAACATCACACCTGCAGAAAGGTAAATTGTATGCGTTTGACCATCCACATGACCAACTCGGTCGGGACTTCATTTGCTGCATGTTTCGTGTTCTTCGGCTGAAATAGAAGTCGTAGACAGGTATGTGACGTGATCTTTATAAACTCTCTACACGTCACATTTGTTCGTTTTACTGCCTCTTTTTCCAAAGACAGCCACAACAAAATCCCCATGCTTCAGTTACTGCAAACGCATGACCAAGGCTGCCTCTGACATGTGCCATAAGAACACGAAATTGTAGACTCGTAGATCTTCTCTTCTCATTTGTTTTGCAAAGGCGATGATATGATGTAAGGCCACAATCTCCATCAATACTCCCAGTAATATCTCCTTTTAATTTGAGTTTTTATCATAATTGTTTTTGTTTTTTTAATTTCTGCATTTTATGCAAGGCCAAGATTGTTTTGTGGGCACATGTGTGGTCTCGCCTCGAAGAACGATAACTTGTTACCATCATCCTTTTTTCATCGTTTCTCTGCCTTGTACGCAAGTTGGAAGTCGCCGCCACTACAAGGCCACGTGGAAAACCTAGCCCTCTCTCCTCTCTCAGTCTCATTCTTTCTTTTTCTTCTTCTTCGAGGACGAAGATGGAGGTGGGGGTGGCGGAGGCTGCGCGGGAGATTTGCTGACGACGTCGATGTGCAGAAGACGGTCAAGGAATGTTGCCAAGAAACATCCCAGGAAGGGACCGATCCAGTAGACGGCAAAGTGCTCCCAGTATTGAGTACCTCCACAGCCCAGCGTGTGCCCGGTGGCCATAGCAGGGTTGAAGTACATCCCGGTCGTTTGCAGACCTGTCAACACAAAATGATGATAATGTTGAAAATCAAACAACTTTTTTTTTTTTAAATATAAACATTTTTATATGGGTCGAAATATCTGTGACTGTAACGTATTGTTTTGTAAATAACAACCGTTCCAACAACTTACCTTTCTTGTTTTTTTATTCAGAATTTTGGAACGTCTCTTTGTCTTTGGATTTGATGATACTGCTGTTTTACGCCCTCACGGTGAAACCATTATGGGCATTTTACCGGGTGTTTACCCGACTCTAGATGAGATATATACAGTTGTGTGCGTGTTAAGGTGTGATCAGCCATATGCACTTATGGCAGTATGACCGAGGTTTTTGGTGTGCCACTGTGGTGACACGGGGGTGGGACATGGATACCCTTTCTGAGTCTGCACATAAAGTTGACCCGTGTCCCGGCCTGGATTCGAATTACCATATCTGCCCCCCCCCCCCCCAACACAAAGTGGAAAACATCCGTCTACAGGGCTGAGACGCACGAAAAAGTTACCACCCCAACGGGAGCCAGCCGCAGGGTCGGATTGGTTGAAACTGAGGTGTGTGTGTGTGTGTGTGTGCCAGTGTGTGTGTGTGTGTGATGTGGTGTGTGTGTGTGTGTGTGTGGTGTGGTGTGTGTGTGTGTGTGGTGTGTGTGTGTGTGTGTGTGTGTGGTGTGTGTGTGTGTGTGTGTGTGTGTGGTGTGGTGTGTGTGTGTGTGTGTGTGTGGGTGTGTGTGTGTGGGGTGTGTGTGTGTGTGGTGTGGTGTGTGTGTGGTGTGTTGTGTGTGGGTGTGTGTGTGGGGGGTGTGTGTGTGTGCGTGTGGTGTGGTGTGTGTGGTGTGTGTGTGGTGTGTGGTGTGGTGTGTGTGTGTATGGTGTGTGTGGTTTGGTGTGGTGTGTGTGTGTGTGATTTGGCTGGCTCCTGGTTTTGGGTAACTTTTTCGTGCACCTCAGCCCTGGAGACCATGCAAGCTTTGTCATAGTAGAAGACCATGCAAGCTTTGTCATAGTAGAAGACCATGCAAGCTTTGTCATAGTAGAAGACCATGCAAGCTTTGTCATAGTAGAAGACCATGCAAGCTTTGTCATAGTAGAAGACCACAGAGCTAAATTTAGTGTTACCAGCACAAGACACTAGAGCTCCAGTTGCCGGGCACCGATGTTGGCCTTTACTAACTGGATATTGTTTTTGTACATTTATTAAAATTCATCATCAGTCAGTTTAGATTGCTTGGAACACGGGGGATAACCGGTCAAATGCCGAACAGAAGCCGAATGCCGCTCATGACACGTGTGAAGGCAAGTTTTGTCTGTTTTCTAGGTATTGTTTGATTTATGTCGGGATTTAAGGTAAGCTACTGATTCAGCGATGACTAAATTTGTTTCTCGATGCATAAAAAGTCAGGGAGCGATTGATATTTGCCCGTAAATATCCTTCAAAGCTGAAAATGTCCGCGATCGAGCACCGGAAATGGCTGTTCGATGGGTTTTGCAAGTAGAAATGTGCTTTATTTCACCAAATCAGCTCGTATTTGGTGTGGGTACGGGATTCTAGAGGACGAAGGAGTCATAAGAGGTGCAAAGAAGTGCTATTTGGGAGTAGAATAAATCTTCCGAGACAGTAGACAAGAGAAGGTCATATTTGAGAGAGGAGCGCGTAGGCCGATTGTCTTTCCGACAAGCGAATGATACAGCAGATTAATCATTCGTTTTGACCAGAAACCTAGTCTCTAGTTTTTATGAATGAGTTTTTTAATTAAAACAATCACGAGAACTCTCTCGCTTAGCCTAATGGCTGTTCGATGGGTTTCGCAAGTAGAAATGTGCTTTATTTCACCAAATCAGCTCGTATTTGACATCGGTTTGGTATATATATATATATTTTCTAATCCTACCGCGAACTGGATAGCAGACGCGGCACGACTGTTGCACCACACTTTGAAGGGGATATAGCTCAGTTGGTAGCGCGCTGGATTTGTATTCAGTTGGCCGCTGTCAGCGTGAGTTCGATCCCAGGTTCGGCGGAAATTTATTTCAGAGTCAAATTTGTGTGCAGACTCTCTTCGGTGTCCGAACCCCCCCCCCCCCCCCCCCCCCCCGTGTACACTACATTGGGTGTGCACGTTAAAGATCCCACGATTGACAAAAGGGTCTTTCCTGGCAAAAATTGCTTAGGCACAGTTAATAATTGTCTACCTATACCCGTGTGACTTGGAATAATAGGCCGTGAAAGGTAAATATGCGCCGAAATGGCTGCAATTACTGGCCGTATAAAATTTCATCTCACACGGCATCACTGCAGAGCGCCTAGAACTGTACCCACGGAATATGCGCGATA
This sequence comes from Littorina saxatilis, assembly GCF_037325665.1. NCBI lineage: Eukaryota > Metazoa > Mollusca > Gastropoda > Littorinimorpha > Littorinidae > Littorina > Littorina saxatilis. The sequence goes on along the minus strand of NC_090256.1, from coordinate 73,133,522 downwards.
TAAGCCTCATTGATTGATTGATTGAAGTAATCCCACACTTTGAAGTAAATTACTTCAAAGTGTGGGGATGTGCCCCACACTTTGAAGTAAACCCATTTTTTACTTCAAAGTGTGGGGGGGATCTTCCCACACTTTGAAGTAAACTCAGTTTTTACTTCAAAGTGTGGGGGGATCTTCCCACACTTTGAAGTAACTTACTTCAAAGCGTGGGACTTTTGCATCGCCTGTTTGAGCCTGATGATTTTGTCAAAAAAAATGGCAAAGTCTTTTGGATGAGTGAACAGAAAAAGTGAGCGAGCCAAGAAACATAGGGATGTTTGTTATCAGGCTTTAAAGGCATATGTACTCGATGACTATACACGCTAATTGCTTTACCAACAGCTGGAGACATGCTAAATTAAGTTCCCTGCAAAATATTGTGGTCTAGGACCCCTTCAATGTTGAGATATGTTAATTTTCATTTTGATCTGGATCGTCCTATTTATAGATTTGGCAACACATGTAACGTTGATGCAAGGGAGCTAACACCGCGGCTTTGTTGACATCCTCACTTTTTCAGAGGCTAGAACAAGCTGTAATGCATGTATTATGGTCCGCGCATGGTGACATATCGTCATTATAATGGTCTTATGGTGCGTTTGACATCGATTATGGGCAAACTACACTTTGTAAACACGGGAGCGCGTACATATGCCTTTAAGCAATGTCCCATTGTTGAGTATGACGAAAACTCGTGGTGACGATTTTAAAACATGTTGGGTCACGCATGGTCCAACCTTACATGGTCCAACCTTACATGGTCCAACCTTACATGGTCCAACCTTACATGGTCCAATCTTACATGGTCCAATCTTACATGGTCCAACCTTACATGGTCCAATCGTGCATGGTCCAATCTTACATGGTCCAATCTTACATGGTCCAACCTTACATGGTCCAATCTTACATGGTCCAACCTTGCATGGTCCAACCTTGCATGGTCCAACCTTGCATGGTCCAATCTTACATGGTCCAACCTTACATGGTCCAATCTTACATGGTCCAACCTTGCATGGTCCAACCTTGCATGGTCCAACCTTACATGGACAACCTTACATGGTCCAACCTTACATGGTCTAACCTTACCATGTCCAACCTTACATGGTCCAATCTTACATGGTCCAACCTTACATGGTCCAATCTTACATGGTCCAACCTTGCATGGTCCAACCTTACATGGTCCAATCTTACATGGTCCAATATTACATGGTCCAACCTTACATGGTCCAACCTTACATGGTGCAACCTTACATGGTCCAACCTTACATGGTCCAATCTTACATGGTCCAATCTTACATGGTCCAATCTTACATGGTCCAATAATATATATGGACCATGTAAGGTTGGACCATGTAATGTTGGACCATGTAATGTTGGACCATGTAAGGTTGGACCATGTAAGATTGGACCATGCGTGACCCAACATGTTTTAAAATCGTCACCACGAGTTTTCGTCACACTCAACAATGGGACATTGCTTAAAGCCATATGTACTCGATGACTATACACGCTAATTGCTTTACCCACAGCTGGAGACATGCTAAACTAAGTTCCCTGCAAGATATTGTGGTCTAGGACCCCTTAAATGTTGAGATATTTGAATTTTTATTTTGATCTAGATCGTCCTATTTATAGATTTGCCAACAGAGGTAGCGTTGACGCAAGGGAAATAACTCCGCGTCTTTGTTGACATCCTCACTTTTTCAGAGGCTAGAACAAGCTGTAATGCATGTATATGGTCCGCGCATGGCGACATATCGTCATTACATGGTCTTATGGTGCGTTTGACATCGATTATGGGCAAACTACACTTTGTAAACACGGGAGCGCGTACATATGCCTTTAAAGCCTGATAACAAACATCACTATGTTTCTTGGCTCGCTCACTTTTTCTGTTCACTCATCCAAAAGACTGCCATTTTTTTGACAAAATCATCAGGCTCAAACAGGCAATGCAAAAGTCCCACGCTTTGAAGTAAGTTACTTCAAAGTGTGGGAAGATCCCCCCACACTTTGAAGTAAAAACTGAGTTTACTTCAACGTGTGGGAAGATCCCCCCACACTTTGAAGTAAAAAATGGGTTTACTTCAAAGTGTGGGGCACATCCCCACACTTTGAAGTAATTTACTTCAAAGTGTGGGATTACTTCAAAGTGTGGTGCAACAGTCGTGCCGCGTCTGCTATCCAGTTCGCGGTAGGATTAGAAAAAATATATATATATACCAAACCGATGTCAAATTTATACGAGCTGATTTGGTGAAATAAAGCACATTTCTACTTGCGAAACCCATCGAACAGCCATTAGGCTAAGCGAGAGAGTTCTCGTGATTGTTTTAATTAAAAAACTCATTCATAAAAACTAGAGACTAGGTTTCTGGTCAAAACGAATGATTAATCTGCTGTATCATTCGCTTGTCGGAAAGACAATCGGCCTACGCGCTCCTCTCTCAAATATGACCTTCTCTTGTCTACTGTCTCGGAAGATTTATTCTACTCCCAAATAGCACTTCTTTGCACCTCTTATGACTCCTTCGTCCTCTAGAATCCCGTACCCATACCAAATACGAGCTGATTTGGTGAAATAAAGCACATTTCTACTTGCAAAACCCATCGAACAGCCATTTCCGGTGCTCGATCGCGGACATTTTCAGCTTTGAAGGATATTTACGGGCAAATATCAATCGCTCCCTGACTTTTTATGCATCGAGAAACAAATTTAGTCATCGCTGAATCAGTAGCTTACCTTAAATCCCGACATAAATCAAACAATACCTAGAAAACAGACAAAACTTGCCTTCACACGTGTCATGAGCGGCATTCGGCTTCTGTTCGGCATTTGACCGGTTATCCCCCGTGTGGAACATCCGTATGACATGTTCGTATCGAGTTTACATTTGTGAACAAAATCTGCAAAAAGCAGCAAAGTCTTTCTCGTTTACAAGAGGAATGTCCTGCCAGATAATAGTGTCTACGTGTTACTCTTCCTCCTTTAAATACGATAGACAATAAAGTACACTGACTGAACAGCACAGCTACAAGAAGAAGCCTCTGCATTAGCTCGCAATCAGGAACCTGTTTCTGTGTAACTACAACTCACCAAAGACAATCATGAGGGCAGCGTTGAGGTACTTGACGAACTCGTCAAGAACTGTCATGGAGGACAAGGTCTGCAGCCCAAGCCACAGGTCGGACAGGCAGGCCGCCATCTCGATCACCAGACCCGTCACCAGCGTCACCTGCAGGTCGCTGCCGCACGTGACCTCGTAGAAGCGCTCGTGATGATCCTCGATGAGGTCCAAGGACCAGATGAGTCGCGCGAGGCGGTAGGAGGCCAGACCCGCCAGGGCGGTCACCACGATCTTGATCAGCGCTTGGAGGAGGCTTATCTGGCCTGTTCATGAGAAACATAGTGTCAGTAATTAAATGCTCGAAAAGCTCTGATATTTAGTTGTGTGGTTTTTCTTTTATCTATCTTGTAGTTATAACTGTAACAGAGAATAAACTTAACACAAAAATCAAGAAACGTAAACCGCTTTGAATTTTGTTTTGCACAATGTTTTATTTCTGTTTTACATGTTAGTCAAATTTAGATCATCATAAAGTGAAAATAACAACGAGCCTACGACTTATGGTGGGGTCTTCATAACAAACTTACAATCAGAAAGATATATTTGGATTTGAAACTATTCGCTGTTCATATCGACATCAGAACAATAGAACAACCCCCCCCCCCCCAAAAAAAAAAACCCAACCAAACAAACAAACAAACAAACAAACAAACAAACAACAAAACCCGCACGCACACAAAAAGCGATACATCTGTATTTTTCTAATTTGGTTCTTTGCTTACCTACACCGAGTCTCAAAGCATATTATGTCGGATCCAACCGTATACTATTGACTGGACCGTGACAGTGAATGTGAATACGCAACATCCACCTACCTCAGCGATATTCTCTTTGCAACTCACCAATCAGCCAGCCGTGGAAGGCCTTGACGGGGTTGTCGATGTTGTCGCCAAAGGTCCTGGCACAAACGTAGAGCTGGGCAATGATGGCCACGGCTAGCCAGGTGTAGCCGTAGTACTTGACCACGAAGTTGTTCTCGAAGAAGTAAGCACACGCCTCCATGGTACACAGGAAGTCCAGGACGTGACCCCTGACGCTGCGGGACACGAGGAGCCTGGTCAGCCCACGGAGCCCCACCCCCACCACCATGTTGATGAAGAAGAAGATGAGGGAGGCGACGTACGGGGGTACGTAGGGCCCCTCCGGCTCCACCCCCATCGTCATCACCCACGCCTCCCGCCAGTCCATGGTTGCTGTCAGCAAACAATATGAAAATATGACAAAATATGTTTAAAAACCTTTTTTTTTAAAGCACACCCATCATACATATTGACAGAGACTGCCTCTCTCGACTCCCACACCCTCCTCCCACCTTACCCCGCTCACAATTCAAAGGATAATATATATCTCTCTCTCTCTCTCTCTCTCTCTCTCTCTCTCTCTCTCTCTCTCTCTCTCTCTCTCTCTCTCTCTCTCTCGTGGTGTATGTGTGTGTGTGAGTGAGTGTGTGTGTGTGTGTGTGTGTGTGTCTGTCTGTCTGTGCGTGTGTGCGAGTGTGTAGAGCGATTCAAAGAAAACTACTGGACCGATCTTCATGAAATTTGACATGAGAGTTCCTGGGTATGATATCCCCAGATGGTTTTTTCATTTTTTCGATAAATGTCTTTGATGACGTCATATCCGGCTTTTTGTGAAAGTTGAGGCAGCACTATCACGCCCTCATTTTTCCATCAAATTGATTGAAATTTTGTTAAGCAATCTTCGACGAAGTCCGGACTATGGGATTGAATTTCAGCTTGGCAGCGTAAAAATTAGTTAATTAGTTTACTCATTATAGTTGTCATTAAAATCGAGTTTTCACTTACAGATTTAAAAATGATTGAATCGTATTCCTCAATTCCTCCTGAATTCAAAAAGATATACATATGTCATGTTTACTCTAAAAATGAGCTCAGAATTACAGAAACTAGGTTAAGTAAGTACTGCGTTCGCACGCTACGCGGATACGAGCGTGACCCGTCTCGGTCTTTTGATGTGATTACTCGAGACTATCTTAATATAGTCTCGGCGATGACTGTTTTATGGTGTTAATCTGTTACTTTGATGCCGACAGCTTGACTATAGAGAATGCTACATGGCTTGCTGTGTCGTACCAGATTTACACGAGTTGTTTTTTTAAATATTGAACTGCGAGCGAAAGCGAGCTGTTCACTATTTGAAAAAGCAACGAGTGTAAATCTGGTACGACACAGCAAGCCATGTAGTATTCTGTTTATCCTACATACTGTACTTACGTGTATTTTACTTAAAATATCTTGCAGTCGAGGCAGCTAAATTGAAGACGCTTGTTTTGGAACCTCGATCTCTTCTAAAGCCTCGTGCAATCTATTACGTCAAAGCAAAGAAACGTCACTCTGAAAGTGTGGCGTGACGTGTTAGTTCTAAAGATTCATCGAGGGTAATTAGCGAGCGCAATTTTTGTTTCTATAATGACGTTTGTCTCGGTGACTTTGGCATCATAAGCAGTGAAAAAACAGGTCCCTGCCAGACTTGCTTGACATGACCTCATTTAAATGTTATACACACGTGTGATTTGAACGATTATTATCTCACGGGTGTCTCTCTCACGTATGTAGGATAAATATGTTTTTATATCGCTTCACGCGACTTCTTGTAGTATGACATTGTCAAAATTTCTCCAAATTCATTTTTGTAAATTTTTTTATCGAGAGGAACACGTCTTCCACGTTCGCCCAGACAGAGGAAGAGCCATAGGGTGGTTCCAAGACGGTGTTGGCGTACGGGAGATTGCCAGAAGGCTTCTGTGGTGTGGTGGCAATCTCCCGTACGCCAACACCGTCTTGGAACCACCCTATGGCTCTTCCTCTGTCCAGCAGGCTTAACTTCTGTCGTCCGACCATCGTGATGTTGTGCCCTGGTCCGCCCAGGCCCTGGCTTTTATTGAGTAACCAGTGACCAGTGTTCACAGTCAAAGCATCAAGCTTCCACGTGCAGTGCATCATTTTGTCAGAAACACGCTATAGAAAAAATGGTGAGTCAGCATAAAACGGTAACATTTTCCAACTTTTCACCAATTTTCAACGCTCAGCCACTGACGCCCGAGTAGCACGTGCAGCACACCAAGCCTGTACAACAAAGGCAGGAGTCCACTCTGTGCGTGTGTGTAAGATCAGCGTTGTAGCTTGCAAAGTTTTGACAATAGCATCGATTTGCAAAAACACATGAAAATGAAGGGTGTTCCCTAACTTTTTGTGAGTAGTTTATCTGGTGCATCCTGAGCCAATAAATTACCTCTTTTTTGGGGGGGTGGGGGGGGGGGGTTACGTAACCCGTGTAGCCCCCCCCCCCCCCCCAGATCCGCCCTTGGATTCCCGTGTTATCGGCGGTAAAATTGTCGCGAGATATACCAGCGTACAGCGTGTTTTGCACCAAAGAGCTTTCTCATCGTTAGGTTATTTAAAGCTGTGGTCTATTTATGACTTTTCGGGGCTACGAGGTTGAAAAATAGGGATACAATCATGTACAGAATTCTGTACAGCAAACGCTACCCGAAACCCCACCTATACGGCGTGTATGACCCTGAGAGCTTCAGTCAACGCTTGAATTTTGCAGGGATAACATCCGGTTTGCTCTCTCAAGACTGATCATATTTTATCTTCAAGAGAGATCAAGGGGAAAAATAAACGCCCCGGCGAAGATTCGAACTCTCGACCTCGAGACTTCGTGTCGCATGTCCTAACCACTAGGCTACTGCGCCAATCGAGAAAAAGAAGGAAAAACATTGATAAGAATTTATGTTATGTTATTCTTGAAGCAGCATGATTTATATCTCTATCCGCCCATTGTTCAGAAGTGAATACATGTACATGTATAACTATTTCTTAGATGTCTGTTTTCAACTGCACAGAGCTTTGGAGAGATTCAATTTCTGTTCATGTCATTTTTCTTGCATGTTGTAAATAGAGATATCGCAGCTATTTTCATGGCGCGAATGTCGTGTAGCATGACGGTGTAAACATGTGTGCAAATAAAGGCAAATTTTAATGGCAATTTTTACGTTTTTGCAACGCATGAATGGTAATTCAAGCGTAGAAAGATTTAAAATTATCAATTTTTTTTTAATCTTTGTTAAGACATCGTGTGACTTGGAATTATAGGCCGTGAAAAGTAGGATATGCGCCGAAATGGCTGCGATCTGCTGGCCGATGTGAATGCGTGATGTATTGTGTAAAAAAATTCCTTCTCACACGGCATAAATAAATCCCTGCGCCTTGAATATGTGCGCGATATGAATTGCAAAAAAAAAAAATAAATAAATAAAAATCCCTGCGCTTAGAACTGTACCCACAGAATAGCCTACGCGCGATATAAGCCTCATATTGATTGATTGATTGACATCGGCCCCGACATTTCGAGGCCCCGAGACCTTGAGTTCGAATCCCTGCCAAGTCGTTTATTTTTTCTGCTCGATCCTTCTCGACAAATATGCTCAGCTCTGAGAGAGCAAACCGGATGTTACCACTGCGAAATTCAAGCGTTGACTGAAGCTCGCAAGGTCATACACGCCGTATAGGTGGGGTTTCGGGTAGCGTTTGCTGTACAGAATTCTGTTCATGATTTTATCCCTATTTTTCAACCTCGTAGCCCCGGAAAGTCATAAATAGACCACAGCTTTAACTCTTTGATAGCACGGTCTCTGATGTGAACTGATTATTTTGTAGTCAGGTACAAGTATGTCATGCCGAATCTAAGATTAAATCGTGCTTTGAATAACGAAGCTCTATTACTTACTTACTGCCCGTTATGCCGCTTGGCATGTAGGGGAGCAAACGAAGCTCCATACTGCTACACAACAAGATCAGCATAACATATTTTGATTAATCATTAAACTTATCCACTGAGAGCGTAGCTTCCGAGTGCTGAAGGAGGAACGAATCGATGCTCGAGATGGAAGACAACCGAATGGTCTACGCTAGTGGCAGACTTAGGTTGAGTTATGTCCCTTAGATAGCATCAGTCTGTGTACTTCACTCTTCAGTTTGTATACTTGAGGAAGCACACACGCGGCACACACACACACACACACACACACACTACACATATTGTGTTATTAGACAATCCGTATAGTAACGCCTTTCACACACACACACACACACACACACACACACACACACACAGACACTGACACACACACACACACACACACAGACACTGACACACACACACACACACACACACTGACACACACACACACACACACACACACGAACACTGACACCCCCCCACATACACACACACATGGCACACACACACACACACACATGGCACACACACACACACACACACACACACACACACACACACACATGGCACACACACAGTTTGTGTTACTAGACAATGTATAGTCACGCCTTTCACATTCACACACACACACACACACACACACACACACATATGGCACACACAGACACACACATCGCACACACAGACACACACACACATGGCACACACACTACACAAACATGGCACAAACACAGTTCAAGTTGTGTTACTAGACAATGTATAGTCACGCCTTTCACATTCACACACACACACACACACACATACACACACACACACACACAGTGACTCACCGTGGCACACAAACACTCACACACACACACACACACACACACACACACATTGTGTTACTAGACAATCTATAGTCACGCCTTGGTGCACAGCCACAATGGAATGTCAGTGCCGTTATCAGGTTGTTGGGAAAAACCAGAACAGGTGTATGAATCAGTAACGAATCACTCGACTGTACTTTCAACGCACACACTCGCGTGGGGAAACGCGCAGAACAGCTGATGAAACTTCCTACATTTACTACGATTATGATACCGACAGCGAAAACTGCGGCGAACCGTAGTTAGTGGAACTTCCTACAGAGTAGTGACTTGTGAGAAAGGGTCACAGGCACACGAACAATGCGTTGTGTGTCTGAGAAAATCAGATCTGAAATGAGAGCGAGTCTGGAAACAGAGGCACATTTATAGGTTAGATATTATTATCAGCAAAATCTGAAAAGATACAATTAATGTCTTTTAATGGGGGTGGGGAGAGGGGGGGGGGGAGGGGAGAGATTCCATTGCATTCACGGGTGCGACTCCCTGTGAAGACCCCTTGCTGCACCTATATGGGAAGGGGTAGGATCCTGAACACAGTCAACTATTTGTGCATGAAACAAAAACCAACGTAGTTCCATGCTCCCCCTCTGAGCTGGAACACGTCAAAGAGAGAGAGAGAGAGAGAGAGAGAGAGAGAGAGAGAGAGAGAGAGAGAGAGAGAGAGAGAGAGAGAGAGAGAGAGAGAGAGAGAGAGAGAGAGAGAGAGAGAGAGAGAGAGAGAGAGAGAGAGAGAGAGAACAAGAACAAGAACAATTCTTTATTTAAGGAGGGTAACAGAGTAAGCAATGATCTGCTTTTTTACATCTGGCCCTCGCCTTAAAGAGGGACTAGTCTAAAATTGCTAAAGAATAAGCAAGTAAAGAAAACTACTGCTACATGATTAAAATAAAATGAAAGTAAGAACATATCATCAATTTACATACAATACATTGCTTAAATGAAAAATGTAAGTTCATTTGACATGAGTTAAGAATTATAGAGTAGATTGCACTGACGCAACAAAGCTGTGAATGCCATGCCCATTGACATACACTGCATTCGAAAAAATCAGTGTATATAAAAATAGTAATACATTGTTAAAAAGCACCGGTTGTTGGTTTTAACAACCATTCTAGCGACAACAGATGTTTATTTAGACTTCATGAGATAAGACGTGTATCTGGTCTTAAAAACGTTTGTGCTGCTAGTTTGCCGTAGGATTGTCGGAAGAGTGTTCCAGAGACTGCTACCTGAAAGAGAGAGAGAGAGAGAGAGAGAGAGAGAGAGAGAGAGAGAGAGAGAGAGAGAGAGAGAGAGAGAGAGAGAGAGAGAGTGACAGAGAGAGATAGTGAGAGAGATAGAGAGAGTGAGAGAGAGAGTGAGAGAGAGAGAGTGAGAGAGAGACTGAATGAGAGAGAGAGTGAGAGAGAGAGAGAGAGAGAGACTGAGAGTGAGAGAGAGAGAGACTGAGAGAGAGAGAGAGAGAGAGAGAGAGAGAGAGAGAGAGAGAGAGAGAGAGAGAGAGAGCACGTCAAAACAGCATGACCAAACCACAAACAGGTAGGGCCGCCCCTCTCTCAGTAACTTCTAGGTGAAAACGAACCTGGATCGACGCCAGCTTGCGAAATACACCTGTGCTTATTTTTTCACGGGGGATAGCCGGGCCTACATTGATCTTCGTACCTGTTGCTGCAAACACTGAGATTCAAGTGTGTTTAACATGCTCCTCGAAAACGAACAAATCATTTTGACTTTCTCTAGACTGACACCCACGGTTTCGGCGAAAGTTGCGGTTACCTGAGACATGATATGTAGGTTAGATACATGCAGGTTAGTTTGTGATCACAAGACTCACCTGTGTAGCCGTGCAAGTGAAAAACGTTGATGTGACCTTGGTGTGTGTCTGTGTCTGTACGCGGTAGATGTGTAAGAAGGGGTGCTCTTGTGTTGCGAGGTTAGAGGTCACGGCTTTGTGTGTATGCCCCCAGACAAAATGTGTGCCGTGTTACAACAAATCGGGTGCCCCGCCCCCTTTCCCCCCGTTGTGTTTTCCTCCTGCTACTGGCAAAACCCTGTCTTAGTACTATGCATCGTTCTGTCTTTTCCGCTGGAAGAATGCGGGGCCCGACCTGGGTGGCATGCAGCCATTGAGAACAAATACACATACTACAATTATCTATATATATATTTATAACTCAGTGCTTACAACATAAATAGCACGTGGAAGACCTGAGACAGGAGAGTCTATGGAGAACTATCCTCTTATGTGGAATTTTGTGAAAGGAGAAGCACTTCCGTTTTCCTCTTTGTCTCACGCTCATTCAGCGTGAAACTGGGCTTGCTGGTATTCAAATCCTGATTTGTAACACCCCCCCCCCCCCCCCAAAAAAAAAAAAAAAAAAAAAAAAAGTTGTTGTTGTAAAGTCTGGCAAATTTCAGCGACAGTGCTGGTTTAGCAGTGGAAAGATAACTGCCAGACCGTCACTGAGTCACTGGCAGTTCCTGTCATGGACTAATTTGCCAATGTCATAAATTGAGAAATGACTGACTCAGTCAGTATCTTGCTGCGATTAGTCCAGAACATGGTTGACATCATGCTTTCAAAGCTTGCCAGGCCGGTGCACTCGACTAAAGCCGTCAGAAGTCTTTCCACCTCGGGACAGTATTGTGCTCAGAAGTCCAGTGCCACCGACCATACAATGAGCACAGAGACTTAGACCGTAGTGGCGACACTGATAGCTCGCTGTCAGCACATACGCACATGTATGTAAACCGGCGGTGTAGTGGTATTCTACACACACACACACACGCACACACACACAGATTACACACCGTCACACACACACACACACACACACCATGCTGCACTGACACACACACACACATTACACACACACACACACACACACATTACACTGACACACACACACATTACACACACACACACTGACACACACACACACATTACGTAGAGGTTACATGCCGAGTCTCAGTGATTATTAAAAATAATGGTCGAAGTTGGCGGATCATGAAAAATGCGAGCTTCAGCGAGCTTTTTCATGACCGCGAACTGAGACCATTATTTTTAATAATCACTGAGACGAGGTGTGTAACCTCTTTATTCCTCCTTTCTTCAGTTATTCAAAGAAAACAGGAGTTTTTGTGCGAAAGTTTGATCGAATCCGAATCACTCAACCAGTCAACCTGCGCAGGCGATCGATTAATGCGCGGTTGTATAGTTCCGTGCAAATCATTCCATTCTGTTAACACTTCTTGTCAGTTTCCATGTTTTGGACTAAAATCAAGTACACAGATATGCTGTTATTCTGCTGTGGCGGTAAAGGCAGATATTGTGTGTTCTGTTTATGTTCTAGTATCGCTTAGGATAATGTTCTTTCGTCAAATGGGACTAGCAGACGAACTTTTGCACCCGTGTTCCAACGTTAATTACTGTATGAAGTTCCGTTTTCTGGGGAAAATAGTGTATGAAACCGCTTTATGTTGTTTAAATTGATGAGATGTGTGCATTTGGTTGCGTGTGATCTGTTTATAAAATGAAATATTGTTGAAAACTGACCGTCGGATTGCAGTCAGTGTTGTCGAAGAAACTGCGTTAAAAGAAGGGGAACTACTCTTGTCGCTAGAGTATGAGTTACTTGCCTTGGAAATTTGCTTGTGATGAACGGTTTGTGCACGGCAGATCTAGATTCAGAAAACAACCGAACTCATGGATTTTATATGGAGATTCATGTGTTCAGGCCTGTAGTTGTTAATTTAAATGCGGTATGTTTGTATTGTTTGCTCCAGAGATGTATACTTCGTACGTATAGAGCGTTCGGAACTTTTCAGTCGCAAAAGTAGTACCGAAACAGAACAGCTTCTCAACCCATTGCACTATCGAGGATTCAGGCTGTTGCTGGCTCGTTATTTGTTTGGTTGCTGGGTCATTATCGAAAAATAACTAGCTCTACAAGTTTACAGAGGTAAAGAAGCAGAGGGGGGAATAAACACACATACACACCATGCTGCACTGACACACACACACACACACACACACACACACACACTCTCACACATTGACACTAATACACACATACACACATACGCATAAAAAACCGTGACACACACACACACACGCGCACACATACACACACTGTGACACACACACAACACAGGATAACTCACGCTTGACGTGTAGTGTTGTCTATTTTTGCCACTACTATGACTGGCAAACATGAGGCGTGTTCAGCAAATGCATCAGTAGCCTAAATGTGCTAGCTACAATCGGATCAAAATAGCAACCACAAACGCACACGGTATGCATATAATCGACCGTTTGCATAAATAATTAACAGATGGCAGCTTGTCTTTTTTTTCCTGTGTGTGTGTGTGTGTGTGTGTGTGTGTGTGTGTGTGTGTGTGTGTGTGTGTGCCGGTGTGTGTGTGTGTATGTGTGTTATTAATGACTGAGTGATTGTAACCGGCTTAGCGGCCAACATGTGTCTGTGTTCTGTGTCAGCCCATACTGTGACGGTGTGTGTTTCTGACACAGGCACATCGGGCTTACTGTGTGAACGGCTGTGTGGGGGTGGCAGTACTTTCTGACACATGTACAACAATTAAGGTCGGAATAGAGGACCCCTCCTCTTCATCATCATGTGCCTGATTTTTCTTTTTCTTTTCTTTTGGTTTTACCGTAGAACTTTTCCCCTACGTCATGGGTAAACTCCTTGGTTCCAGCCACTGAGTTATATATAGCTGTATAACTCAGTCAGTGGTTCCAGCCATCGGAGTTATAGATAGCTGTTCCAGCCACTGAGTTATATATAGGCTCAGTCAGTGGTTCCAGCGGCCACTGAGTTATAGCTGTATAACTCAGTCAGTGGTTCCAGCACTGGCAGAAAGCAAATGTGGTTATCCAGAGGTAAAAAGTTCATCAGCAGTGCAGGCGCAAGGATAGCGTCGGTAAACTGAATAATCAGGTTAATAAGTAATACTGACTGGCCGTGTCGGTTGGATTTTTATTCTCCAATTTACCTCACCTTGTGCGAGATCAAATATAACGGAACACTCATTGACAAAACTTGAATATATCAAGATACACTGCAATACAATGCGATACGATAAGATAAGATAACATAAGATACCCTGAAATAAGATAAGACAAGAAATTCAGTTGATCCCAGGATCAACACGAGCCGAAACATTGACAATATCAAAGAAACAGGGAGTTCTACACCTGTTGGTACAGGTAAACAAAATAATAGTGTTGATGTGTCCTGTTAAATTGTCTTTTCGGCGTTTGTACATAAATGGGAGATATAGAGAATACTACATGGCTTGCTGTGTCGTACCAGATTTACACGAGTTGTTTTTTTAAATATTGAACTGCGAGCGAAATCGAGCTGTTCACTATTTGAAAAAGCAACGAGTGTAAATCTGGTACGGAACAGCAAGCCATGTAGTATTCTGTTTATCCTACATACTGTACTTACGTGTATTTTACTGAAAATGTCCTGCATTCGAGGCAGCTAAATTGAAGACGCTTGTTTTAGAACCTCGATCTCTTCTAAAGCCTCGTGCAATCTATTACGTCAAAGCAAAGAAACGTCACTCTGAAAGTGTGGCGTGACGTGTTAGTTCTAAAGATTCATCGAGGGTAATTAGCGAGCGCAATTTGTGTTTCTATAATGACGTTTGTCTCGGTGACTTTGGCATCATAAGCAGTGGAAAAACAGGTCCCTGCCAGACTTGCTTGACATGACCTCATTTACATGATATACACACGTGTGATTTGAACGATTATTATCTCACGGGTGTCTCTCTCACGTATGTAGGATAAAACAACTATCGCAATATCAAGGAAGAAGATTGTTGTGAAAGTAATGCAATAATGAATAAGAGCTCAATCATGAATAAGACCTATTGGCTTAACAGAAAGGAAGAAGGCTACTCTACCTTTATGGAAGTGATGCAATAATACTGGTATTGGTGACAGAAATATGTTTTCCACCAAGAAACCGATCGATCAACCAAGGAACCAAAAGACAGAGCGAGCGATAGACGTTGCAACAGGTAGGAATGGTATTGTTTTTGGTCTGAATGAGCGTCATACAGTGGCATGTCACAGTGAAGAAGGGAAAGTAGTAAAAGTAGTTATAAATAGAAATGAATGAAATCAAAGTGTATGATGCAAATAACTTTATTTAAAATTATCACTGAGTCACAAAATAATAAAGCAAGAAAGAATACAGTGTTAGTGAAACTGTTGTAAATGGCAAAATGCTGTTGCCATGAATACACATTTGAATGCTAGTAATGTTGCACCAATATATGACATTGCCTGTTGTAAATGGCAAAATGGTTTATGAAAGAGATTTACAGTTTCACTCCAACAAAAAATGTAAGCTTACTTCGTAGCTTTCGGTAGCTGTTGCCATAAATACCCAAAGACATACACAAATTATACAAATAATATAGCATCAATATAGGACATTGTTACGGATGGTTTTTCGTGTAAGTGTCTGTGTGTATTTGTTACTATATCAGAAAATATGCGTGCTCTGCTCTGTTTACTAACTAACTTTGACTCACACACACACAGCACTCAAACTAGGTACAAAGACTGAAACACAATTACTGCCCTTTGCCCTCGTACCTATATTGTAACATCAACACAAAAATACAAATATGTTATCTCTCATGCAGTCTACAAATCACTTGCATTCACGTAGAAGAATAATATCTTGAAAACGCGTAGGAGACTAACTGTCTCACGATTGACGAAGTCCTAATCTCACACAATCCTTCTGACGATTATGTTTCCTGTTTAACACAGTTATCACTTTACGCACATTTCACATGTCACGTAATTCTCAGTTGACGAAGTCCTCGTCTCACACAATCCTTCTGTCGATTATGTTTCCTCAGTGGTAATTCACACATACAATGACTACACACTATTCAACGGGTACATACTCTGGATCCATATCACCCACGACAGAATACAGCTCGTGGTGAATATGGGGTGGGGTTCCACCGGTTTCCAGAACTCCTGCGCTGATACAACCTTGCGCCCACAATCCACGGATCCGTGGCGCCAAGGAGGGAATGCCCGTCTCTTCTTTCTCTCCCGCCGCCGAGTGGTGCATTCGTCACTCCGACCGGGGTGCTGCGTAAAAAGTTTATGCTACCATAAGTCTCAATTCTTAGATAAACTTTTCCACAAAATAATACTGCCATTCTTTCTCAATACTATTCATTTATCCGTCAACTAGCTTATGCTGTTACAGTATGTACAACAGCTCATTCACAAATGACTTCATTACAAAAGAACATACAAACATTCTCTTTTCAACAATGGCTGACAACAGCTCACGCTTTCCAACCCAATTTACAACATGACTCTCACAGTCATTTCACAAGTCAATATTACTGAGCAAAATACAATTCAATAAATACCTGTATATTCACAGCATAGAATCACACATGATTCTTCCACAACACGAGTCGTACAGCATTCGACCTCAATGTTTGGTGAGCAACATTACAACTAAACGTGGAGACACCCAGAGACACGTCTGCTCTCCCCAAATGTCTGTAATGCTCTGTCTTTCACAATCCAAAATGGCTTCCTCCTGTTAACAATCTTCTCTCTCATTGGTCAATAGCAGCCAATGGAGATATACTTTACAAAAATAGGTCACCTCATCTCAACAGGTGATTTCTGCACTCATGTGAACCACAAGTATGGCAAGCCAATCTGTACACATGTGTTAAACACTTTTTAGACTAAATTATGTACAAATCCATTTGTCACAGACATTGTATTGATATTACCTACAATGATATCTGTCGTCAAGGTTAACAAATGCTGACTAGATGTAACAAAATAGATACAATATTATAATACTAAAGTGAGTGCTTAGTCATGCAGAGTGGCGTTTGCATAGAATTGAAGTCTATTCGTCACGAGGGTGAACAGCATGATAACTTTCCTGTATAATACTTCTTCAAAAGGAACACTTTATTATATTTAAATATCTGGGAAATTGTGGTTAAAAGACTTCGTTACTTCTTGATTGTTATTTACTATTATATTGAAGTGAATAGCAAAACGCTGTATTTGAAAACAGCATGGGATTTATATATATATATATATATATATATATTTTGGTATCAGGTAATGCCCTAGTTTTTACAAATTGTAGCAAAGTCGATTAACTTTACTATGTACGATGTTTGCTTGCAAATTACAACACAAACGCGAAAAACTTAACTATTTGTAGAGTTCTAAGGCATTGCAGACAAAGCAACTGCAAGAAAGTCAGGTTTTAGCAGTGTGAAAATCCGCTGAAAACGGTCTTATATCCCTTCCGTTAACATGGCTTCGTCCGGCCATACATGTAGGCTCTTATGACACTGACCCTGAGCTGACCCTGAGGCACTGAAAAGGTTTTCACGGAAAAAGTCTCTCGAAGAACGAAATGGGTTCGGTGCATTTGTCAGTCTGTCACATGTTGAAGGGCCCCATACGGGTTGAAAGAGATAAGGTACTGTCGTGTTTTTCCCAAACCTAGTGCACTACCGTTCTCACGAGATAAGTTACTTCTGTTTTGTTCCGGTTTTTCTCTCCAATTGACACCATGTATGAGAGATGAAACAGAAAAGCCTGTTGTGAAAATGCAAAAATTTGGAGGTAAAAACGAAACAAAACAAAAGTAACTGTTCTCATGACAACGGCAAACAACGACACCGCCCTCAGCTAATTCAAGAAATCACCCCCCTCCTGCTAGGTACACGTTAACCTCTGCTTTGACCTGTGTGCCAAGAGTGAGATGAGAGAGAGCAGAGACACACACACTCCCGCGCCGTAGATCAGATTAATAGGTGCTTGATTTTGGTATTTTGATTTTACATAACATTAAACCTTTCTTCTTATTATTATTATGGTGAGCTTATATAGCTTTACATATTAATTTCTGCCGTGTGAAATGGAATTTTTTTTACAGACAGACAGACAAACAAACATTTTTTACACACAATATATAACGCATTCACATCGACCAGCAAACCTCAAGCCTGTTAGGCGAGCATTCACCTTTCGCGGCCTTTATTCCAAGTCACACGGGTATTTGATGGACATTTTTATCTATGCCTATACAATTTTGCCAGGAAAGACCCTTTTGTCAATCGTGGGATCTTTAACGTGCACACCCCAATATAGTGTACACGAAGGGACCTCGGTTTTTCGTCTCATCCGAAAGACTAGCACTTGAACCCACCATCTAGGTTAGGAAAGGGGGGAGAAAATAGCGGCCTGACCCAGGGTCGAACACGCAACCTCTCGATTCCGAGCGCAAGTGCGTTACCACTCGGCCACCCAGTCCCATGGGGTTCATGGTCATGGCAACAGCCTTAATAATATTATATCATGTATAATATTACATTTCAGCATATGTGAATTACATGTCATCATACCAAACTGTCATACATTTTTATTCCCACATCATTCTGATTGATCACAACCAAACCTACTATCAGTGGACACATCCAAATACAAGCGCCTGTTCTTGACAACTTGCGACTGATCTAAAAATAAAAACCAGTGCAATTTCCTCGGTCTGGCTTTGCCACGACACTCACGGTTTGGCCTGTAGGTAAAATGTACAATGTATTTTCTGATTTGTGCACAAAAGCTTTTTTCTTTTTTCTTTTTTTTAACATAACAATGTTTAATGTCATTGTTTGTTTAAAAGACCATGGTCACATTTGTAAAAAAAATGTTAAATTAGAAAATAAATAACATTTTGGTTCATGATTTTTCCTACACCTGTGCTGAAAAAAAGAAATAAAAATGTCGGTATATAAGTCACTCAAATACAGCAATGCATGAATGGCTCGGTTTGAGTTTGTTGCGGTTGACCCTGCACAAATCGACCTATGATGTTTTTGTTCAACAATTTTGCCGTCACCCCTCCCATAGGGTGACGTATTCCACAACTTCCTGTGTTCCTGTGTTGCTCAGTGATTTTGTTAGAATTCAAATTCTTGTGACACACTTCTTCTTGTTCATTTCCTGTGCCTGTGATTTGTTTGAGCACATTGTGAGGTATTTCACCACAGACTACAAACGGCGACTTCCTGTCACGTGTTCGCCCATGAACAAAAATTTCTCCTCCTGCACGCTACTTACCCGTCGCCAAAGACGACCCGCTCGTGCGGCTCGTCAATAAAGATATGATGAGATGATATGAAATGAGACAATGTGACGTAACGTAACATAACAAAACATAACATAACAAAACAATACACACAATAAAAACAAAACCGGCAATACATAGCATAACAGCAGTACGTCTCAATGCCACTAATGAAAAATGTAGTATGTCAGTGGCTCTAGTGTAAATACGTAATCAAACCTTTTCATTTAACGCGTGTTGGGGGCATCTCTGCTGATTCTTATAATAAGTGATGACTAGCATCTTCCCAATTCACCGAATGGTCATCATTGACTCCAGCCTGCCTAGGTCGTCACTAATTGCTAATGTCAATGATAGTGTCACCAACACTGGAAAGTCACACCGAAGTTTCAAACTAATTGGAGAAATATAGGTGTTGTGTGTCGATCGAAGGAAACAGACTTGAGGGGCCTCGCGTGGCAACATCTGTTGACTTGGTTACATACCTTTTGACTTATTTGATCGATTATTCTTGTGGTGTTGGAATTAGGGGAGGGGGAAAGGTGGGTTGAAGAAAAAACTTAGCGACCGTGGCTATATTCCAGGTAGACTAAGGATTTACGGTCACACACTCAAGCACACACGCACGCACGCACGTACACACGCACACACACACGGAAAACGCAACTACACACAGCCAGAAACACAGGAACGCAGAGACAAAATTGTGCAATATTCCCTTTACTGGCTTGCCTCAACTCGGAGAGATCTCAAACCGAAACTACAAAGTTAGGCTGTGAACTAACATTCAACTCATGGTTCGATTTAAATTGCATAAATATTATATCCCGAACATAACGTTGAGAGCTTTCCAATCTTGCATGGTCTAGACACGTCGACGCTGAATACCATCCTACTTTGGGATTGATATGCCAATGTCCGACGATGGGATGGATATAGAGAATACCACATGGCTTGCTGTGTAGAACCAGATTTACACGAGTTGCTTTTTTAAAATATCTAACTGCGAGCAAAAGTTCAATATATTTATTTGTAGTGTAAATTATACGTAACCAAACCTTTTCAAATAAATATATTGAACGAAAGTTACAATATGTTGTGTATTGTTTTGTTATGTTATGTTTTATGTAACGTTACGTTACATTATCTCATTTCATATTGAACTTTCAATATTTGAAAAAGCAACGACTGTAAATCTGGTACAACACAGCAAGTCATGTAGTATTCTCTATATCCATCCATTCTCTTTGTACTACATACTGCACTTACATGCCTTCAGCTCCAAACATCCCTGAGTCGACGCGAGCAAATTTAAGACGCTTTAAAATGGAACCTCGATCTCTTACATTGCCTCGTGCAATCTTTGACGTCAAAGCAAAGTAACGTCACTCTGGAAAGCATTGCGTGACGTGTTTG
Organism: Littorina saxatilis; assembly: GCF_037325665.1. Lineage (NCBI taxonomy): Eukaryota > Metazoa > Mollusca > Gastropoda > Littorinimorpha > Littorinidae > Littorina > Littorina saxatilis. The sequence goes on along the minus strand of NC_090256.1, from coordinate 73,113,125 downwards.
TTCTGAACATTCTTTCAGGGGAAATATCAAGGGCAAAACGTGTTTCCTTAATGACGTTTGTCTCGGTGACTCTGGCATCATTCGCAGTGGAAAAACAGGTCCCTGCCAGACTAGTTTTACATGAACTCATTCACATGAACTGTGGTGAACGATATTGTTATGTCATGAGTGGTCTCTCTCACGTATGTAGGATACGTCATTAATATGTCCTATTATGCGATTTCATTATTAGTTGGACGTAGGCCTGATGAAAAATCATAAGCTCCAGGGATAGATTATATGTATAAATGAACTTATACCGGCAGCTGATCTACCAACCAACAGGAAATGAGTATGCCTTTCAGGTGAGGTAAAAGACGATTTTCGGAAATAACTCCGTCGGGTTTGTATTGGGCGTGAAAGAGAGACCTTTCCGCGCGTTTCCGACACACTCCTCACTAGTGATTGGCCAATATTTGTACGACGTTTAGCAAGAAAAGGTCACTCTCCCACAGCCCATACAAACCCGACGGCGTTTTTACACCCCCGGTATAGGGGTGTGTATAGGTTTCGCTCGATGTGTTTGTTTGTTTGTTTGTGTTCGCATATAGATCTCAAGAATGAACGGACCGATCGTCACCAAACTTGGTGAACAGGTTCTATACATTCCTGAGACGGTCCTTACAAAAATTGGGACCAGTCAAACACACGGTTAGGGAGTTATTGGTGGATTAAAATTATACAAGGACTTATAGAGGAACATCTTAATGGTCAAAGGGAAATAACCATTCTCACTCAGTCACTGCCACCAACTGAGAAGGTTATTTCACTTTGACGGGGGTGTTTTTCCTACCTCGTAGGAATTTTTATTTCTTCGGAATTCGTCTTTTACTCGCCGGCATCTTGCAAGCGAGATTTATCGACGATTTTGAGATAAGTTCATTATTTGTACCATAATGGTCTGTCTGTCTGTCTGTCTGTCTGTCTGTCTGTCTGTCTGTCTGTCTGTCTGTCTGTCTGTCTGTCTGTCTGTCTGTCTGTCTGTCTGTCTGTCGACTTAAAAGATCACTGGGTCAATGTACTGTAAATGTAACGTTTTGTTTTGTCAATAATTAAACGTTCCAATAACCTAAAATTCTCACTTACATTTATTAAAAACAAAAAACAAAAAACCGTAACGTAACATTTTTAACAAGCACTAGTTTTGGATATCGCAACCGCACTGGTTTCTTAAATCAGAACTTGTAGAAAAAGAAAAAGAAAAGAAAATCTTGTGGAAAAGGTTGGTATATAAAACACACATTCTTTTCTGTACAGAACGAAAAAAGAATGTGTTTTATATACCGACCTTTTTCTTCTGTACAGAAAAGAATGGTATCCCACTAAATATTAAACACACACTCTCTCTCTCTCTCCATCCCTGGTAATTTGACGGAACAATGCGCTGATGGTCTTGATGGCATTCTCCCACGTGCATGAGAAAAGGCAATTAGTCCCAAGTCGAGTAAGGACGAAATGGAACCGCAAGGTGACCAAAAGACTGGCCAAGCAGGCAGCCTCCCACACGCCAAAGTTTGTGGAGAGGTTCAGAACAGCGCGGTTGTCTCTGGACGGACACCGCAAGGTGACCAAAAGACTGGCCAAGCAAGCAGCCTCTTACACGTCGTGGTTTGTGGGGAGGTTTAGAACTGCGCGGTTGTCTCTGGACGGACACTGACGACGGAAAAGCTACTCTGTGTACGCACAACTAAGATTTTAGACTGTAACCTGTTTAATATCCCTAATAAACTTAGACACCTGTGAGGCCCTGAAGAATTATCTTCCATCCCAAACTAAGATTTTAGCGTATCACCAGACAACAACCCTAATTGGTTTTGATTTATGCGAGGACGTAAAACGTTATTGTTCGTACATTTTGGGAACATATCTGATGGATCTCTGCGATCTCACCTTGGCTGTCAGTCGTAGAATTATCACAGTTCACAGACCTGCAACGGAGAAAGGGCAGTTTAGCAGAGTCGTGTATATACTATAGTGCTCTGTCCTGTAAAGGTTTAAGTCAAGCTTATCCTGCGACAACCGTGCTTCTCAAAAACTCTCGACAAATTAGCATTGCATTGACTTCACTGATTGGTGCAAATACGATGTTTATTGAAGAACGTTGTATTGGGTGGGGCAATAATTCGTCTTTTTTATGTGAAGAATGATGCTGTAGAAAACAAAACTGAGTGGAGGTGGTACGGAAAATAGGTCATTGTGTGTGTATGTGTGTGTGTGTGTGTGTGTGCACGGTGTGTGTGTGTGTGTGTGTGTGTGGATGCGTACGTGCGTGCGTGCGTGAGTTCGTGTGTGTGCGAGTGCCGCCTTCTGTGTCTGCGTCTGCGTTTGCGTCAGCGTGGGTGCGTAAGCGAAATACATGTGTTAAGTGGATTGCGCGTGTGCTACGTACTTATTAAAGGCACAGTAAGCCTCCCGTAAACCATCACAGATACTTTCAGGCTTTTACACACAGTACAAACACCCTTCCATTTGAACGCTCACCGAACGGGAACATCATAGGTGCCCTACGTAAAGAGCTAGCAATTTTCAAAGAATTAATTTTGCGGATTGTCTGTCAGACAATCGGACGGTGCTTTGTTGCGCTTCTGGCCTAACTTTTGAAATCTAAATAATAAATTGACAGCTTGTTATACAAACATTCTTAAATCATAAAAGAAATCTTTTTTCATCAAGACAAGATCAGAACAGTACGAAGTTTTGAAAGTTTAAAAAAAGATAGCCCGGAAGCAAGGTCACGCAAGGTCGTGGTTCTCGTAGCAGACGACGCTGCCTGGTGCCAGTTCCTCTGAACCGTTAACCGCCACTGCTCTAGTTCGCAGCCGTTTCAATGTTGCATTTCAGATTCAAAGGTACACAATAACGTGCTATTGCAGATACGCTTACAGAGATTTGCATTGAAATGACAAACTGGCGGCTAAATTGTGAAAAAAAGGGAAACTGGATTACACGGGTTCAAGATGGCTCAGATAAACCACGCAAAAATAAATTCTTTGAAAATTGCTCGCTCTTTACGGAGGGCACCTAGAATGTTCTCAAGCGGTGAATGTTTAAATGAAATGGTGTTTGTACTGTGTGTAAAAGCCTGACAGTATCTGTGATGGTTTACGGGAGGCTTACTGTGCCTTTAATAACTGGCGAACTCCATTTCGTCTTTTCGTACGATGACTTTCAACTAATATCAGTCAGCCTGTTAACAGTTTTACCTCGTTTCAGCTCAGTCTATTTACGAGTCTGCTTAGACACACACACGCACACACACACACACACACACACACACACACACACACACACACACACACACACACAGAGTAGCACACCTACCCTTCATTTGCACACACACACACACACACACACACACACACACACACACGCACACACACAGAGTAGCACGCCTACCCTTCATTTGCACATACCCACACAGCCACCCTTAAACCCAACCACCCACCCTAATACCCACCCCCATAATACACACCGGCAGAATAAGTAACACAAATAAGAGCAGACGTCAGATTTTCTTCACATGAGATTTACACACGCATCATCTACCCGACAAGGATTTAATCTCAAGTCTATGTTACAGCTATCCCTTCATCAGCACAAGTTTATAAATGAAAGTCATTTGACAATTACTTTGTAAATGAAGTAACTGAACATGTGCACAAACAATGTGGTATATCAGATAATTACAAAGTGGCATCAATGTAGACATTTTGCATTTGGTCATTGCAAGTACCGTAAAATCCCAAGCAAACGCCCAGTATCTAGCAACCGCCCATCCCCCACATTTGGCCAAAAGTTGTGCAGAGGGGTCAATACCTAGCAAACGCCCACCCCGGTAGAAAACAAGTTTTAGGACAGTCGGCCTCTTATATCTACGATTGGTGCACACTGTTCGATGGTTCTCCTTTTTTTGGGGGGGGGGTGGGGGGGGGGAATAAAATTACGTCATGTCCCACAGTGAAGTCGTTCAGTGACGTTTTTTAATGAGTGTTTAACACTTCTCTATGTTCAGCCATGCCGAAGCACAAATCCTTTACAGTGACATACGCTCGTACAAACTAAAAGCCTTTAAATATCTTGAAAACGAAGCTGCAGACAATGTTTCGGTATGTGCCCGCGAGTTTTCTTCCAGAAGAAGCTGAGAGTGGAGACGACAGTGAAGACGATGATGTTGACTTGGAAGGACTATAATGAGCCCACGATCATCAACCCTACCAGATCTCCAAACAAGAGAAGAAACTGTGTGTGTGCTGACGTTAGTCCGAGAATGAGAAGAATCAAGGTCACTTGTGTTCTTTTTTTTCTTCTTTTTTGTAGCACAGATTTCTTTGTGTAAACAAACGGTGTGTTTAATTTTCATTAAAACTGCATAAATCACATGGTTGTACCACTTTATTTCTCTCGTGAAAATTTGATGACACGTTATCTTGCAAAGGGGTGGGTACCTAGAAAACGCCCACCCCCTACTTTTACCCGAAATCTGTGCAGAGGGGGGGAGGGGGGGGGGGTGTGGTGGGCGTTTGCTAGGGATTTTACGGTAACTGTGCAGATCAACAAATGAGAAATAAATACAAAATAAAAGACATATTGTATATGGTTTAATCAATCCTCATAAAATACAGTCGTTGAATTATTGAGTTACATACATGTTTAGGTATACAAATGATCTAGACCAAAAATGTGTACGTATAGCGTTATGAAATCAAGCATTTACGTCACACATTAGCCAAGTTCTACACGTCTGGTATAAATGAATTCTCTTGAGCGATCGTGCTGAAGACGAATGCGTTTGTTTCTACATTTTCTCCGTCTGTACAATTTTAGCCTAGCAAACTATTATGAAAGGACGTAGGGTGAGCAATAGCAGAACAGTGTGTGCTGTTTCCCTGGACACCAACAGATGAGTGTGGGCGGATTCATTCGCACAAAGGAGAAAAGACATTCCGGCGCCCGTTTTTAGACAGTGTGAATCGTGCAGTTTTCTAAAAGAAAAAGAAGTAATTTTAAGGCAGTTTCAGGCACACATGCGTTGCGTATACACGTACGAGCAGTGACAAGTATTAGATCTAAGAATGGATTTTTGTATTACTATTCACAAGGCTACTGTGACTGTGATTAGAACGTCTGCTACGCGTTGCACTTTCAGGCGTAATGAATCTGGACTAAGTTTCTAGTACATGTACCAACGCGGGTAACGTCATATCTAAATATGCACGTCTTGGCTGCACGTCCCGGGAACTGGACCTCTTTATTATGTCAAAACAGGATCTTTGATTGTGTTCATTTTCTTTAAACAAAACATATTTAAAAAAGACACACAAACATTTTTGTGTGAAAAACAAACATAACAATAAAACAATAACGACAGCCACGAATAACGCAGCAGCAAAATCATCGTCGTCATCAAAACAACCACAACAACTACAACAACAACACGACGACGACGATGACGACAACAAGTATGAAATACGTTCGGGTCACGAAGTCTCTTCTCTATTGTACATGTCACGGTCACAATGACTTTACACGGGAGTTCTATTCGAGTTAAACCAAAGAAAGCTGCCAACGCAGCCGAAGTAACAGTCAATATACATATATGCATTTGTTCTTCCCTCTACGAAAACAACAGGAACACTTGTGAGGCACATTGGTTTTGTTTTAAATGATACAACATAATTCGCAAATACGAGTGATACTCAACGACCTTGTATATATTTCTTAATTGCGATTGTGTCCACTTGCATTTGACCTGCACAAGGGGACGTATTTGGTGAGCGAACATAAGCAGTCTGTTTCAGATTTTTACAAATCATTTGGTATTTCTACCTTCACCGCTTGAAGTTCAGTCTTCCTTAATAATGCTATTTTGTAGTTCTACCAATTAAGTCATTCACACACACAAAACGAAAAAAACCCACCCACACCACACATCACCGAAGTCACACATCAACGATTTAACATGACGAAGATCATGTGGCTAGCTGCCACTAAGTCCGAATCCGAGTCTCTAAGGTAAGGTGGACCAAAATGTCTGTGTCCTAACGAATGAAGACCAGTCATTTCATTGTAAGCGTCTATGTCAAGCACCTCCAACAGAGGCCACTGACACAGAACATATAGACGTGATTTTGAGACACGACCGGGGTCATGTTTGCTTGACCAGACCACCATCGTCGAAAACATTGGCATCAATGTGTCAGCGGCGACCTTCACCTATGTCTGCTGTGTACGATGGGTTGCCCCGCAACGCAGATGTCGTCATAAGGCACGCGGAAATCGTCTTCCTGCACAACAGGAAGAAAGCATCATGAACAAGTGTGTTTTATTTGTCTCTGACGTTAACTGCGAGAACATCTGTCACGAAACGACAACACGATATCTATATATATATATACGACTAGTGTCTGTGTGTGTGTCTGTGTGTCTGTGTGTCTGTCTGTGCGCGATGCACGGCCAAAGTTCTCGATGGATCTGCTTCAAATTTGGTGGGCTTATTCAGAGAGACCCCGGACACAACCTCATCGATGAGATATTTCAACACGTGCTCTCAGCGCGCAGCGCTGAACCGATTTTGGTTCCACCTGAGCTACCCGGGCCCCCATACCGACACACCAAAGCCAAAGTTCTCGGTGGATCTTTTTCAAATTTGGACACCGTATTCAGCTACACCCCGGACACAATATCATCGATGAGATATTTCAACAAGTGCTCTCAGCGCGCAGCGCTGAACCGATTTTGGTTTTTCTGTTCATTTCACCATTCCCAGTAACTCTTCCTTATCTTCTCCAGTGTTTTGCGTTTATCTCCCTTCCTTCGTGTGGCTTCAATCCATATTCCCGTTTCTACGTTACTATTTTTAGAATGTCACTGCGCTGTCCAGAACGCTTCCCTTGCACCCGTAAGTTGTTCTTACTGTCAAAGTGAAAAGGTCGAATCAATTTATAGCCACGCGAAAAATACACTGTCACCTATCTCTATATATTTATAGATATACATATACATATATATATATACGGCTTCTGTGTGTGTGTGTGTGTGTTTGTGTGTGTGTGTGAGCAACACCTGTGGATTTTAGAGTTCTGTTTGTGATGGGGTCTAGCGGCTTTTGTCTGTCTGTATGTTCTGGCATTTGAGAAGCCACAACAGATAATATAGGGCTAAGAAATAAGCTCTAAAATTCTCATTCCCGTTTGACAGGACTTCGCCTTCAAAGGTGATTGTGGTGAACCGCCACGCTGTCTGTCTTTGTCTCGCGATTCACCCTCTAGTCTGTCAATACGTCAGTGATGGTCAAAATGACAAACTCGACAGACGTCGTAAGAATATTTCTTGAATATTCACAAATAGTGGTCGTTGCTATTCGACCATGTACGCTTCTTGTAGAGAATTAAACACACATGGAACAGGTATAAAAGGACACGTGACATATTGCTGTGAACGCTTTTGTTTTGAGCTGTCTTTTCGTATTTTGTTTCAGAGGATTACAATCTCTCGACGGAAAAAGAGCCCAGTCCAAAACGGCGGCCTTTAAGTTTGAAGGTTTGGGGTTCAAATCCCCGCTGAGCTCCGATCTTCCAAATCATATAATTTTCAGACCTGCTGGTGCCTTCCCTCCTCAACCCTCCTCCGTGTGTCCACAAAATCGCAAGACCAAGTAGGAATGCGCACGGAGAAGGTCGTGTAATCTGTGTACATAATTCCGATGCAAAACAAGAGTGCATGTGGGAGTTGCAGCCCGAGAACGCAGAAGAATTGTAAGAAAAAGAATCTTTTAATGAAGGAACAGAGCAAGAAGCTACAGTAGAAGTCCCCTTTCAAGGACCCCCAATGTAAAACTCCCTCTCTTTTATCCCCCTGTGTTCTCAGACTTTCTCTTCATAACCTCGGTAAATGTACACAGATATTTGGAGGTCTGAAAAAGGGGGTTTAACTGAATCATTATAGCTGACAGCTTAGGCCAAATAAAAAATATATGTTGGTTTGGGGTAACCCGACCGACCCTAATTTTTCCCGCCGACCCTAAAAATATTTTTCACATCTCAAAAAAACAAAAAAATGTTTGCACATTTTGCGAACCATACCGAGACTATGGGAAGTAACCTCTTTTAAAATCGACTTTATATATATAAATTTTTTTTTTAAAAAAGGCGACCTACCGACCCTGTCCTTTTTGGTCACGTTACCCAAAACCAACATATATTTTTGTTTGGCCTTACCATGTCCTCGTCAGAGACGCTGTCGCCGCTGTGGTAACCATGGATACACTCCAGCCAATCAGCTCCGTGCGCGTGCAGCAGGTCAACGAGGTCGGAGTGCCAGCGCCCCCTGGCGAGCTGCAGCGCCGTCTGGTGGGCAAAGTTGGTGGCGTTGATGAGAAGCTGCGGATGTTGGAGCAGCGTTGAGATGATGGCGGGACTGGGATGGGCACTGTCCACTGCAAAGTGCAGAGGCGTTCGACCGCTCTTCCCGTCCTAAGGATGTCCGGCAACACGGGAAGAAGAGGAAATTAATGTACATTGTCGCGTGGGAGTCAATTCTCTGTAGCTCGGAAAAGACATGACAGTGTTGAGCCTTAATGACCGATATAAGGCTGAGGAGCATAATCCGCAACGGGGTAGGGATAGAAGAGAGACAAGACAAGACAAGACAAATTCTTTATTAACGAGAGTAATGGCATAAGCAAACAGGCGCTTTTTTACATCCGGCCCTCACCCATGAGAGGGACGAGAGAGAGAGAGAGAGAGAGAGAGAGAGAGAGAGAGAGAGAGAGAGAGAGAGAGAGAGAGAGAGAGAGAGAGAGAGAGACAATGACAATGACAATGACAATGACAATGACAAATTCTTTATTTACGAGGGTAATGGCATAAGCAAACAGGTGCTTTTTTTACATCCAGCCCTCGCCCATGGGAGGGTTTAATCTAATGATAATACGTTTTAAAAATGTTGGAATATCAATTAAAGAAGTAATAAAAGTAAACGACAAACAAGCAAACGATTAACAGACTAAACAAACAAAAATATACATACAAACGAACATGACATATTATTGTCAAAGGTATAATGAAAACTGTTTCAAGCAACAAAAAACGTGTGAAACTTCGAGGGAAGAAAAAATCCGTGAAACTGAGGAGTCAATGAAGCAACTACGTTGCAAGTAATAGCATGTAGCATCGTTACATAAGTCATGTTATGAAATTAATTAGGTACATTTATCTACTGAAACGTGTAAAAGGTACAAATAAGGCATCAACAATATACATATTCAGGCTAAGTGAGAACAAAATGTTCCATGTATAAGGAATGAGAAATATCTGTCTTTAAAAGTCTTGGCATTGACAGAATGTTTGAGACCGCTTGGAAGTGAATTCCAAAGATTAGTCCCCGAAAAGAGTAGGCCGAGGAGCATACATTTTTGTCGGGTCTCTTAAATTGTGGGAAGTGAATTGAGAAGAAAGAGGTGCAGGCGCTCTTCCAATTATGAGTTTATGCATCAAAACGCCTTTATTGTACACGAGTCTTGATTTAGGAGGAAGAATGTTTAAAAGTTTATAGTCTTCGTTGGAAACCGAGACTTGTAATAAAAATAACTTTGATTGCTCTTTTATGTATACTAAATAAAGGTTTCAGAGTTTTTGCACTCGCACAATCCCATAGTGTTGACGCATAATCAATGATCGATTGAATGTGAGCGTTAAAGAAAAGTTGCCTGCCATGCCTGTTCAAGAAGTGTTTTATTCTGGACAACAAGTAAAGCCTCTTGGAGAGTACTTTAAAAACTCCTGTAATGTGATCAGTCCACGATAAATCGTTATCAAGAATAACACCTAGAATTTTGTGTTTATTAACTTCTTCAACAATGTGATTATCAATCGTTAAAGGTGGAAGTTTAGATTTTAAGTTTTGGCGTTTTTGTCTGGTGGTAATAAGCATGCTTTTTGTTTTGTCTGGATTAAGAGCCATGTGGTTTAATTCGGTCCACGCTAAAAGCTCGTTAACACTTTCTTGAAGTTGTTTTGACAATACCTTCACATTTGAGTGGGAATTGTGAATAGTGGTATCATCAGCGAAGAGTTCACAGTTACTGCTTATGTGTAGGGGAAGGTCATTAATGTAAATCGTAAAGAGAAGAGGGCCGAGTACAGATCCCTGAGGAATGCCATAACCTACCGACTGCATGCTAGACATAGAGCCGTTGGCGCACACTGCTTGTACTCGATCAGAAACAAAAGACTTAATTAACGATATTGTATCATTTCTAAGGCCGTACAGCGCGAGTTTCCTAAGAAGTAGGCCATGATGAATCACATCAAATGCTTTAGCAAAGTCAACGAAGAGAGCAGCACATAATTTGTCTTCGTTGATCTTGCTCAACCACTGATCAACTAAAGAAACAAGTGCTGTGTGGCATGAATGATGAGTTCTGAACCCGGACTGATTTGGGTGAAATAAAGCATTTTCGTTAAAATGTGAGAGAGAGAGAGAGAGAGAGAGAGAGAGAGAGAGAGAGAGAGAGAGACATAGAGAGACATAGAGAGAGAGAGAGAGACAGACAGACAGAGAGAGACAGATAGAGACAGTCAGAGAGAGAGAGAGAGAGAGAGAGAGAGAGAGAGAGAGAGAGAGAGAGAGAGAGAGAGAGAGAGAGAGAGAGAGAGAGAGAGAGAGAGAGAGAGAGAGAGAAAGAGAGAGAGAAAGACAGACAGACATAGAAACAGATAGACAGAGACAGACAGGTATGTTTTATTTGTAGGCTATTGTGACAGTAATAAAAAGCGCAGACATAGAATCTTGTGTCTCGTGATCTCAAAGTGACTCGCACCAGAGGTTAAATTTGCTTGTTGATTATGTCGAGGACTGTTCAAAAAGTTATATGGTTGGAGTCTACATCTCTTGTAAAGGTCATACAAACAATTTCGAAAGAGTAAACCTATTTTGAAAGTTGATGAAGTCCTAAGGCCACAAATTACAAACAAAGTAGGGCTTCTTGTGCTAGACTCATACTTAGTAACCGTTTCACGAAGACACCACCGAAGACATTACTACAATTCTACTGTAGATATGTAAACAAATCAACATTCAAATCGTCAGGCGCGAAGAAAAGTGCAAAACAGAACAAAAAACAAAGTTACTTTACTACTAAAATGGAAAAAGAACAACTTTGTAACAAATTATAAAACTAAATATCAAGCATGAAACAGATAGAAACATGAAATTCAACGCGTGAGAGTGATAAGAAATTCCTAAACTGTGTTACACCCAAGGTTAAGGCATCCCTTTAAACACAGCGAACATGTAAATACCCCTTAACGTGCTATAGATGTTGAATCTTGATGCTACTACTGCCGCTACCCTTTACCCATTTTGTCATCTGTTCAGACTACACCTGAGAAAAATTGAATGAAAAGTAACGAGATATTTTTAAAAGATCGTTTATATAAGTTCAGAGGTTGCTAAGGAGAAAAATAACAAGAAAAGGAGGCGTTGCGCCTCTATTTATTGGAAACTTGCATAATGGCGTATAAGACTTTTGAACACGTACAAATCCCCATTGAATAAAGGAGTGAAATTAAAAACAAAAAACACAATTTGCCTGATTTCAGTCATTTCTTCTTTAATTTGTCTGTGTGTGTGTAAGGGGGGGGGGGGGGGGGTACGTCAATTGGGCGAGAGAACTATTTCAATTTTATTTTCAGTTTTCAGGGGTTGACTCTAGTCTTCGGTCTCTGAGGCCCCGAGTTTTCCTTAGATCTGTTGTACGTTAATGTATTTTTCATACACCATTTCTGCCTAGCACTGCCCCGCAACAAAATATTTGCCTGTTAAAGGACCAGACCACGCTGTTTTAAAGGTTATTAGAACCACTAACCGATGACTGAAGGTTAGAGAAATGCACCTAAAGATTCCAAAAATGTAAAGAAATTCACCGATTCGTAGCTTTATCATTGTGATTTAATTAAAAACGTTCCGCCAAATTCGTCTGCTAAACGAGACTTCGAAATGGCCGCCAGTAGACGAGAACCGGTAGTGACGTCATTTCGTGTACAGCTTAGGCTCAAGTGGGCGTTTGCCTACATCGAGCATCAACAACACGCCGAAGGAATGCGCACGGCTGCTGATAGCTATGAAGTATAGAAAAAAGGTTCAGGCATCAGTTGTCACCTTTTTCCGATGGGCTTACAACTTCTGCAGCAAGACTGATTAACTGGAAACGGCCAACACGATGTGCTGTGTTTCGCGACACTTTCTTCCAATGTGAACGCACAAAACAGCTGTTGCCTGACGCAGTTCCAGTTCCGACAATTGTTGACCACTCACAGGAGGTCAGAAACCGGATACCAATGTCATCAGAACGATCTGCTTTCACTAAACGCAGACGAAAGGAAGTGAGTACATGTATACTGAATGTGTTCTGTAAGGGATAGGGGTTCAGTGTCACTGGGCGTTTTTGTCAGACTGACAGTATTTGTAGTGGAATGGCATCTGTTCCTAATTTTAAGCACATGTGTTAAGATTACAGATTAAAACATATATCTGTTACTACATGTCCGTCCCCATGCACCCACCTTAAAGTTCCCTCTCTCTCTCCCTCTTTTACACTCACCTGGGTAATCGATGAGTCTCAGGTTTAATCAGTGTCCGTCCATATACACATAGACATTCACACAAACACACACACGTTGTTATAGTTGTTATCTTTTAATTCAGTGTTGTATTAAATGGATAAAGAAATCGTTAATACAGCAAGCTTGCATGAATAATTTGCTGTTGTCCTTTTTTTCAGATCAGGTTCTGTAATACAGTAATTATAATTAATACAAGTACAAATTCATGTTTGCAGTCATACTCATAGTGTGTGTGTGTGTGTGTGTGTGTGTGTGTGTGTGTGTGTGTGTGTGTGTGTGTGTGTGTGTGTGTGAAAAGCACTTTGATACTTAAAACATCTGTGTTATTTGATTTTATTACAAAACTGCAGTCAGAATATTAAGCAGACCTATTCCAACAATACATTTTGATCAGCAGTAAATGTAATGTCAAATTATGAACAACAATCATGTGAGCAGATATATCTAACAGAAACAAATAGTCTAGCAAAATAATACAACCAAGTACATGTTCGGACATCATCATCCACATCAAAACATTGATTGTAGGAAGAGCACAACTCTGTGTTATTTATTACCACTGCTTCAGTCAAACTGCCAGTTCAACTTTATCTCTGTGGGTTTTTTTTTCTCTCAGAGTAACATGGGAAAAAAACCTTTAAAAAACTTGCATGCTACAGAGCTGGATTGTTTCTAGTGATCATGCAGCATGATTTATCCGCATAGAAAACTACTGAAACACCTAAACAGAAATAACAATGTCTACAGAAAAAAATCCACTGTTTGATTGCTGTCTGTAGTACTCCTCTTGCTAACAGTGGCATTAAAATAATTAAAACTAAGCTATGCTCTCTTGGGGGGGGGGGGGGGGGGGAAGTGCTCCAAGTACTTTTTGTGTCTACATAGGCAAAACAAAACTATGCAATGTTTCAGATTTCCTGACCCACCCTATGTTTTTCCTCCTTATCCTGGACTATTTTGGACTCTTACAAAAACTTGTGTACTTCAAAAATGACAAATCTTAATTTTGCAGGCTTACAAGGAAATTGACTCTTCTCTTACAACCAGAATACACCATGATTTCAAGCAAATAAAAAACTACATGCACCTGAGAAAAAAACACTTTAATTCAAGAAGTTAGACCTCCTAACCCCAGCTTTTCAATTCAATTCAATACGTTGTTGATGTTGATTATGGAGCTTAACGTCCTCCCAGGTAACTAGGGACCTATATTGGGACATGATTTTTTATACAATGTTAAAAGTGTAGGGTGTAATGGGGGGGAGGGGGACTGGAGGGTGACGGGGTGTAGTCGCTAATAAATTTAAAGGTGCGTTTATTATCTAATATACCAGACATTTTGTTTTGGCTGGTGTACAGAATAACATCACATAAAATCGCACTCGCAAAACACATAAAATGTACACATCAGTACACACATAACCCAAACCACACATATCCATACCAGCACCATCACACACATATCCACATACATACTCTAGTTTGTACATTATAAAAATAAATACATTATGATTAATATCATTACTAGTCAACTTAAATTAAGGCTCAAAATAGGTCTTAAGATGGATGTTATTTAGTGTAATGAAGAGATTATAAAAACCAAAAAAAGCTATGAGAAAGAAAAGTATGAAAGAATTATGCCCATTCTCCAGTGAAAGTTCTGCTGATTGTGGTAACTTTTTTTTCTGTCTAAAACAGGCATCAGGTTAACTGAACGAGCTGTTTGAGGGGGTGGTGATCCTAACACTGGCCTATGGCAACACTGGCCTATGGCAGCTACAACAAAGCTCTGCATACACAGCAAGACTACAATGCAACAGTGCCCAGACTTTGACTGCTACAGCTAGACCAGTTGACAAAGCTCAAGTTGTCACCAAGCAGGACGCCCCAACTGGCGACCAACTATATAGACTGAGGCTGCCTATCTCCAAATCTGACAAAGCAAGAATTGTTACGCAAGCTCCACATTTCTGTTTGCAGTTTAAGCCGACCTTAAGTATGCAATGGTTAAGCACATCCCCCCCCCCACACACACACACCCCGCAGTTGAGAGTTGTAATGTACCTTTTATTTATCTTACATACATTTGAAGCCTGTGTAGCTCTGTGACAGAAAGAGGTCTCTGATGGCAGCGACCAGACAGGCAGGAAGAACTTTCCTGTTCTTTCGGAAAGTCAGTGAGTGTGCAACTTGTCAGTATGTTCTGAACACATCAAAACATTTTCTTTAATCTAAGCTACATAATATCATGTGGATGCACTGATTGGGTGTAAATAATAACAGCAATTGGTACAGTCAATTCACTAAATGTGCAACAAAACCCTAATCATCAGACATTTTACAACAGCAAACTTCAACAGTCCTTTTACTTTCCTGAATGTCATTATTATTTATTAAAACATGCATCTAGAGCAACATACATATAAATCTTCTTTTATTAAAGTTCACCTGAAATTCAGGCTGCTTTCCCATGCAAAGTACAAATGCAAGTGTCCATAAACCAGGGTTTAATACATGTAGTATGTGAGTGAGTTCTGATGAAAAAGTGATTGTGTTGTAATATTGGTTATTACTGAGTGTTGATGTTACAATGATTACATTATAAAAACAACAACAACAGAACAATGTGAAGAGCAAACTTCTTCTGTGGGCATGCAAGTGAGTTAATCTTGTGTGTGTGTGAAACTATATTTGACTGAGTGTCACATTTAAATGACAACAGTTTTCTTGATAGCCTTTAAAAACAACAACAAATACATACATTTAAAAATCAAACAAATATAGGCACCTCAAAAAAAGTTGTATGTACACCTTCGTGGCTGGTGATGCATTCTTGCTCCCCTGCAAGTTTTCATTCTACAATGTACCTCAGGCTAGCTTCCTCTCTCTCTCAAATCTGCCCCTCCCACACAATACAACAGGTACAGTGGCCACTCTGACACCAGTCTCTGAAATAATCAAGAACAGTTAAAACTGCGATGAGCTGTTGTTCTTTTACTCGTGAATGCAATGCATGAACACTTAAACAATATCCCACTTATTCGCGAGTGCGTTGACAAGGCGAGAGTGAAAAAATAGCACAGACTCGAAAGCAGACGATAAGTTCAGCACAGAGAGCGGGCGTGTTTACCTTTGATCGCTGAGACAAACAGAGTCGCAATTTTCATCGTCACTGTCTTTTCACTACTGCTGGAAGTGGCCTCCGCTCCTCATCTTTCATGCTTGATTCGAGGAGAGAAACTGGTAGTTCGAACATGTACGGTTCAATTTCGTCTGCAGTCACGCTTGTTGCCATGTTGGTAAACGGCATCTTCACACTGTGTGACGTCACGGATAATTTATTCATAAGCCAGTCTCGCGAAGATCACGCGGCACAATGGCGGGTCGTTTTGGAGAAGAAATCCGTCGCTTCGGTCACAAAATTCGTCGGATTACGGCCTTACAAGATTCCGAAGTAAACCAAACATTGTTGAAGACGGTAAGAAAGTGGTTTTCTAACTAACTGCAAACATCGGGAAGTGTTCGGTCGCGCAGGAACACGATTCGAAGCGTTTTTGACGCTAAAACAGCATGGTCTGGACCTTTAAGTACGACCCTGACAATGGTCAATGGTATTCTTGACCCTTGGATTCTTGGATTGAGCTTTGATCTTTTAGTTATTTGTGTTTGATATTTGCCATATTCATTTTCTGGTGTGCGCCTCACCCGAGACAGACTTCCCTTGTTAGTCACGATCATAAATATAACAATTCCAGTCAATGTCCTTGTTAGTCACGATCATAAATATAACAATTCTGGTCAATGTCCTTGTTAGTCACGATCATAAATATAACAATTCCAGTCAATGTCCTTGTTAGTCACGATCATAAATATAACAATTCCAGTCAATGTCCTTGTTAGTCACGATCATAAATATAACAATTCCAGTCAATGTCCTTGTTAGTCACGATCATAAATATAACAATTCCAGTCAATGTCCTTGTTAGTCACGATCATAAATATAACAATTCCAGTCAATGTCCTTGTTGGTCACGATCATAAACATAACAATTCCGGTCAATGTCCTTTTTAGTCACGATCATAAATATAACAATTCCAGTCAATGTGCTTGTAAGTCACGATCATAAACATAACAATTCCGGTCAATGTCCTTATTTGTCACGATCATAAATATAACAATTCCGGTCAATGTCCTTATTTGTCACGATCATAAATATAACAATTCCAGTCAATGTCCTTGTTAGTCACGATCATAAATATAACAATTCCGGTCAATGTCCTTGTTAGTCACGATCATAAATATAACAATTCCAGTCAATGTCCTTGTTAGTCACGATCATAAATATAACAATTCCAGTCAATGTCCTTGTTAGTCACGATCATAAACATAACAATTCCAGTCAATGTCCTTGTTAGTCACGATCATAAATATAACAATTCCAGTCAATGTCCTTGTTAGTAACGATCATAAATATAACAATTCCAGTCAATGTCCTTGTTAGTCACGATCATAAATATAACAATTCCGGTCAATGTCCTTATTTGTCACGATCATAAATATAACAATTCCAGTCAATGTCCTTGTTGGTCACGATCATAAACATAACAATTCCAGTCAATATCCTTGTTAGTCACGATCATAAATATATAACAATTCCAGTCAATGTGCTTGTAAGTCACGATCATAAACATAACAATTCCGGTCAATGTCCTTATTTGTCACGATCATAAATATAACAATTCCAGTCAATGTCCTTATTTGTCACGATCATAAATATAACAATTCCAGTCAATGTCCTTGTTGGTCACGATCATAAATATAACAATTCCGGTCAATGTCCTTATTTGTCACGATCATAAATATAACAATTCCAGTCAATGTCCTTGTTAGTAACGATCATAAATATAACAATTCCGGTCAATGTCCTTATTTGTCACGATCATAAATATAACAATTCCAGTCAATGTCCTTGTTAGTCACGATCATAAACATAACAATTCCGGTCAATGTCCTTGTTAGTCACGATCATAAATATAACAATTCCAGTCAATGTCCTTGTTAGTCACGATCATAAATATAACAATTCCAGTCAATGTCCTTGTTAGTCACGATCATAAATATAACAATTCCAGTCAATGTGTTTGTAAGTCACCATCATAAACATAACAATTCCGGTCAATGTCCTTATTTGTCACGATCATAAATATAACAATTCCAGTCAATGTCCTTATTTGTCACGATCATAAATATAACAATTCCAGTCAATGTCCTTGTTAGTCACGATCATAAACATAACAATTCCAGTCAATGTCTTTGTTAGTCACGATCATAAATATAACAATTCCAGTCAATGTCCTTGTTAGTCACGATCATAAATATAACAATTCCAGTCAATGTCCTTGTTAGTCACGATCATAAAGATATAACAATTCCAGTCAATGTCCTTGTTAGTCACGATCATAAATATAACAATTCCAGTCAATGTCCTTGTTAGTCACGATCATAAATATATAACAATTCCAGTCAATGTCCTTGTTAGTCACGATCATAAATATAACAATTCCGGTCAATGTCCTTATTTGTCACGATCATAAATATAACAATTCCAGTCAATGTCCTTGTTAGTAACGATCATAAATATAACAATTCCGGTCAATGTCCTTATTTGTCACGATCATAAATATAACAATTCCAGTCAATGTCCTTGTTAGTCACGATCATAAATATAACAATTCCGGTCAATGTCCTTATTTGTCACGATCATAAATATAACAATTCCAGTCAATGTCCTTGTTGGTCACGATCATAAACATAACAATTCCAGTCAATGTCCTTGTCAGTCACGATCATAAATATAACAATTCCAGTCAATGTCCTTGTTAGTCACGATCATAAACATAACAATTCCAGTCAATGTCCTTGTTAGTCACGATCATAAATATAACAATTCCAGTCAATGTCCTTGTTAGTCACGATCATAAATATAACAATTCCGGTCAATGTCCTTATTTGTCACGATCATAAATATAACAATTCCAGTCAATGTCCTTGTTAGTCACGATCATAAATATAACAATTCCGGTCAATGTCCTTATTTGTCACGATCATAAATATAACAATTCCAGTCAATGTCCTTGTTGGTCACGATCATAAACATAACAATTCCGGTCAATGTCCTTTTTAGTCACGATCATAAATATAACAATTCCAGTCAATGTGTTTGTAAGTCACCATCATAAACATAACAATTCCGGTCAATGTCCTTATTTGTCACGATCATAAATATAACAATTCCAGTCAATGTCCTTGTTAGTCACGATCATAAATATAACAATTCCGGTCAATGTCCTTGTTCGTCGTGATAACAACATGTAAACGTTGAGCTTTTGATTCGTGAGTCTTTCAGTTTTTGAATCATGTTTTCTTTTAAAGGCCAAAAACATCCGGCGTCGCTGGTAACTTTGTTTGTTTGTTTGTTTGCTTAACGCCCAGCCGACCACGAAGGGCCATATCAGGGCGGTGCTGCTTTGACATATAACGTGAGCCACACACAAGACAGAAGTCGCAGCACAGGCTTCATGTCTCACCCAGTCACATTATTCTGACACCGGACCAACCAGTCCTAGCACTAACCCCATAATGCCAGACGCCAGGCGGAGCAGCCACTAGATTGCCAATTTTAAAGTCTTAGGTATGACCCGGCCGGGGTTCGAACCCACGAAGCAGCCACTAGATTGCCAATTTTAAAGTCTTAGATATGACCCGGCCGGGGTTCGAACCCACGACCTCCCGATCACGGGGCGGACGCCTTACCACTAGGCCAACCGTGCCGGTCACCAAGAGCGTATACTCGTAGCATCGTCAGTCCACCGCTCGTGGCAAAGGCAGTAAAATTGACTAGCCAGAATAACGCGGTAGTGGTTGCGCTGAGCAAGATAGCACACTTTTCTGTATCTCGGTTCTTTTTAACTTTCTGAGCTTGTTTTTAATTCAAGTATATCATATCTGTATGTTTTTGGAATCAGGAACCGACAAGAATTAAGATGAAATTGTTTTTAAATCGATTCCGGAAATTTAATTTTAATCATAATTTTCATATATTTAATTTGCAGAGCTGGTTTTTAATCCAAATATGACATATTTATATGATTTTGGAATCAAAAAATAATGAAGAATAAGATGAAATTATTTTTGGATTGTTTTATAAAAAAATAATTTAATTACAATTTTCAAATTTTTAATGACCAAACTCATTAATTAATTTTTAAGCCTCCAAGCTGAAACGCAGTACCAAAGTCCGGCCTTCGTCGAAGATTGCTTGACCAACATTCCAATCCATTTGATAAAAAAATGAGGGCGTGACAGTGCGGCCTCAACTTTCACAAAAAGCCGGATATGACGTCATCAAAGACATTTATTAAAAAAAACACGAAAAAAACGTGTGGGGAGAAACTTTCATGTGAAGTTTCATGAAGATCGGTCCAGTAGTTTTTTTCTAAATCGCTCTACACATACACACAGACACACACACACCATGCACGACTCTCGTTTCGATTTCCAATCTATGTTAAAACATTTAGTCAAAACTTGACTAAATGTAAAAACAGGACAAATACAACACATATAGGAAAAAAATTAATGTTGACAACAACAACTAAATCAAGCTCTTGGGAATTTTATAATAACAAGACGGTGTGACCGCGAAACGGATGTTCGGCTTGAACAACAACTGACCTTGACGTTGACGTCAGTCCCGTGTTTCAAGAGCAGCGTGACAAGGTCGGGGTTGCCAAGCAGGACAGCGATATGCAGGCACGTGAACCCATCGTAGTTTCTCAGCCTCAGGGCCCCCATCACCTCTCTCTTCCGTCTCAGCATCAGCCCTTGCCTTTCCTCTCTGTCACCTGTGAAAAAACTTCTGTCGTCTTCTTCTGAATCTTCCCTGCTTTTGTGGACACCATCGCACGTGTGCCCGCTGTGGTAAGAGCCTACGTCTGTGACGGCAGAATCAGCCAGGGTGAGTAAGCTTTCACATTCTTCCTCGTTGTTTCTGTTGTCATCCCAGCCTTGCCTGACACTTTCAATGAAGGTTTCGTCTCCTCCATGGATAGCGCTGTTGAACCCGCTCTCCTGTTTCACAAGTCCTCCTCGCTGGTCAGAAGGCTCGTTCTTCTCACCGCCCCAGTCTTCTTCTAGGAGAGTCTTTAACGTGCGCAGATCGTTGCCTTGACAGGCGATGTGGAGGGGGGTGTTGCCGTGGCAATCCTGGAGGAGGAGGGAGGCCTCCAGACGGAGGAGGACGGTGAGGGCGTGGAGGTTGGAGGTGAGGGTGGCGAGGTGGAGGGGGGTCTGGTACAGGCGGTTGCGTTGGTTCACTTGCCCCTCCAGCCCCAGTAGCATGACGAGTTCCCACAGTTGAGTCACTGCCTGGATCACCGCCAGGTGCAACGCTCTGAAATTACAAACCCGAAAACAATCACAAACTGAGGACAGAAAAACAACAATGCCCAAGCAGACACGCACGTACACACGCAAACCACACATGCATACACACACACACATACGCCAGCGCGCGCGCAGACACACACACCACACGAACACACATACACACACACACACACACACACACACACACACACACACACACACACACACACACATACAGACACACACACGCGCACACACACACACACACACACACACACACATACACACACACACACACACACACAAAAGAAAACAAAGGGAGCAGTGCATTTTCCAGTCTTTCAACATCAACTGACAAAATTATGCAAATAACCAGTCAGGTAAAAAACGAGCTTTCATACAAATACTTTTCCTTAGACAGTGCCATGCGGGCATTGTGTAAACGCTGCACAGGTGATCCGATATGGTTTCATTTCTTTAGAGCTGTCGAACTTGTCTGTACAGAGCGAATACTCAAATTCTGGGGTTTCCAGTCGCGGTAACGGCTGTTTTAAGCACTTCGTTTCGAGGATAAGAGGGCGTTTAATGGCTAAACTCGCCTTTCCTGGTGAGGGAGAAAACAAATCAAACGAGACAGCAAGTGCTGGCAGGTTTATGTTAAGTGGTGCTTGCTTACAACTTTGGCATTGTTTGTCTTACATAAAGCTGTGGAACGCTAGATGCAAACAAATGTGGCTTTAAAACTGATAACTAACAAACAAATGTGGCTTTAAAACTGATAACTAACAAACAAACAAAACAAAAAACAACTAACTAACACACTTACACACAAACAAATAAACAAACAAACTAAAAAACTAACAAACAAACAAACAAGCTAGCAAACACAAAATACAGATAGAGACAGTGAAAGCGAAGAAACGAGAGAACGACAGGGAAACAACTAAAGGACAGAAACATTTACGAAAGAAAAAAGGAGGTAACAAAATAAATATATATAAAAAAACATAAAAAAAGAAAGAAAGAAAAAACGAAAGAAAGAAAGAAAGAAAAAAGAAAAATCAAAGGAAAGAAACAAAGAAAGAAACAAAGAGAGAAAGAATCAAAGAATGAACGGGGAAAAGCCGGAAAAAGAAACAAGGAAAAATGAAAAAAGCGAACAAAACTGAAAAAAAACCCCACTTAAATGAAGAATGCAGAAAGCAGTACTGATGCAAAAACAAACAAACAAACAAAAAAACAAATACAACCACGAAAACATACTAACCAACGTTTATCTTTGTAAACAGATCTTATTAGAACTCATTCTCGAAAAACAAAAGTGCAAGTTAAAAAATATAAATGAGCTTCCAAAGTAGTTACATCACCAACAAAAATGGAGAGAAAAAAGCCAGCTGATTAGTCATTAGAGAAACAGAGAGCGAGATAGAGATATAGATGGGGAGTGAGAGGGAGAGATAGACAGATAGGAGGCATTGCACATCGCAGACATTAGTTTCCGTTCTTTCCGTGTGATGTTACGTCAATCTATCTAAAGAGACCGTATACGTTCAGCTGGTAGTTCCAATAAGGATTTTTTGCTGATACCACCAGAAAGTATACGCTGAACGTACAGAACGTATACTGTGAGCTGCTGTGTAGCGGGCCCAGGACTGTATGGTTTGTGCTGTCTGAGCGATATGCAATGCCTCATAAATAGATATATTAGATTAGATAGATAGATAAAGTCAGCTTGAAAGGCAGAGCGAGAGAGAGAGAGAGAGAGAGAGAGAGAGAGAGAGAGAGAGAGAGAGAGAGAGAGAGAGAGAGAGAGAGAGAGAGAGAGAGAGAGAAAGAGAGAGAGAGAGAGAGAGCCTGAGAGAGAGAGAGAGAGAGAGAGAGAGAGAGAGAGAGAGAGAGAGAGAGAGAGAGAGAGAGAGAGAGAGAGAGGGCAACTTAGGGTTATGAAAGGATGCATTAACCCCTTAAAAACAAACAAACAAATATACAATGCATGAACAGCAGTACAATGCAATGAGGATGAAGATATATATAGGTGTTAAGTTCCGAATACGGACCACTCTTTGTTTCATGTTGATAAATAGCGTGTTTTCTTGTGAAAGTGTTTCTCTTCTTTTGTTTGGTAGTTTTTCTGTTTTAAGTTAACCTTCAGGTCACATTCAGAAAAATTAAATGCAGAAAAAATGAGAACCGTTCTATATTAGAAGTCTGGGCGCCTAATATATATATGGACCAAGAAAGAGGTCATCACAAATTATTGTAAAAAGCTCACTATATTTGAAAAAAATAACACTTTACAGATCAGTGTGCGATTCAGAATAATTGAAAAATAAATCAGATTTTTGGGGGGAAATCTTGAGCGCTATAGTTATTGGATATTTTGACGAAGCTTCATAATGAATTATTAAAACCAGAGATAAATGTAAGCTTTACGCCCACACGGCAAAGCCATTCGAGGCTAAGCAGTCTAATGTTTTGTCTTTTCTTTTATTCTACTTGTTGAATGTAGTCTTATATCAGGGGACATACACATACTTTGAAAAGTTGCTGTTATGTTTGGTTTGCTTTTGACAGACGCGGTCAATACTGCTAAAGTGTAACAAGTAAAATCCTAGCTGTTTTTCATACCAACTTTAAGTATGACTGTGTTCACAGACGGACAAATGTAGAGCGAACGCTGCCAGAAGTGTAAAGAAATTAAAACTACTAACGTTTTTGGGTTTTTTGTACTTCCATGTGACATATCTGTTTTGACACACGTGTATGTGCATGTTATCAAGAGAGGGTGTGGCGGATGAAACTATTTGTGAGCGGTGTTGCACAGTGTGTTGTGGTTGTTGTCAAATTAGGAGGTGGCCCGTATTAGGAGCCGGGTCCTTTCCCTTCTGGTCTCGCGTACCACAAACCCTAACGGCATTACAAACGGCATGTACAAGTTTTGCATTGCTTCAAAATAAACACCCAATAATAACCCAAATCAAAATAAAGTCGCAGAACCACGTAAACAAAAAACAACAACAACAAAACACAAAAGCAAAGAAACGAACAAAGAAACACACACAACCAAAAGAAAGAAACAGCAACAACAAATAAACAACAACAAATAAACAACAACAAATAAACAACAACAAATAAACAACAACAAATAAACAACAACAAAGAACAATTCGTATATGGGTGTAGCATTGCACACATGCCACGAAGAGACATACATCTATCACAGTGCAGTGGAAATGAGAATCCAGTGAGATTCCGAATCGCACTAGACTGACTAGTGGAGATTGGAATTCCAGTTTGCACTTGGGCAAACTAGAATTCTCATCTCCATTGGATATTTATTAGTGAAGATTGGAATTCCAGTTTGCCCTAGTGCAAGCGGGAATCCAGTTTCAGTGGAGATGGGAATTCCAGTTTTCACTAGGGGAAATAGGAATTGGGGGAAATAATGTGTTGAAAGGTTTATAATTGTTGTTAAAACCATCTCATCTTGAGTCATTCATGACTTTAAGGCTTACTCATTGCAGGTATTGAAATGCAGAAATAAAAATAAATATTATTGAATTGATATAATCGAACAACACAGAGTAATTGTGCCAGCGACTACATCGTCATTTCAGCCAGGTGCAACATCGTCACCTCCGCCAGCGACTACATCGTCACCTCCGCCAGCGACTACATCGTCACCTCCGCCAGCGACTACATCGTCACCTCCGCCAGGTGCAACATTGCTCCCACAAAAGCGTGGTCGACAATACTTACTTCACAATGAAGACAAGATTATTGCTTTGAGTACTGAACACAAAAACAGGTGTGTGTTGCATGGCATGCAAGTCAACAGTGATTCCCATGCTGTAGTGACAATTGACAAGGTGCTAGACAACAGCTTTGTCCCAGTTGAATGCAATCCTTCCCAAGAAGCGCTACAAGTTGGGCAGTTTGTTCTGTGGCAGCGAGCTAACATATAGTCGAAAACGAGGAAAGTCATCAACATAGGGAACCAAGATTGAGTGCACGAGAAAACTATCTTCATGCTGCAAAGAGACAAGCTTCCCGGAATCAAAAGCAGGTTCAAAAACTGCACAAGGTGTACTCAATTGATGATACAGTTGGCATTAAAATCCACCAAGCCGACAGAACAAACACTGATGCACGCCTTCTGCCTTGTAAAATACTAGCATCCAGATCCACTGCAGGAAACAGATTACAATACAAAGTCTTCAGCGTTGCTGGAATCATTGTAAACAGGTTCGATGGTGTTGAACTTGTGGACATGCGCTCTGTAGAGTTTCTGGAACTTTGCAGTGTTGAACCAAGCAATTTAAAAGAACAGTCTGCAAATACAAGGGCAACTGTCTAACGAAACGGTGCAATTGCCGAAAAGCAAACATAGACTGCTGTACAAAATGTCACCCAGAAAGCACATTTTGCAAGAGCTGTTGATGGATTTCCAGTGAAATGAAAAAAAGCAAAAAAAGGCATGTTTGTGTATGTGCGTGAGTGCACACATGTGTGTGAATGTGTGAGTGTGTGTGAAGGCATGTAGCATAGATAGGCCTACCTTTCATGCTTCATCTTTTATAAACTTTTAACTTTGTGATATAATTTTAATGATATTGAGAATAAAACCTTATTGTGCGCAATTACTCTGTGTTGTTCGATTATATCAATTCAATAATATTTATTTTTATTTCTGCATTTCAATACCTGAAATGAGTATACATAGAAAGAAAATGTAAAACTGAACTGATGACATCATCATTAAAATAAAATTGGAATTTCAAGGAAACACAAATCATGCCCTGACATAAGGCCTAAAAAAAAAATAGGTGTGGTTACGGTAACCCGACCTACCCTATTTTTAGGGGCCGACCCTATGACTTTTTATTACATTTGTCAAAAAACAAAAAAAACAAAATAAACAAAAAAACGAGTGCAAAAAACGCAATGCAAGCGAAAGCGCCCGAGTCGCACACTTATTTCCCTGTCAAGTAGGTTTAATTTGTACACATTAGAA
>NC_090256.1:73037021-73082021 GCF_037325665.1 Littorina saxatilis | reverse complement strand
CAAATCTGCATCCTCCCTTCTCCACTCCCTCAGCTTCTGGACAGATAAGCAACAGTTTGAATAGTGTTTGGCACCTTGCAAGGGTCGAAAAGCAATGAGATTTCTGGCTTGTCCCAGTCAAATCGGTGCTCTGCATACGCATGTAAAACAGCAACGCTCATTTCAAGCAGAGAAAACTCACACATTCACTGGTGCGACAACGAGTTACTATAAAAGGGAGTTTGGTTTCCCAAACCAGTACAGGCTGAAAATACAACCTGATATCCGGGCTGGGAATACTGTATGTTTTAGTTTGAAGAATGTACACACAGGCACACAGAAATAATGCCTTGAAATCGGGTCCCTGAGCTGCGTGGGTAGGAGCTAACCTTAGGAACAAGCGTATGTGAGCGACAGTCCAATTTCTAGAATCCCCACAAGTGGTGGCAAACTCGGTATTTCTAATTCGCACGGTTTGGTGAGTGAAGGCCCACAACTTCTGCCTTCCCTTCTGATTCAATTGAGCTTAGAAATGTTGACATCACTCCTTGCTCTCTTCCTTTGTCTCTGTCCATGTCCCTGTCTCTGTCTCTGTCTCTCTGTCTCTCTGTCTGTCTGTCTGTCTCTCTCTTTCTCTCTCTCTCTCTCTTTCTCTCTCTCTCTCTGTCTATCTCTCTGTCTCTCTCTGTGTCTCAGTCTCTGCCCCTGCCTCTCACTCACTCTCTCTCTCTGTCTCTCTCTCTCTGTTTCTCTCTCTGTCCCTCTCTCTGTCTCTGTTTCTCTCTCTGTCCCTCTCTCTCTCTCTCTGTCTCTCTGCCCCTATCTCTCACTCTCCCTCTCTCACTCTTCCTCTCTCTCTCTCTCTCGCTCTCTCTCTCTCTCTTTCTCTCTCGCGCGGCTCTCTCTCTCTCGCTCTCTCTCTCTCTCTCTCTCTCTCTCTTTCTTTCTCTCTCTCTCTCTCTCTCTCTCTCTCTCTCTCTCTCTCTCTCTCTCTCTCTCTCTCTCTCTCTCTCTCTCTCTCTCTCTCCCAGAGGAGCCCTAAGACACAGACACAATCACACTCGCACCGTGGAGAACCTACGTGTGTGCGAAAACACGCGCTGGCACACATAGACAGATAAAAAGACAGACAGACAGACAGTCAGTCAGACAGACAGACAGACAGACAGACAGATATACAGACAGACAGACAGACACTCGCTCACGCACGTACGCACGCACGCACGCTTAACACACAACAGCACCATCACCACCATCAACACCACTACCCGGTGGTGTGGAAAATTGCTACATAAGACTTTGCCACTACCACGAGGTAAAAATAATAAAACTACATCGTTTTCACGAATACACAGTGGGGGGCATGTGAGATGGTAGTTAAATATGCCCAAGGGCTTGCAAAATTCGTTCCATGAAACGGGTGGTAGGCTGGACAGGACATGTTACATAAGCGTGATTTATAACAATAACAGCTAAAAAATAGCTTTTTTGGCAACCTGTGGGCAGATGGCTAATATAAATGGCGATAAACTGTCAAGAAATACATGATTACTTAATGTTTCATTTGCTACCACGGCATTTTCAAGGATTGTGAAAAAATCAGGTCTTGCATGTACTAAACATGTCGACTTACGTTTTCAAATAACCGATTTTCAGTTCCTTCAGAAATCGTGGAGAAAACACATAAAAATGAATGGATTTTTCCCAAACTTTAATACATTGTTGCCCTTACACCTAACTTACTGTGTGTAAAAGATGAACGTATATAGACATGTTTATTGTGTTTTTTTACGAAATTTTGTACTTACAGTGGTAGTAGTTGAAATGTTACTTAAGATTTTCCATGATTTATATGAAAGTAAAGGAGCAATTGAGAAATCAGTAACATACGATGAATATTACTATGATAACATTTAAATGTTAATGTAAGAACACTATTGCTCGTGCTTTTCCCAAACAAATACAACACGAAGACTCCAAAGTAGAGGCTCACATGCCACATTGCAGTAAAGTTGATGCAATTTGTTGTGAAACCAAAAAACAATAACCATAAACTCAAAAAAGCAAGCTTGGCAGTGCTATATGCTTTAACAAACGCAGGGATAAATATGGTCATCTTGTTTGTTCATAGTCATTATTCACATTTGTATTAAGTAGCATGTTGTAACGTGCAAAACTTTCAAGACAAATAACTTTTTAGTTTGGCTTTTTTCAATTACCATAACTGCATAGGTATAACATAAAGCTTACTGCTACATTCATCACCATGCATGGAATCTCTGGAACTTTGTTTTGAAAACATTGTGAAAATAAATACTCTTACAGTAACAGATCACGGTGAATTTGTTGTTGATACGGGCAAGGGGTGCGGTAATCGTATTGAAGTGAGAGTTATCGAACTTGTTCAGCGTAATGGCGACAACGAACATGGCAACGCGACGGCGTCGACGAAATTCAAAGGTAAATGTCTACATTCCATGTCTATTAATTGCATGTTGATTGCTGTTGCGTATTAAATAAGGAAAGAGTGAAATATAAGTGGGGTTTTTCACGTCTTTTGCCTTTGTCAAGTTAGTGGGGCGGCAAGATGTCCCATGATGGAGACCGATTCATCATTCAGTGATTGAATCGTGCGACTGTGAGATTGAACATTTTGTGGTGAAAATAAGAGCTACAATTTAGCTGAAATTTGTGCAAATTATTCCTGAATGTCTGCGTGAGGTGAGGTGTTTTGTAATGTGTTGATGCGTGTAATGACAAATACACGGAATGGTTTATATCGGGTGATGTGATCTTCTATTGATTATCAAAAAGATGGCGGGTGACGCCAGGTCACGCCAACAACAGCGCCACACATAGTTATTGCCCTTGCATCGTCTGCTAGATTAAACATCTTTCTTTTTCCAGATATTCTTT
The DNA here is from genome assembly GCF_037325665.1 of Littorina saxatilis. Lineage (NCBI taxonomy): Eukaryota > Metazoa > Mollusca > Gastropoda > Littorinimorpha > Littorinidae > Littorina > Littorina saxatilis. The sequence goes on along the minus strand of NC_090256.1, from coordinate 73,079,126 downwards.
TTTTTATGAACTTTAACTTCAATTAACTTTTAACTAATAATAAAAGATAATCTTCAGCATTCATGGTCCATCATGAACACGGTTCCAATAAAATATAAAACAAAATATGAACAAGAACTGCACTGCTGAAGCTGCAATTGGAATAATTATAATGTAATTGTAAATAATTAAACTTTAAAGTCATCTGCCTTCTGCTTAGCATAGTTGTATGAACATACTTCAGTGCAAATACTACTTGGCTTAAGCCCCAGTTCTGTAACCTGTAAAGGAAAGTGATATACCAAAGATTAATCATGCAACATGAAACTTTCATCTTTAACAACCATTCTTCTTTCCTCATTGTCTCTGGAATATCTGTCATCATCAAACTTCTCTCCTTGACCATGTAATAATTGATGCATTGTAGACCATCAGTTGGTCCATGTCTTGAACTACACATCTTGTATTTGAACTGTCAAAACACACCCTGGACACTTAGCCAATACACCTGTGGCACCTAGCGAACACACACTTTGTTGCACTTAGGCCAAAGAAAAAAAGAGGTGTGGTTACGGTTACCCAACCGTCCCTAGATTTTTGGGCCGACCCTAAAAAAAATTTTGCCCTCCCCCAAGTTTTTTTAACAAAATTAAAAAAAAATAATTAAAAAAAAATTAAAACGAAGTATTTCGGAGGTACAGTACGAGTGAGGCCCACCGGAGTCTTGTATTTGCAAGAATACATATACAAAAAATTTGAGAGAAAAAATCAGAAGATGTTTGGAAAAAAAAATCAAAAAAAAAGTTTGCACCGACCTACCTACCCTATTTTTTCGGCCATGTAACCGTAACCACACCTATTTTTTATTTTTTTTTTGGCCTTTGCCAACGTATCTGACTCTGAGACACTCGGCCAACACAACTATGGCACTCTGTCAACACATTGTCATTGAGGTTAACTGGCCGCCGCAATTTTGCACTCCAGCAACACATGAAAATTAATTACAATAAAGATTACTTTTTACAATATACAACTTTTGTAATATATGCCTGCTTGACCATATTTCACTCGATGGACTGAGCGACAAGGAATTGCGATACTTCACATGTTCAGCAGTAAGATAAGATTAAGGGCTAAAGAGGGGAAACAAAGCATCTGAGCAGAAGGAATTGTGAATATTGCCAAGCTTTGGATTGCCGATGGGTCTTGTGAACTGTTGAATATGAGTTATGAATGTTATTCTTTATTGAGGTGTGTTGTTGCAGGACATCATTGCATTGTCCAAAGAAGAGCTGCAAGTGAAGGTGCAGGAAATGGAAACAGAGCTGAAAAACATTGTTACGAAAAAAACACAATGTGACAGACACGACCAGTTCAAGAAAGGAGGTCATTCGAGAAGTATGTTAACTCTGCACCTGTAATGATACTTGAACTATTGAATTTACATTTATGTAAACTTGTTGCCTATTTTTAATGAGCGTAATCTTCAAATTGTTAATTTCTTAAATGTACCAAACTGAGCCACACAGAGCAAAAATGTATGAAAAGGTTTTTTAGCAGAGTAATGGATGTGAGCAAACTTATCTCTGAAAGCTATTTGACAAAAAGCATCATGGTAGAAATTTTCTAACCAACACCATTTGTTACCCAAAGCTTGACCCACGTCTCCATGCATAGAGTAGGGGTGCATCCGATGCTTTTGACACGAAATGAGTGGTTAAGGATATTTCTGGCTAATCAATATGGCTGAAATGCTCTCGGCTTATAGGTTAATGTGGAGTAATGGTATCTCCGTAGCAGACGCCTTGAGTCTAAAGGGCAACAACCCGACGTGCGATAGGATTTGACTTGGAATAAAATAGAATGCTACATAGGAACATAGAAGGATTTGGGTCATTTTATTGTAATTGGCGAGTGTGGGAGGACCAAGCTTATCAATCAAAATCCCTCAGTATTCAAGAGTATTTTGAGCTTTGTTAATATTATTAGGCACACACAAAAATAGGTGTGGTTACGGTTACATGGCCGAAAAAAATAGGGTAGGTAGGTCGGAACATCTTTTTTTTTCAAACATTTGTTTTTTCAAACATTTGTTTTTTGGTTTTTTAGGGGGATGTATTATAGCAAATAAAGGATTCCGGTAGGCCTCTTTCGTTCTGTACTCCAAAAGTATTTTGTTATAATTTTTTTTCTCTCAAAAAAACCCCGGTCATCACTTTCAAATGGCAAAAGGTGCTTTTCAAACAGATTGTCCTTCTTTTTGTAGTTGCCCAGTTTTCAGGCCTGTAGCATAGGCATGATTCATTCTGACTGCTTCTGGAAAACTAATTCTAATTTGTGTTAACTTGTGTGTCTGTTTGCAGGGGACTTGGACAACAAAAACGGCATCGCTATGCTGAAGGAGGGCCAAGAAGACACGATTATGGATAGTCTACTGTCCATGTTCCCCAAGTTGGCACAACAGGTAAACATAGCTGTATTACTTCCAGCCTGTCAACATTATAATTTAGCTTGCTTTCAGGACTTCCAAGCTCCGTTTTATAAGCCCCCTCCCCACTCTCATTTTTAAGAAACAAACGACTTCAGCAACCAATAGGCCTCCACTCCACTACATAATAATAATAATAATAATAATAAGAACATTTATATAGCGCTAAATCAAAAACTTTCGTTAAAAAGGCTTGCTCTAAGCGCTTGACATCTAAACTAAAACGTCATTCACACTCTTTACAATGATGTACAAGAACTTCATGTCACACTCTTTCATTCAGCCACAAACTTTCACATTCACTTTGTGCCTGCCCAAAATGCATTAGTACAGGAAATGAGTTATGTTGCTTCTGCAAAAGTGGAATATGTGTATTGTTTGAAGAGAAAATTTGATCACTTTTTAAGTTTGTGAAGTAAGTAGTTACGATTTTATTTTTTAGATTAAAACATGCAAGATGTGAATAATTTGGCACTCTGAGTCTGACAGTCAATAATCGGCGAATGATTTTTTAAAAAACAATTTAAGTATTTATATCTAACTTATCCACTGTCTTCTACTACATGCATTATCCTCGATTATGCCAGAAAACGTTTTAAAAGGAATCAAACCAGAGATTCCTTCTCAACACCAAATCAATTTACCCGCCCTGGTGCATGACCTTGCCCCGCTGGCCTCAACCGACTCTGGACGGCCTTGACAAGGCTACTTCCATTCCACCATTAAAAACTCGACCGGTCAACCGTGTTGTCTTTTGTTGCCGTGAAAAACAGATTTCTTCAGTTGCTTGTGTTAATTCTATAGGGAACACCTTCGTTTTAGGTTTGTGTGAGCGAGTTTTGGAGTCGATTATTTGGCTGATGACTTGTTATCGGTGTGGAGCTAGTAACTGTATTGAGTGATTTTGCATTCACTGTTGATTTGGAAGAAATGTCATTTAACTTTCATACCACTGACTCCCGATTCTGAATCGGATGTCGGCGTGGTTTTGATATATCTGAAAATCAACCTTCTCAGAAACAGTATTCTGTGAGATCCTTTTACTAAGCTGACTGGGATTTCGGGTACATACCCCCACCCCATCCCTTCCCTTACACACCCCACTCGCACTCAGCCCACTCAGGTAATAATCTAGACACCTCTGCTTCTCCAGGGTTGTTTGAGGCCAGCGGGGCAAGGTCATGCTCCATGGCGGGTACTTTGATTTGATGTTGGGAAGGAATAATAATAATAATAACAATGAACATTTTTATGTGCAATTTCTTGATACAAGATGGAATATGGAGCACACGGCCCATATCATAGAACAAACACAGGAACGAGAACTATCATTTTTTCTTCGCATTTTTGCTGAGATTTGAACTCGCACTTTCAAGTATGGTCTGCAAGGACTGAAGGAGGCTCAAGCCTGTTAGGCGATTATCCTTGGGAAGTCCAACCATTCACTCAGGGACACTCATTTCACCCACATATTAGTAATAGTTCAAAACACCAATTATTGTCCTGTCATTGATGCAGTCCCTAAATGTTCTACTTGTTTGCGTGTATGAGGTATAACTCAAACATGGATTTTTTTTAACGTACACATTTTTTTTTTATGAATACATCGGCAAAAGAGGCACGAGAAGAGTCTGTACAAGAGTTGACCCTGGATAGATTGTAAAGTCGCCCACTCTGTCGCCGAGCACCGAGCAAGGGTGTATTTATGTGAATACCATGCCATTGGCCACAGTGGCCTGCTGTTTTTTAAAATATAAACATGGAATCTTTAACGTGCGCAAATGGAGCATGTGATGCACACGAGGGCGAGACAGACACTGAGAGAGTCTTCACACATGTTGACTCTGATAATTTCTCTTCTGCCTCAACCCGCAACGCAAAGCGACAGGTTGATTCCTTTTAAAGTTGTCTGGCACAATCTAGGATAATGCATATAGTAGAAGACAGTTAGTGGTAAGTATCACAAATACAATTACTTAGATGAATAATTAGTTATATTTCTAGCATAGTTTTTGACACTGTTTGTTACGACACAGTCCGTAAAGTGCTTTGGGTGAATTTTGAGCTTGTTTTGATTGTGGAAGCACTTTAGCGGTAAAACCGGTATCACCTCCACCACCCAAGCTGATATCAAGGAGCGATTGCTTGTTGGTATTGAACGGGGTTTTTCTTCTCTCTTTCAGAATATGGATTACATGCTACGTGTGCTATTCCCGGAGGTGACAGACAGACTTTTCAGTTCGGTATGTACATTTTAAGTCTTCTTTTGCCCACCCTCTTTTACATCTTTTTGTGGAGACTAAAGAGTTGCAACACCAAGAAGGAACAGTCATTATTAAAGACCAACAGTCTGTTGCCTCTTAATATGTTCAGGAGAGTGCTATTCTCTGCAAAAAAAAGAATAGTACCGCTGGAGCATAGCTGTTACCTAAGAGGCAAAAATCCATGCAATTCTTTCCCTGTAGGCTGGGCTGAAGGATAGGCCTGCCATATTTTTACCTGTGGCAACGTAAGTCACTCGGTTCGTCGGTCTGTCGGTCGGTCAGTCTGTCTCCAAAAATTTTCAAAAAATAAGTCCAAAAAATGTCCACCAAAGGCATTGCCACATGTATCGCAGTTTTTGCGCTTGTTTTTCCTGTTTAGTTAAATCTGTAAGTCTTTCATGTGTTTTAAACTACAGTAAAACCTGAGTCTAGCGGACCCTTGTTGTAACGGCCACCTGCTACATACGGACAGTTTATCATGGCACGAACACGATTTCAACAATAACTAACCTTTAACGGGCGGACACCTGCCACTTACGGACGCGGACACGATTTTTCGGACCGTAGGAAGTGTAAACACTGTCACAAACGGACACAACGTACATAAAAACGCAACTTCGAAAACTCGACTGTTATGCAGTCAGTGCTCGGCAGCCGTAGCCGTAGCACAAATGGTTGTTGATTGGTTGTCCTGTCCCTTTTCTGACCAATCAGTGGCTTGTTTAGATGGAGACCCACTTTCGCTCACTCACTTTCGCTTCGCCCACTTTCGCTCACTTTCGCTTTTCCGCATTGTGGATACAGTCACAACCAAAAGCAACAGTAGACTACTGTGTTTGAAAATGGAATCTCCAGCAGGAAAAAGAAAAGCGTTGACTTTAGAGCAGCGTGTCGCTGCCTTGAAAAAACTAGATAGCGGCCAATCATGCCGAGATGTGGCGAAGGAGATGGGATGTGGTAAAACACAGATCGCGAGGATCAAATCGGTGATGATAATTAGTGTTAACATCCTCTTAGAACCAATTGGCCTATCTTGGGACAGGTAGTGTTGATATGCTTTATGGGGGGACAAGAAAAAAAGAAAAAAACAGTGAAGACCATCTTTGAGATTCTGAACGCATGAGCTTGTTGCGAAAGAATATCATCATACTAGTTATGTGCCCGGAAGGGGCACATTTGATTGCTTCAACCCACCACGGTCAAAGACGATTTTTTCAAAGGGTGGTCAAGGTATTTGGGGTGCATATTATCACATCGATCTGAAGACAAGTGCATTAGTAAATCATATGGTAAGTATTTGATAGTACCAAAATTTAGATAAATTTTTGGATAAAACCTGAATAAGCTCTTTGCAGGCCATTTCAGTGAACTAAATGTGTTTTTTGTTTGTTTGTTTGTTTTTGCAGGAGATTTGTGCTGTTTGTGCGTTTACAGTTAACGTGGATAGCGCTGTAAGGTGAGTGATGTTTCTGATCATCAAGAGCAACGTTTGATTTCATTACATGCATGTCTAATTGTAAAGTACCCACCTGTCGGTATTACCTGAGAGATATTTATCAGTTACAAGTTAACCCAAGCTAAAGTTCCAGTCGGTTTAAACAGGAGTTTGTTTATTCAGAAATACATGGCAATCAATACATGCAAGATAAACGGTTTGCTACACACAGACAAGGAAACCCTTATAAACAGTGGGCAACAATGTCAATTTTACACATTTAGCGGACAAGTTATGACAAATTGAGAAAACACTGTCAGGCAATGTACAGCTGATAAAATTAACAAAAATCGCACACACACGCACATGCAGCTGCTCCCTCACGCACTCGCTCACTCACAGTTCCAGTCCAATTTAAAGAGTAAAAAAACCCATTCATTTTAATATTATGATCATCGATTGTTGATAATTTAATAACGTTTCCATTCAACAGATGTGATGACTGCTTCAAGTGGTATGATTACACTTGCCTCCAACCACCTCTGAAAAAATCACCAAAAGTGCGTGGCTACGCTTGGCAATGTGAACATTGCTGCACACTTGCTTCATCAGTAAGGATTTGTTCTTTTTGTTCTTTTGACATGCTATTGGGGTAGTCATTGTTATCTATCAAGTAGACAAGTAGATGTCATACTAATATTGTGTTTGTAGTCGCTGAACTCTTTGGGGACCGGTAACCCAAATGTGTGTTAAGCTAATGATATTGTTTTGGTATTCTATCCCCAATCTGGGCTGGCGAGATCATCACAAAATCAAACTGTGCAGTCAAACAGCAATGGATGTGTTCACAAAGTTAACTGAAATTTCACATTTCAAACAGTAATTTGTTTCCGCCCATCCGCAAAAATAAAAAATAAATGATCTTTCAAAAATTCTGATTTCCAATAGCAGCTTAGTAACATTCCTTCGTACCTCGTGGAGTGTGTGTGTTCTCTGTTGTGTGTTGTGTGTCTTTGTGTTGTTGTGTGAATGTCTCCACATGGGCGTACGTGTTGGAATAGATCGCCGCGTTTTGAGCTCTTTCAGTAAAACAAAAGAGGTATCGCGCGTATAAATTTCAAATTTTTTTTTTTAAACATGTTCACTTTCAGGTTGAATGTATAATGATGTAGTGGTGGCAAGCATCTTGAACTTTTGTTCCAAAAGATTAAAATGTGTGAAAAGAGTTAAAGGAAAAACACTAACATCGATTTAATTGATGAATATTTTTGTTTCCTTTGTTTTACACCTTTTTTTTTTTACATGTGACACAAGTGTGTCCATAAGTCTGTCGGTTTGTAGGGGGACAGGGTGATTGAGCGATTAGTGCTGTCAATGAGAGGGACCCGGGTTCGAGCCCTGTCAGCGCCATAAGGAAAATTCATTTTCCAGGTTCGGCCTTGTGTAGACCTAACGATCGAATGGGGCACCCCCGTGTGCATCACACGCAGTCCATCATATGCGCACGTTAAAGATCCCGTAATCTCAGATTCGTCTTGAGTTTGTGGAGACAAACAGATACCCAGCACCAGAACATGGAGGTTCAGCGCGAGCGGTCTTTATACTATCAAGATTTCATTTTTAAGGATATCACAGGCATAAAAACTGCAAATTAATCATTGTTCAATGAAGTGTCAATTCACAACTGCTTCAGGGTAACATGCATGAATATTTACACTATTATGAAGTACCGATACACGATTTCTTCACATAAAGTAACATTCAATGTTTGTAAATGAAGTATCGATACACGATTTCTTCAAATTACACTAAGTCTTGGTTTCAATGAAGTATCAATTCACAACTTGTTCAGAGTAACATGGTTGAATATTTACATAGTAATGAAGTACCGATACACGATTTCTTCAACAACAACACACACACAAGATACACACACACACACACACTTTTGTCCACATTGATTGATATTGCTGGCAGAGACACAAATTTACATACATTTTCACTGCAGCTAACTCTTACAGATAATTTCAGTGACATGTGACGTGTTGTACACTAGAAACAAACTTATACAAGTTACATGTTACAGCCTTGAATAGGTTTGTGGTGCTTTGCTGGGCTTTTAAGTTTTAGGAGGCACTGTTAGGTTGACAAAATGAAAATGTAATGTGAGTGGTGACTATTTCAGGAAGAACAGGAGGACAACATGGAGCCTGAGAACACAACAAAGTCCTTCCAACACATTGTGGATGCGCCAGAGAATGCACCAGGAATGCCTGCGGACTGCACCAAGACAAATCCACTCAGTGATGGTGCGCTCTTGAATACAGAAGGGCAGTATAACCCTGTGGAGAAACTCATTGAGTGAGTATACATACAAAACGTGATGCAAGTAGGATGATAGAAAACAAAGGCAACTGGAAAATAAAGTCGGGAAAAGGAGGAAAATTGCACCACTGGAAAATGAAGGCCAATGAGGCCTCGGTCAAAACAAAGTGTCCACAGATGTTCATAACATGCAAAAAGTGTTCATAGCTGTTCTTTTATTTTGTTAAGCTTTTCTTGATTAATCTTTTCGACTTTTGTTAAACTTTATTGTGAACATTCTGATCTCTTTTTCTTTCTTTTTTACGTCAGTGGTATTTGTTTTTTAATTGCCATTTGTGTTAATTGATTTTGCCTTTGAAGGGATTGTGTGCCGACGGCCTGCGTTTGTACATTTCTTGGATCCTTTTTGCCACTACATATTTTGTCTGTTTTTGTCTTCATCGTCGTTATTGGATCTGCAGTCATGTTATTGTTTTACTTTTAATATAAAATATGTTTACCCATTATTTTTACAAAATTTAGCGAGGGGATGGACTTCTAATATTGGTAACTGTTAATTATTCCATTATGTAACACACAAACATATTGTCGTCAATCAGCAAAAAGCCCGAAATTTAGGTAAATTTTGTGATTTTAGTATACTTACCAATTGATACTACTGAGTACATGTATCTGCTTTTATGAAAACGGAATAGCTGAAGAAAATGAGGGAATATTTACCCTGCTCAGCCTAACTGAACGGTCCTTCGCACTGGCAGTGTGTCTGTCAAGGTCACTTAGAGACGTTACCCATAATATTCTTCTCTTTCTTTCCACCCATGAGCTTGTGAATGATGTGGAAGGAATTTTTGGCTATGTCAACCATTAGTCTGGTGATGAAACAGGAAGCGACACCCATGAATGTCTAAGGGAGTTCTAGTCCAAGAAGGACCATGTATTGATCTGCATGTTTAGAATTAAGTTGTCTCTTTCGTGTTTGACAGGCCACATATGGAGAAAGTTAGCTGTAGGGGTTCAGATGACAACAGCAGTGACAATAACTGCGAAGATGACTCAGAGTCAGAATGGAAGCCTCCGGTATGCAGCTCTCTCTCTCTCTCTCTTTCTCTCTCTCTCTCTCTCTCTCTCTCTCTCTCTCTCTCTCTCTCTCTCTCTCTCTCTCTCTCTCTCTCTCTCTCTCCATGAATCTGATAACTTGTTGTAGAGTGAACTACATATCAGATGACACACCCTGCCTCTTGCTTGTGGTGAACAATCTAAATGGCCATTCGGGGACGTATCAGGAAGAAATAGTTTGCACGTGCATGAGGTGTGACGTTTCCCCTAAGTACAATCTAAGGATTGTTTTTTGGTACATGTAGCAAGATTTGGTAGATATTTTAAAGACACAAAATTAAATCAAATTTACCTTGTAGATCATCCTGTTGTTTTGGATTGGAGTTGTGTTTATCAAAGTAACAGTTACATTTTTACTTTGCTACAGCCTAAGAAAAAGATTCCAGGGTGGATTCCAGGGCAGACAGACATGGAGTCAACGTCGGAGTCCGAGTCATCTAGTGATGAATCGTGAGTGATCAACTGAATATCTTGGTAGATCCGCTACTAGATGAAAGCTTATTTTGAACTAGCCAGCCATGTAGTGTGTTAGTGGAGCAAAGTCACCAGCCCAGTGGACATTTGATTGTGGAGAGAAAAGGATATTCAGTAAAGTCTGTGCAGTCGTGAAGAAAACACAATAATACAAGAGGCAGAAATGTTACTATCCAGCTCTAAAAACAATACAAAAGAAAAACAATATTCAGTCAAGTCTGTACAAGAGTTAAGAAAAAAACAATATACAATAGGCAACTGCAGTTGCTAATCTCTAATGATAGTTAGCATCTCGACCAAGTTGAAGCTTGGTCTTGCTTGCTGCATACGTTTTTTGCATGTGTCACAAGTCACCGTCTGTTGGTCGGTCGATTGCAAGGTCATAAAGTTATGTGTTGCCAAATTAACTATTTTATAGAAGTACTGGCTGCAGAATAGTCATCACAAAGAAACGACACATTTTTATTTGCGATCTTTAACCATTTGGGCCTGGTGCTCGGGTACGTTGGTCAGTGATAAATAAGTTATACATGTACAATGCACACGAAAACAAAAAAAACACAAAAAGGTATTTAAGGATGTCACCTACTATCAGCAACTCCCGACTGAACTCTCGCCAATGAGATTTTTTTTTAAAACAGAAATCGCTAATATTATGATTGTCATGAGTTGCATAATGGTCAGCTCAGTTGCCTTGGGACTAAAATGGCTAAGACAACGTGCATAAATTAAGCTCATTAACGGTTTTTAGTGAATAACTCGAAAATGAATTCAATGACCTACGAAAAATTTTTGCTCAATCGACTTTAAAGGGGCAATGAGCCGGGTGTCGTTGTTTATTTGTTTTATGTCTTAAAGACATCGGTTCATTTACAATTACATAAAGTTGAAGTAAGTAAGTGTCCTAGCAACGTATACTTAAAAAAACCCAGTTTTTTTTAATTTTTTGACTCACATGCGAAGCAAAAGTGAGTATGTACTCACCCGAGTCGTCCGTCCGTCCGGACGTCCGGAAAACTTTAACGTTGGATATTTCTTGGACACTATTCAGTCTATCAGTACCAAATTTGGCAAGATGGTGTATGATGACAAGGCCCCAAAAAACATACATAGCATCTTGACCTTGCTTCAAGGTCAAGGTCGCAGGGGCCATAAATGTTGCCTAAAAAACAGCTATTTTTCACATTTTTCCCATTTTCTCTGAAGTTTTTGAGATTCAATACCTCACCTATATATGATATATAGGGCAAAGTAAGCCCCATCTTTTGATACCAGTTTGGTTTACCTTGCTTCAAGGTCAAGGTCACAGGAGCTCTTCAAAGTTGGATTGTATACATATTTTGAAGTGACCTTGACCCTGAACTATGGAAGATAACTGTTTCAAACTTAAAAATTATGTGGGGCACATGTTATGCTTTCATCATGAGACACATTTGGTCACATATGATCAAGGTCAAGGTCACTTTGACCCTTATGAAATGTGACCAAAATAAGGTAGTGAACCACTAAAAGTGACCATATCTCATGGTAGAAAGAGCCAATAAGCACCATTGTACTTCCTATGTCTTGAATTACCAGCTTTGTGTTGCATGACCTTGGATCACCTTGACCTTGGGTCAAGGTCACATGTATTTTGGTAGGAAAAATGTGTAAAGCATGTGAGTCGTATGGGCTTTGCCCTTCTTGTTAATTTTTTATATTTATTATTTTTTTAAGAAATCTCCAGCGATTAAAGCCTGTGTATCCACAGGCAGCATGAAAGCAAACGAAGATTCATATATACAAATAGGAAAGGTGGGTCGCAGATCTGGGGTTACCTCCCTTAGTCCGCCACCATAAACCCTTGACTTGCCGCGGAGTTTTACAATGGTTATCTCTCGTACCGGAAACGAAAGTGGGGAAATACCTCTAACTGATTTGATTGAAACGGTAGGTTCAAATGAGCTTCGTTGGACATTCATATGAGATCAAAGACACCCCGTCACATCGACAACGCATTCTGTGCTATGCGTCTGTGTGTAATGTGTGTATGCATGTAGTGCTTGTTTCACCTAAAATAACGGCATGCCTGAAAATGTCCGAATTTTCTGCAAAAAACATCGTCTGCTACAATCGCGTGGTAGCGAGCAAGTGAGTGCGAGTGACGAGAGCGTCTGCTGCTGCGCGCATTGATAGCTATTGATGTGAAGTTGATAAATTGGAAAATTTGAGACGCAACATGACATTATATGATCTGTCTGTTTGCAGGGGACTTGGACAACAAAATGTGCATCCGGGAGAATCAAGAAGACACGATGATGCAGTTTCCCAAGTTGGCACTACAGGTAAACAAAATTTCATTTTCTTATTTTTTGTGTGATGTTGAATGTGCGAAAGATCAAGAATGCAAGAGGATGCGGGATCTTGCCCCATGAGAATTTTTGTTTCAATGGGAAAAAACCTCAAAAGGTGCATTCTGTTGCCATTTTAATTAAGTTGGAAATTATCCAAAAGTAAAAAGCCTGACTTTTTTTCTGGGTGTCAACTGCAGGGGGTGGGGGTGAATTCCCTGGATCCTCCAATGGGCGGACCTCATCTGTGGAAGGGTGAGGGGGAAGGTTCGTCTGTAAGGTTCTATAAAGCTGTGCCCACATGGGCAGTCCAAAACATATGACATCGGTCTGGATCTTGATTTCTGATCAGGGGTCGAAATTAACGGGAGCGCAGGGCGCTCCGCCCTGCAAATTGGCACCCCGCCCCAAGAAATGCAGTAGCTAGGGCCCACGCCGCTCCGGTCAAAATCTTGACTGAAGGCTTGTAATTTTTAACGAATCGGTGACAGGTTGTTTACTTAGCTCAAAGTCTTCGTCATCATAGAAGCTTTGTAAAAAAAAAAGCGAAAGTGACGTTTCCAAGTTCTGACGCAATTTTTAAACGGAAACTGCCGAGTCTTTGCTAGCAAAATCAAGAAATTTACGCACAGGAAAGAAGAAAGAAGTCTCGGCTGCACATATAATAATCTGACGACCTTCACCTTTCCTGAACCAAAAGTAGTCTCGGATGCACATATCACAGACTATGGCCTTGCTTGAACACCAAATTTGGACATTTTTTTGAGACATTTTTTTTAGACAGACAGACCGACCGACCGACAGACAGACGGACGGACCGAGTGACTTATAGATCTGTGTTGCCACAGATAAAAAAAGACGTCAACACAGTGAGTGATGTTTAAGCAAGGGACCAACTGTGACAGTCTCTACACACACCTGGTATGACAAATGACTGAAGTGAGCCCAGTTGCAGTCTCTACACACACGTGGCATGACAAATGACTGAAGTGAGCCCAGTAGAAGGCTCTGCACACACGTGGCATGACATTTGAATATGAATTTCATTTCTTGCATTGTCAAACATCACCTCAATTTCTTGTTTTGTGTTTATTTACAGATCCGTTGAAACGGAAGCAAGGAGACGTAAGCAGATCCGTTGAAAAGAAAGCAAGGAGACGTAAGCAGCATGTCAACACAAAGAAGCACCGAGGCAGACGTCGGTGTCCTGTCGCAGGATGTCCAGGAGAAGTTGTGAATTTGAAACGACACTACGAAAATGTCCACCCTGATATTCCCCGCTTTGAAGTTGAAAAGTTGATAAAAGACTCTAAATCTCGACCAAAACGGTCTTATCCGAAGAAACGATGTGCACTCAAGTCTTGTTCTTGGGTTGGAACTAGACCAGACAAGCACTTGCAAAAACACCACCAGCTTTCAAGAGCAGAGGCACTTGAAACAGCCAAACAATGCGAGAAACAATGCGAGAATGCCAAAACTCCTGACCCAAATCGGGTCACAGCAGATGCACTCTCAGACGAATTCCTTATTTGGTTTGAGTCACTAGAAGGGGGATATTATATTCCAAAATCTCTTGAGGAAAACAAGCGGAAACAACGAGAAACTCAAAACAAAAAAGTCCGTTTCATGATCAACCAAATCTTGGAGGAGTGTTTTGGTCAAAATGAAATGCAAGTGACGTGCCTCAACCAACTGAAAATGATAGGTCGCACCACTGACAACGGCTCTGAGTCTGTTGTCATGAGACTCAAGGAAGGCAGCTCATCAGGAAAGGAGCCCAAGACATGGGGCACGATTAAGAACTATTTGTCTGCTCTGTCACATTTCTTTGACTTCCTTCAGTCATGTTATGTCTCTCATGGTCTTGACATACAAGGCATGCGAACAGTATGTCGGGGCATCATTCACACTGTGAACAAATTCGTCGCAGAAGAAAACCAAAAAAGAAAGCTCCAGACGAGAGACAAAATCATTCCTCCAGAGATCATGTCGGAGTACTTCGACAAGAAAATGGCAAAAGGGCTCGCTAAAGAAATCCAAAAAGGTGGAAAAGACGATGAAGGCAACTACTACACCGAAGGCAAGGAGATTGTGGTGGAACGCCTGAGAAACCACATCATCCTGCAAACAGCTCTTTCAAGTGGTAAGAGGTGTGGCGTTTTATGTGATATGAAATGTCACCAGGTCATGGATGCGGAGGAGAGTGACAATGGTGAGAGAGTAGTCTTAGTAGAGGATGGTAAGACGTTCAGAACGTCAGGAGCAGCAGGAATTCGTTTCAGTGCTCGTGATTTTGCTACTTTGCGTTTCTATGTTCAGTTCCTGCGACCTGAGTCACCAAACGATCAAGTGTTCTGTCAACTGAATGGCATGTACTCCAGTGTCAGTGACATTAACACAAATCTACAAGCGGCTTTCAACGACTTCGGCATGACACACAATGTGAATGTTCCCCATATAACGTGTACACTGATCCGGAAAACATTCGTCAGTCTGTCCCGAGAACATGACATCAGCAGAGAACACGAAATTGAGATGGCGAAGCACATGGACCACACAGTGCAAACCGCTGACAAGCACTATGACACAACTGCTGGAGCCAAATACAGCGCAAAGTTTGCAAAAATCGTGCAGTCGTTCATTCACTATGGAGGGGCAGAAGATGATGATGACGATGACGGTACATATCCAGAGAAGGAAATGGAGCAGCCAGAGATCAATGAGAGTCCCAATCTGGAATGTGATCTCCGTTCAAATAGCTCTCAAAACATCCCGGGAAAACCTGTTTCATGTCGCTTTGGGCGGGCGGAAGTCTTTTCTCCTGATGATCGTGAAAGGGTTAAAAGGTGCTGTTGGCCACTGATCGAAAAGCGATTGTCGGATAAACTCCCAATCAAGAACGAAGATGTCATGCAACAGATCAAAGATGCAGGTTTTCATTTCCAAGACCTGTTCACGAGATACACCAAACGTCAGTTGTACCACAGAGTGAGGTTGGAGTGGAGAAAGATCATAGATAAAGAACAGAAAGAAAATGGCAAAGCAAAGTAGTCAAATGACTGCTATTCAAGAAATGAGAATTCGTCTGAGAGTCCATCTGCTGTTTAATCTGCATATGATTGTCATGTGCTTATTTTAAACATTGAAGCAATCCGATGTACACCAGCAGTCTTGTAAGTTTTGACATTGTCACAAAAAGGGTTTCATTTGTAACTCGAGATACTGAAATTAGTTTTGTTTGTTGTTTGGGTTGTTTTTTTTGTGTGTGTGTGGCCTAAATGGTTTGTTTGCATTTTTGCTACAACACTTTCGAGGCTCTTTGTGACAGAGAGATGAGACAAAGCGTGTGGATTGTCCTGTGATGGTGGATGTTCACAAGACTCTCAATTCATACAAAGGAGTTGTCAGGTGCCTGGATCTCCATGGTATCCGTGGTCTAGACACAAAAACAGTATGTTATGTTGAACCACTGTCTGAATCTGAGTGAACATTGAGTCTGCGCGTTGTCTTTATTTTATTTTATTTTTTTCATTTTGGATCCTCGGGATGCTCTCTTGGCTCGAGATACATCTTCAACTCGTCATCTTTAGTTGTGTACTCAAATGATATTATTTTTCCTTTCCTTTAATTTTTGTTTTTGTTTTGGACGATTTGCGATTGGTTGAAGAAGTTTGATTTTGTCTCTTTGAACTGCGCCGTTTAAGTGTTTTCTGCATTTTCAATTGATCTGAACATAATTGATCATTTATTATTTAACGTTTTGACTTCTGCATCCAGAAATAACCTTATATCTCAGTCGTTTGTAGACTGATCATCACCAAACGTGCTGTGGTGATTTTTTTTATGACATCCACTTAATGCTGTGAGTGGATTTTGAAATTTTTGTTGTGGAAGTATTCGGTAGAGCACAATTTGACAGAATGTGGGGACGTTTTCAATTTGAGGCTAAGATATTTGCTTAGTCTTTCTCTTAACGATTTCTAACAATCAAATACTTAATTTTTCTCATGAAAATAATAAATAGTAATGAATATGAGAAAAGACAGTAAACAATGGCGGCCATTCTTTACTCACTTTTCTCATATTCATTACTATTATTATTTTCATGAGAAAAATTAAGTATTTGATTGTTAGAAATCGTTAATTTTTGTGTGTGAAGCATTTGGAACCAAATTTGTTGGATATATGCAGTGGGATATATAGAACACGAAGGTAAAACGCAAGCGGTTTTTATATGGTTCTTGTTTTTAAGTCTTGTTTTATTTTAAACTTTCTATTTTTAACCAATTGAATCTGCATTGCGTGTTGAATTATGTTCATCTATCTGTGTTTTGGTCTCAGTATGGCTGATCGTAGTCCTCGGACCGTTTTAAACCGATTATGTTATGTTATGCAAAGATGTCAAGGGCATCGTCTTCATCTTCCATCAACTCCTCTGCTGCTCTTGCCGAAACAATTCCGATTGCGTTGGAGTCTTGGCAACGCACCAGATCTTCTCTGACACACTTCCAAAGTCCCGCAGTGGATGATACTGCCAGCGCCTAGTTGTAAAAGTCTCTCTCTCTCTCTGTGACAGGGACTTAAAAAAACAGTCCCAAGAATCTCTTGGGCATTGACCAAAAAGGGTCGTGCCATAGAAAGAACAAAGCGCAGCCACATTAAACCTGAATTGATCTTTTCCTTGAACTTCTTCACTGATTTTCCTTTTTTCACCGCACGTTCTCAGATCTTGCATGTCATGAAGGCCACAACAAGCGTAACAAGGGAATCGTAGGCACTTTTGTCACAACAGTCTTCCAACCAGGCCTCCTGCACCCAGTCCGACTTGTTGGCTTTGAAGCCCATCTTGATGAGAGTGGTATCGTTAAGATATGTGAACAGAGCAATACCACACATGTCCACAAATGCGTCCTTGAATCCTATCGCTAGACATTTCTTTGCAATGTCTACAGCAAGCTGCATCCAAATGTTATACTCGGCATCACTACCTCGCACAATCATATTTTTTGCTTCCAGAGTTTTCTTTTCCCTGGCTTTTCTTTTCCTTCATCGATAACAATTTGACTCGCTGTTGCAATATCTTTAGCAATTAAGTTGAGACAAAGCTCAAACAACGTGAATGAATGAAGAATGGATGAATGAATGTAAACTTGAAAAGACAAGTTACAATAGTTCCTTTCCTTTCTAGCAAGATAAGGCACGTTTATGATTATTTGAAACTAACAGTAATAGTGTTGCTAATGGTGTTTGGGTGGCATGTGTACAGTGTGCTTGATTAATGGAGGGTGATTTCTACTTGCCAATTTTTATTCTTGTCAAGAAGGTCATTAGTTACAACCAACCAACTATTCCAAAATGCCCTTTCAAAGTTGTTTCATACTTGTGCCATAACCTGGCTTTTTTGTTTTGTTTATTATGTCTTTTTTGTATCTTCTCCTTTTACTTGTTTTGTTTTCAAGTTATTCAAGATTGGCAATGACTTTTTGTTCAATTCATTTTGCTGAAACAATAAAATAATTTGATTCTAATTTCAAGTTTTGATTTATAATCTCTCTCTCTCTGTCCCTCTCTCTCTCTCTCTCTCTATCTATCTCTACCCCCCTCTCTCTCTCTCTCCCCCTATCTCTCTCTCTCTCTCTCCCCCTATCTCTCTCTCTCCCCCTCTCTCTCTCTCTATCCCTCCCTCTCTCTCTCTATCTCTCTCCCTCCCTCCCCCCCTCCCCTCTCTCTCTCTCTCTCTCTCTCTCTCTCTCTCTCTCTCTCTCTCTCTCTCTCTCTCTCTCTCTCTCTCTCTCTGTATGTGGTCTGTACAGAGGATCGACATTACACAATACAACATAATCATGCATTACACTTGGTGACTTACAATATTACAAATGCATGGATTGTAACAAACAAAAACAACTCAGTCAATCTTTTATTCCCAGTTACATTACACAATCCAACACATATTCAAATTAAACATAGAATTATGTTACACTATACAGTACATATTCAAACAATCCCAAATGATGTGTGTAAGGAGTGTCATCATCATCATTATCAAATACGAGTATGGTTAGTATAGTGCTTATTTACACGCGCGGTCAGTGATTTTCTCAATAGCTGGAAAACAAAGCACATTTTTATTGTATAGTCATAGCTGAAAATACAACGTAGACACTGGCGTAATGTCATAACCAAACAGATTTCTCGTAGATATGATGAATATACCCCGGGCGTGGTCATGCCTGCATTTGTACCCCCCTTATGGTGCCTCTGTTTTAAAATGCGCCTCCCAACAATAAATAAAAGGGAAATCCCACGATATTTTCGCTGAAGGTACAATGACACTGCTGACTGGGTCAAAACTCTGAGGCTCAATATAGGATTACAAATATTGAACTGTCTTGCCAAAGTTTCTGAAATATGATGTGATAGATGCATTCAGTCAACCAGTATTTGTGCAGTGCAATAACTTAAAAGAAAACATTTATTTGACGTTGTTGGTTGGTTATCTTTATGTTAATTATATCTGCCTTTATAAATTGTTGAATCCGTTCATTAACACTGCAGAAAGACAGCGACAACACTCCAGGAATTATGTTAATGACAGTGACTCAAGAGCCAGGACAGACTATACATGTATCGTTTCACAAAGTAACGATGGCAACGAATTATCAATTAAGTTGCCGTGGTAATGGATTTTTATTATGCAACAATTCAACATGCGTAACAGTTCAACAGTTACGTAGCAATGGTTGTGGACATATTTTAAGTAAAAGTTCCACAGGGGTAGCATATCACATGTAAGTAGCAGCTCCACACTTTGGATTTATGTGACATGTCACACGTTACGTAGCATGATCACCTCTTATGTACAACATCAACAGTGGATCCGTCACATAAGCCGATTTAGGTAGCGTATATGGGGATCTCTAGGTCCACCAACACCATCAACACCAACAACAACAATAACAACAACAACAACAACCTATCCCGACTCCTCCCTTCCCAGCTACCCCGGTCCTACCCAAATCGACATAACATCCTGTCTCCCAGCAAAAGTTAGTGTCAACCGCACAGCACGTGGCTCTCGACGGCAATGCACGATCCGTTACTGTCGCGATTGGTCGTTGTGCCGCCGTGGACGATGAAGTAGTAGGCGTGTAGGCTGCGAGGGCTATATAGACGATGGTGTCGAATGTCCGGCCTCTTCAAGCTGTCGCCACACAACTCAAAGTCACCGCGATATTATTACTAGTGCTGGTGTCCGGCCGCGTGTTTTTCTTGACCATGAACTGGACAGGTGAGTAGATTGCGTTTGTGTGTGTGTGTGTGTGTGTGGTTTGGTTGTTTTCTTATGAAGTGATCGATTTGTTGTTGTTGTTGTTGTTGTTGTTGTTGTTGTTTTTGTTGATGAGGGTGTGTTGGTAGTGTTGTGTCTGGAGATGCTAATAATGTTATTTGCGTGGGTTTTTTTCTTCTCAGTTTGTGTTGAAGTACTTTATTACACCCCCGGTATAGGGGTGTGTATAGGTTTCGCTCGATGTGTTTGTTTGTTTGTTTGTTTGTGTTCGCATATAGATCTCAAGAATGAACGGACCGATCGTCACCAAACTTGGTGAACAGGTTCTATACATTCCTGAGACGGTCCTTACAAAAATTGGGACCAGTCAAACACACGGTTAGGGAGTTATTGGTGGATTAAAATTATACAAGGACTTATAGAGGAACATCTTAATGGTCAAAGGGAAATAACCATTCTCACTCAGTCACTGCCACCAACTGAGAAGGTTATTTCCCTTTGACGGGGGTGTTTTTCCTACCTCGTAGGAATTTCTTGTTATTTCTGTTTAGAAGTTTAGTTTTTTTTAATCTCTCTCTCTCTCTCTCTCTCTCTCTCTCTCTCTCTCTCTCTCTCTCTCTCTCTCTCTCTCTCTCTCTCTCTCTCTCTCTCTCTCTTTATCTGTCTGTCTGTCTGTCTGTCTGTCTGTCTGTCTCGCTTTCGTTATTGATCTATCTATCTCTATCTATCTCTCTCCTGTCTTCGGATGCGCTGATGTCAGTTTTTATGCCATTCTATGTTTTTGTTTGTTTTTGTAATACATGTACCATTTGTTTGTTATGTAATCTTTTCATGCTTATCACTTTGTTTAATATCATCCATTTCTGTATCTCTTTGTTCCTTTTATCTTTCTTTTCATACATATATATCGCGTTGTTATTCTCATGCTCTTCCATTGAAAAAAAAACCACATTCTTCTTGTATCTGTTCGTTTCTTTTCTTCTATTTTTTTCTGATTTACTTCCATCCCTTTTGTGTGTTTTTCCCCAAAAGTACCAGCAATTCCATCGTACGGCACTCTCGTGTTTGTTGGTTGTTGATTGACATAGACTTACTTAGAGATAATACTTTCGCATACATGTATCCTTTCCTTCGTCTCTTCTCTGAAAGGTGCCGTTGAATTCTTTTCCATGTAACCTATCATGTAAACTATGCACTAGAGATCTGTTCGGGATTTTACTATTTTTTCTAGTGTTTTTTCGTCTGTTGGCTCCTTCCATATATATATACACCGTTCTTTGGACAGCATGGGTATCTGTCGGATTATTGTCCTTGATATAAATAGACATCTGTTGCTTTTTTCCTCCCAAATCGGCTCTTCGTATTTTTTTGTATTTTTAATATACATTTGTACTTGGTCTATCAGGCCATCCCTCAAATTGCACACATACCAACAATCAACAGCAAGGATGCTTTATGTGCAAAGTTTGTTTTTAATGTTTTATTCATTTTTATCCATTGGTTTCTCAAAAGCTACCGGTGTCAATCTGCCGTATTGATTGATGAAACAATCTCAACTGTGCACAGAAAGGAGCCAGTCTGTAGCTTTATTGATGTGTGTCAAAACAGTGGAATGATGCTCGTTACTTTCTTCTTCTTCAGCGTTCCAGAATTTTCTGGTTACGTGTGAGCTGGTTTGCCCATTTGGGTTCCCCACACTATACTCTGAGAGCATAGTCAGCTTTACTCCGCTTTCGTTGAGTAGGCATGCTTGGTATTTTCGTGTTTCCATAACCCACCGAACTCCGACATGGATTACAGGATCTTTTCCGTGCGCACTTGGTCTTGTGCTTGCGTGTACACACGAAGGGGGTTAAGTCACTAGCAGGTCTGCACATAAGTTGACCTGGGAGATCGGAAAAATCTCCACTCATAACCCACCAGGCGGCAGCGACCGGGATTCGAACTCACGACCTCCCGATTAGGAGGCCGACGTCTTACCACCACGCCACTGCGCCCGTCTGCTCGTTACCTATGTGGAAGCATTGACAGATCCGTGACAGTGTGAATGAAGGTACCTTTAAATAAAAGAAGAAGGAAAGAAAACACGCGCAAAGCGGCAACTCACCCTCAATTTAAGATGAGCTAGCCATGTTCAATAGAACTCTCCACACACAAAAAGAGAAGAAACAAAACGGTCAAAAAACTACCCCCCAAGAAAAAAAGAAAAATTATAATCTGTACTCATTTGCAAAAAACTCAAAAGGTCCGGTTCTGTTTGTGTGTCATCTTTTGAACACAGACTGGTGAGCGCCGTTTATGACCATGACCCTGTTGTAGCACGTGCATCTCACGTTCTCTCCTTGGCATGTTTGCACCGTTTTCATGGCCTTTCTTCTTCTTTTTCTTCTTCTGCTTCTTCTCGTTCATGGGCTGAAACTCCCATGTACACTCGTGTTTTTTGCACGAGTGTTTTTTTTACGTGTATGACTGATTTATCCCCGCCATTTAGGCAGCCATGCGCCGTTCAAAACCACACTCTTTCCCCCCCCCAAAAGTAGATTTTTTTCCACACGTGTTTAGCATGACGCACTTAAAGGCACAGTACGCTTCCCGTAAACCATCACAGATACTGTCAGGCTTTTACACACAGTACAAACACCCTTTCATTTACACACTCACCGCTTTTGAACATCCTAGGTGCCCTACGTACAGAGCGAGCAATTTTCACAGAATTAATTTCAAAATCGGACGGTGCGTTTTGGCGCTAGACCTAACTTTTAAAATCTAAATAATAAATTGACAGCTTGTTACACAAACATTCTTAAATCATAAAAGAATTCTGTTTTCATCAAGACAAGATCAGTACAATTCGAAGTTTTGAAAGTTTGAAAAAAGAAAAGCCCGGAAGCAGGGTCACGCAAGGTCGTGGTTCTCGTAGCAGACGACGGTAATGCCTATCGCCAGTTCCACTGAACAGTCAAAAGCCATCGCTAGAGTTCGTGTGAATTGCAGCCGCCTGTTGCGTTTAGATTCAGAGGTACATAATAACGTGCTATTGCAGATAAGCTCACAGCGAGTCCCATTGGAAATCACAAATTGACGACTACATTGTGAAAAAAAGGAAACTGGATCACACGGGTTCACGCTGGCTCAGGGGTAAGATAAACCACGCAAAAATAAATTCTTTGAAAATTGCTCGCTCTTTACGGAGGGCACCTAAGATGTTCTCAAGCGGTCAGTGTTTAAATGAAAGGGTGTTTGTACTGTGTGTAAAAGCCTGACAGTATCTGTGATGGTTTACGGGAGGCTTACTGTGCCTTTAAACTGGTTGCCAAAGTATTACTAGAGGAACACTCACAGTCCTTTCGTGTATTCTAAAAAAAAGGCAAGTTTTATTAAATCATATGACCCTTGATCTTGAACCAGTTTTAGAAGATTGTATGTACTTTTTTGATCAGTTTAGATATAAAAAATAAAATAAAATAGAGAGAACAAAGCTTTAATGCAAGACAGTTAAGGCGGAAAGGACTTCACCTTTAGAATATGATTGTATCAGGTCACGTGACGTACGGGGGAGTTACTATAACTGTCTTTCTGTTTGTATACTTCTTCTCGTTTCCGTCTTACGATCGCTTTTTGCGGGGTTGCTTATTAATCTTTTTCCTTTGATCTCCGTGGACTCGTTGGCTTTCCATCATTTCATTTCCAGTGCTAATCTCCTGTTTTCTGTTTTGTTGTTGTTGTTTTGTTGGCTCATTCCATAAATACACAGTTCTTTGGACAGCATGGGTATCTGTCGGATTATTCTCCTGGATATAAATAGACATCTGTTGATTTTTTCCTCCCAATTTGGCTCTTCGTATCATTTCTATTCATTTTTTGTATATACATTTCGTCATATAAAACATTTATATAATCTGTCAGATTATTGTTTTTGGTATATATAGAAATCGTGTGGTTTTCCGACCAACCCCAAATTTCTGATATGTATACCCTGGCTCATGCTCACTGTAACACAACAGCAGACAATAGATAATCCTTTTCTCCTGCAACATTCTGATTGGTTATTTAACACACATACCCATACTCGCACAAAAATAACCCCCCCCCCCCAACACAAACAAAGACACACCTACAAACACACTCACACATGCACAAGCACACACACACAGATACACCCTCCCATACACTCCTACCACCCCCCCTTCACACATAAACACAAACACACATGCACACGCACAAACAAGCATACACACACAAACATACACACATGCACACATATACTTACACATACACGCGGCCACACACTCACACACACACACACTTCACGTCCCCCTCCCCCCCCCCCCCCCCCCGCCCCCCACACATACACACACGCACCCACACACGCACACATACCCACACCCACATACCCACACCCACATACACACACACACACGCAAATACACACACACACACACACACACACACACACACACACACACACCCACGCGCGCGCGCGCCGGCAGAATAGACGAACGTTGATTGTCCACTCGATCCTGCCTCTGCGACCACCTCTCTAGTTCGACCACCTGCCCATGACGATCACCCAAAACGAATCCATGACAGGGGTTTATTCGATCTAATTACCTTGCCATAGCGACCACCTGTCCATAACGACTACTTTTTGTCGGTCCTTTTGACGATCGTTATAGACAGGTTGGACTGTACCGTGAAATAGTGTTGCACAGTTTTCGAAACTGGCTTGCGCGTTTAAATGCAATTTGTTTACATGGAAGTGACAATGTTTTTAAATAATCGAATTTCCATGGAGTGGTGTTTCTTTTCGTATCCGATTGTGATTTGGGAACGTCAGTTCAAAGCGATACTAGGGAGATTCAAAGGACAGCACGTTTCGTTTTGCAGCTCGTTTCGTTTGGTGAATGAGTCACCCCGCGAAACGGAACGTGAAACGAGACGGCATAGGCCGCAGACAAGATTTAGATGTATTCACGTTTCGTTTCGGAATGAAGGAAGGGCGATAAATCTTCAAGTGAAATTATCACGTCTGTCCTCGATCAGAATGGAAAAAAAAAACCCTAGGAGGTGGTCCAGAATCGGGCATACTTTGATTATTTTCAGTCCAAATAAATCACACAGACTTTGTTTATACAAAATCACATACGAAGCCAGAATAAAAATTCGATGCGATGACCTACTTCTGCTTCGCCATTTGCTTTCTTCACCATGAAGTTGGATAAATGTACCAGGATCAGCACCCTTCAAAATATTTCAGTTCACAACAGTTGTCTACCTCCAATGAACACATTCTCAGCGCTGAAAGACTGTGAAAGGGTTGATGAATCTAGCAATGCATAAAATGGCCAACAAATAAAACTGTTAGTGTGCAAAAATACTCACAAAAGTTGACGAAATATTGTTCGTTTTTTGGGGGTGGAAAACGTGACTGCGTTTTGACGTTCCACGTTCCGTTTCAGTTGACCTTCACCTTTCCAGCGAGAGACCCCCGAAATGATGACGTTTACCACAACTTCAAAACGAAACGTCCCGACGTTTCGTTTATTAAATCTCCCTACGGTAGAGTTAACAAAACGGAATCAACGTGTTTGACCTTAAAACTAGCACACGCATTTTCAAATTCTTGAATGCGATGTAGACCTAGTAGTATAACGTGAGTGTGATAAGTTTACTTTGAAAATAGAAGAATCTACGGTTCAACGTTAGCGCAATATAAAAAGAGTCAAGAAAATTACTTCAAAACAGATTGAAATGTAGCGCAGTAAAACATGAGCTTCAGCAACTAAGTTCGAAGAAAAAAGGAATAAACTGTACACATAAAGGAATAAACAGTACACAATTAGAGCAGTGTAACATGAAGTTGTGAAACTTATTTCGAAAAGGGAGAAATCAACGATTCAAAGTAAGCACAGTAAATCATCAGTAATTTAGGAATTTATTTTTCGTATTTTGGAAATTAAGTTTGTTTTGTGGAGAGAGAGAGAGAGAGAGAGAGAGAGAGAGAGAGAGAGAGAGAGAGAGAGAGAGAGAGAGAGAGAGAGAGAGAGAGAGAGAGAGAGAGAGAGAGAGAGAGAGAGAGAGAGCAAGAGAGAGAGAGAGAGATAGAGAGACAGAGAGAGAGAGAGAGAGAGAGAGAGAGGAGAGAGGGGGAGGGAAGGAATAGAGAGGGAGGGCGCGAAAAGGAAGAGACAGAGGGAGGAGAGGGATAAAGGGAGAGAAAGAGAGGGAGATAGAGAGAGAGAGGGAGGGAGGGAGAGAGAGAGAGAGAGAGAGAGGAGAGAGAGAGAGAGAGAGAGAGAGAGAGAGAGAGAGAGAGAGACTTAGACTTAGACTTAGACTTAGAACATTTTATTGACATAAAGGGTAAACATTTTAAGCCAAGGGCCTAATCTTACAACGTGCCCTTTACATTCACACTAACACATCCGCACGCATATAAACAACATATAATGAATTCATATAGGCATAACATGTAAATGTACAGTAAATAAGCATAAGCACCACGGCCACACGAAACACAAAATCTAATAATTATACGAAGTAAAACAATATCAATACTATATGCTATGAGTATGTAATATGACGTGAAAATAATTATATAGTAATATTAATATAGTATACATTAGACAGAACTGTAAGATTCACATGATTATGTCACCGCGGGTGTGTACTTACAGAGAACAGTTTAGATGTTTTTTTTAAAGAAGATTTAAAAATATTTACAGATTTGCTAGTTTTAACATTCGAAGGAAGAGAGTTCCACCTTGACGGCCCAGCAAAGGCAAAACTAGTTTTATATAGATCTACACGGGTCCTTGGTAGTAGATATTTATCTGATCCGTATCTCTCAGGAGCCTCGGTTATGAATGCATTCAAGTATGGTGGTGCTAGCCCATGGAGTGCCTTGTACATTAACACTGCAATGTTATAGTCAAACTGCTCCTGCAGTGGAAGTAAACTAGCAGCTTTAAGCTTTTCTGACGTTGACAGATACGGGTTAGTAACAATTAGCTTTGCCCCTCTTCTGTGCAGGGAGAGAGAGAGAGAGAGAGAGAGAGAGAGAGAGAGAGAGAGAGAGAGAGAGAGAGAGAGAGAGAGAGAGAGAGAGAGAGAGAGAGAGAGAGAGAGAGAGAGAGAGAGAGAGAGAGAGAGAGAGAGAGAAGGAGAAGTAACTGTAAAAGAAAACAAGTCGCGTAAGGCGAAATTACTACATTTAGTCAAGCTGTGGAACTCACAGAATGAAACTGAACGCACTGCATTTTTTCACAATGACCGTAGTCCGCCGCTTGTGCAAAACGGAGTGAAACTGACGAGCCTGTTTAGCGCGGTAGTGGTTTTGCTGTGCTGCATAGCACGCTTTTCTGTACCTTTCTTCGTTTTAATTTTCTGAGCGTGTTTTTAATTCAAACATATCATATCTATTATGTTTATGGAATCAGGAACCGACAAGGAATAAGATGAAAATGTTTTTAAATCGATTTCGAAAATTTAATTTTGATCATAATTTTTATATTTTTAATTTTCAGAGCTTGTTTTTAATCCAAATATAACATATTTATATGTTTTTGGAATCACGAAATGATGTAGAATAAGATGAACGTAAATTTGAATCGTTTGATATCAACAAAAAAAATGTATTACAATTTTCAGATTTTTAATGACCAAAGTCATTAATTAATTTTTAAGCCACCAAGCTGAAATGCAATACCGAAGTCCGGCCTTCGTCGAAGATTGCTTTACAAACATTTCAATCAATTTGATTGAAAAATGAGGGTGTGACAGTGCCGCCTCAACTTTTACAAAAAGCCGGATATGACGTCATCAAAGACATTTATCGAAAAAATGAAAAAAACCGTTTGGGGATACATACCCAGGAACTCTCATGTAAAATTTCATAAATATCGGTCCAGTAGTTTACTCTGAATCGCTCTACACACATACACAGACACACACACAGACACACACACAGACACACACACACACACACACACACAGTCACACACACACACACAGACACACACACACACACACACACACACACACACACACACACACACAGACACACATACACCACGACCCTCGTCTTGATTCTCCCTCTATGTTAAAACATTTAGTCAAAACTTGCCTAATGTAAAAAGAATGTCCAGTATAAAAACCAATGTCCATTTTGCGTGTAACTGAAAAAACATATTGTATTATTACAAATTCCAAACAAACACGCAGACGGAAGAGAAAGAAAGTTATCAAGAAAGAGAGAGAGAGCGAGTGAAAGGGTTATAAGTTTACAGTAGGCGACATCAATATAAAAGCCCTTCCGAAATAGTACCCGCTGATGGGACAAAAAAGAAGAAGTCTGATCTCCTCAAAAAGAAAGAAAACAAAGAAAACAAAGAAAACAAGTCGCGTAAGGCGAAATTACTACATTTAGTCAAGCTGTGGAACTCACAGAATGAAACTGAACGCACTGCATTTTTTCACAATGACCGTAGTCCGCCGCTTGTGCAAAACGGAGTGAAACTGACGAGCCTGTTCAGCGCGGTAGTGGTTTCGCTGTGCTGCATAGCACGCTTTTCTGTACCTCTCTTCGTTTTAACTTTCTGAGTGTGTTTTTAATCCAAACATATCATATCGATATGTTTTCGGAATCAGGAACCGACAAGGAATAAGATGAAATTGTTTTTAAATCGATTTCGGAAATTTAATTTTGATCATAATTTTTATATTTTTAATATTCAGAGCTTGTTTTTAATCCAAACATAACATATTTATATGTTTTTGGAATCAGAAAATGATGAAGAATAAGATGAACGTAAATTTGGATCGTTTTATAAAAAAAAACATTTTAATTACAATTTTCAGATTTTAATGACCAAAGTCATTAATTAATTTTTAAGCCACCAAGCTGAAATGCAATACCGAAGTCCGGCCTTCGTCGAAGATTGCTTTACAAACATTTCAATCAATTTGATTGAAAAATGAGGGTGTGACAGTGCCGCCTCAACTTTTACAAAAAGCCGGATATGACGTCATCAAAAGTATTTATCGAAAAAAGGAAAAAAACTTCCGGGAATATCATTCCCAGGAACTCTTGTGTAAAATTTCATAAAGATCGGTCCAGTAGTTTGGTCTGAATCGCTCTACACACACACACGCACAGACAGACAGACACACACACACACACACACTCACACACACACACACACGCACACACACACACACACACACACACACACACACACACACACACACACATACACACACACACACGCACAGACACACACTCACACACACACACACACACACTACGACCCTCGTCTCGATTCCCCCTCTATGTTAAAACATTTAGTCAAAACTTGACTAAATGTAAACAAGTCGCGTAAGGCGAAAATACAACATTTAGTCAAGTAGCTGTCGAACTCACAGAATGAAACTGAACGCAATGCAACGCAGCAAGACCGTATACTCGTAGCATCGTCAGTCCACCGCTCATGGCAAAGGCAGTGAAATTGACAAGAAGAGCGGGGTAGTAGTTGCGCTGAGAAGGATAGCACGCTTTTCTGTACCTCTCTTCGTTTTAACTTTCTGAGCGTGTTTTCAATCCAAACATATCATATCTATATGTTTTTGGAATCAGGAACCGACAGGGAATAAGATGAAAGTGTTTTTAAATTGATTTCGACAATTTAATTTTGATCATAATTTTTATATTTTTAATTTTCAGAGCTTGTTTTTAATCCAAATATAACATATTTATATGTTTTTGGAATCAGAAAATGATGGAGAATAAGATGAACGTAAATTTGGATCGTTTTATAAAAAAAATTCTTTTTTTACAATTTTCAGATTTTTAATGACCAAAGTCATTAATTAATTTTTAAGCCACCAAGCTGAAATGCAATACCGAAGTCCGGGCTTTGTCGGAGATTACTTGACCAAAATTTCAACCAATTTGGTTGCAAAATGAGAGCGTGACAGTGCCGCCTCAACTTTCACGAAAAGTCGGATATGACGTCATCAAAGTCATTTATCGAAAAAATGAAAAAACCATCTGAGGATATCATACCCAGGAACTCTCATGTCAAATTTCATAAAGATCGGTCCAGTAGTTTAGTCTGAATCGCTCTACACACACACACACAGACAGACAGACAGACAGACAGACAGACAGACAGACACACATACACCACGACCCTCGTCTCGATTCCCCCCTCTATGTTAAAACATTTAGTCAAAACTTGACTAAATGTAAAAACCAGTTTTTTACCGCTGGAAATTATATTTGATAGGCAGTTACAAATTCGAAGCATATTTCTGCCGTGTGCTGACAAAACCAAGTAAGTCCATTTTTTTCAAAAATGATATTTTTTTTTCATCAAAAAGAAGAAATCAATGCGCATCTTTTGTGTTAATTTCTACTTTTTAGAGTGCTTAGATAAGCAGATATGAACAAGTAAGTCCACAACCAAAAACCACTTTTTAAGTGTGCATGAATGTTTTGACAAAACCAAGTAAGTCCAAGGGTTTCCCAATTTTTGTATAATGGTAGTTTCAAAATTCTTTCAGACGACTCATACAGAAAAGGCGTCATTTTAAGTTTAGAACTCACAAATGACGTCATTCGATAAGGCGAGACATAATGACGTCACCTTATGACGTTTTATTTCAAACATTTTTCTTCTCTATATGATTCTCCTGACGATCCTTGTCTCCCTCTCTCCCTCCCTCCCTCCCTTCCTCCCTCCATCTCTCTTTCTATCCCTCCCTACCTCTCTCGCTATCTCTCTCCCTCTTCCTCCCTCTCTCAATTTCCCTCCCTCCATCATTCTCTCTATCCCTCCTTCCCTTTCGCTCTCTCCTCCTCCCTCTTTTCCCTCATCCCTCTCTCCCTACCGCCAACAATCGACTTTTTTCTACCTCCCTCCTTCCCTCTCTCTCCCTCCCCTCTGTCCCTCCATCCCACTCTCTCTCCCTCCCTCCCCTCTCTCTCTCCCTCCTACTCTCTTCCTCCCTCCTTATCTCCCTCCCCCTTCTCTCCCTCCCTCCCTCCTCTCTCTCTCCCTCCATCCCACTATCTCTTTCTCTCCCGCCCTCCCCTCTCTTCTCTCTCTCCCTACCTCCATCCCTCCCACACTTCCTCTCCCCCCCCTCTTATTCCTCCCTCCCTATCTCCCTCCCTCCCCTTCTCTCACTCCCTCCCTCCTCTCTCTCTCCCTCCATCCCACTATCTCTTTCTCTCCCGCCCTCCCCTCTCTTCTCTCTCTCCCTACCTCCATCCCTCCCACACTTCCTCTCCCCCCCTCTTATTCCTCCCTCCCTATCTCCCTCCCTCCCCTTCTCTCACTCCCTCCCTCCTCTCTCTCTCCCTCCATCCCACTATTTGTTTCCCTCCCTCCCTCTCTCCCTCCCTCCCTCTCTCTCCCTCTTCTTTTCTCCCTCCCTCAATCCCACTAAGTCTCTCCCTCCCTCTCTTTCTCTCTCTTCCTTCCTCTCTCCCTCCCTCCTTCCCTCCTTTCCTTCCTCTCTCTCCCTCCCCTCCCCCTTCTCTCTCACTCAATCCCTCCTCCCCCCCCTCCCTCTCTCTCCCTCAGTCCATTCCTATATCTCTCTCTTCCTCCCCATTTATCTCTCCCTCCATAGCTCTCTCTCCCCCCCCCCTCCCTCTCACCTTCCCTCTCTTTCTCCCTCTCTCCACCCCTCTTTCCATCTCAATATCTCCCTCCCTTCCTTTATTTCTCTCTCTCCCTCCATCCCTCCCTCCCGCCCCCCCCCCCCGCCCCCCCCTCCCCCCCCCCCCCCCCTCCGCCGCTGCTTTCTCTCCTCTCTCTCACTCTCTCTCACTCCCTGTCTAGTCTCTCCCCCTCTCTCAATCTCTCTCTCTCTCTCTCTCTCTCTCTTTCCATCTTGTGCAAATTCGTAGTGTTATTTTCACTGTTTTGTCATTTCTCTTGACAACACTTCTTCTTCCAAATATTCTCTGCGCATTTTTGATTAGATCTGATATTGGGGGAAAAGTGGTAAAATGCCCAACAAAACCAAAACCATCCATCGCATTATTATGAAAATCGGGTTTTAAACGTAAATTAATGCTATTTATCTTATTATCTCGGTGGTTTGATCGAGATAATCATCACTTTTGAGACATTTTATCAAACAGTAAAAGTCGTTTTTCTCGGAAGTAGCTTCAGTGGACTTACTCGGTTTTGTCAACACACGGCAGATTTGTGTAATTGTTGGCTTCATTTTTACATAACGCCTGTGTACATTTATCTGATGTTATAAAATCAATTTAAAAAAAAAGCACTGGCTTTTGTGCAGTATAACATGAATTTGGCAAACGTACTTTGAAGAAGAAAAAATTAACGATTCAAAATTAGCGCAGTGTGACATGAGTTTGGGAAACTAACTTTGAAAAGACAGAGGTATCAACGATTCGAAGTAAGTGCAGTAAACATACTTTGGCAAACATGCTTTGAGAAGGAGAAATGAACGATTCAAAATTAGTGCTTATTTGGTTTGTAACAACAATATGGTACGTGGAATTTTTATTAGCCTCTGATCACTTCCGGATGAAAAGCTAAGGCGTATAGTTCAAACACCTAAAAGTCTACCCCCCCGCCCCCAACCAAAAACAAAAACAAAAATAAAATCCAACTTCCTGCATTTTATAGCATGACCATTTTACTTCTTCAGCATTCCTGGCCAAAATTAGCACGTTTACAGACAGTTACTATTCCTTTATACAAAAACTGTGTGTGAGTGCGTGCGTGCGTGTGCGTGTGTGTGTGTGCGTGTGTGTGAGCGCGCGCGCATTCGTGCGTGGGGGCGTGGGTGTATGTCTGTGTCTGTTGTTTTTGCTGTTGGGGTTAGTGAT
The DNA here is from genome assembly GCF_037325665.1 of Littorina saxatilis. Lineage (NCBI taxonomy): Eukaryota > Metazoa > Mollusca > Gastropoda > Littorinimorpha > Littorinidae > Littorina > Littorina saxatilis. The sequence continues at coordinate 73,046,556 of NC_090256.1, read as the reverse complement.
GATGATGATGATGGTGATGACGATGATAATGATGATGATGATGATGGTGATGATGATGATGGTGATGATGATGATGATGATGATGATGATGATGATGATGATGATGATGATGGTGATGATGATGATGATGATGATGATGGTGATGATGAAGATGATGGTGATGGTAGTGGCAGCGGGTTTTATTGTCAAACATGTGGAATGTAAATGCGGGTGCTGAAAATACAAACTCCACGATGAGAAACTTGGAACAAACCTAGACGCGGAAATAAGAGCATAAACCCACGCCACGCATATTAACGCCTCGATCAAATGTAGTTGCTGTACTTGTCAATACGGTTATTTTTTAGACAGAGTGTTAAAGGCATATGTACTCGATGACTATACACGCTAATTGCTTTACCAACAGCTGGAGACATGCTAAATTAAGTTCCCTGCAAGATATTGTGGTCTAGGACCCCTTCAATGTTGAGATATGTTAATTTTCATTTTGATCTGGATCGTCCTATTTATAGATTTGGCAACACATGTAACGTTGATGCAAGGGAGCTAACACCGCGGCTTTGTTGACATCCTCACTTTTTCAGAGGCTAGAACAAGCTGTAATGCATGTATTATGGTCCGCGCATGGTGACATATCGTCATTATATGGTCTTATGGTGCGTTTGACATCGATTATGGGCAAACTACACTTTGTAAACACGGGAGCGCGTACATATGCCTTTAAGCGACAATTCCCTGTCTTTCTGGTAAAACTCATACACGTCGGCACTCATGGTAAGCTTATTGCATTATCTTTTCTAAACCAAAATCACTGTTTCTTTAGTCTGGTGCTTTTAATAGATCTGTTATTGCTCGACTTTCAGTGTTGTTTGAGTCAAAGGTGCGTGCGTGGTGAAACGGGTTGTATCTAAGGAGCAAATTGTGGGACATTGTTTTGGCGAATTGGACCTTTAAAAGTTCAATGAACATTCGCCGTGCTGTCGTTGAGGCATCCCCGTTAAGTTTAATGAGTTCTCAGTTGATAACACTTATATGTTAGCGGTAAACTGTTGCACTTTGTTAAAAGAACAAACACCGCTATGAAAATGTTTCTTTATGTTCTGCGATCAGACCTAAACAGTAAAGAGTGGGAGAGACGGACAGAGATACACAGACACAAAGTGTGATCTCAATTATTCTCTCAAATAAATTCACACACACACTCATGCACGGATGTGCGAATCCACTCATGCACGCACGCACTCTCTCTCTCCCTCTCTCTCTCACACTCTCTCTCGCTCTGACACACACACACACACACACACACACACACACACACACACACACACACACACACACACACACACACACATACAAACACACACAGAGACACACACATACACGCTCACACGCACGCACACACACACACACGCACACACACACACACGCACACACACACACACACACACACACACACACACACACACACATTTTCACTCTTCAGCCACTATTAATTTATCTGTCTATGATTCTCAAAACCTACTAATGTTATTTCTCCCGACCTAACTCCAGTCGCTAGCACCAAACTCGTAATTGAAATGTTTGATGGTCAAAGTTATTTCCCTTGAGGAGTGTTGTTTTTGTATTAAACCGTTAGCAGAGACTAAAAGTTACAAAGCAAACTATATTCTTCGTACTGGAAGATTTTATTTCATAGCGGCCGTTGCATTCCCCCTAGAAGAGAGAGAGAGAGAGAGAGAGAGAGAGAGAGAGAGAGAGAGAGAGAGAGAGAGAGAGAGAGCACCCATTGCACACCGGTTGGACCGTACATAAGGTAACGTTAAATTATGCTTGTGCAACGTATGTGGGAGTATCACTTATAACCTCAGGGTATCTCTTATCCTGTTGCGCATCAATAGACTAGAGACAGCGCTGGTTAGACTAAAACATGGATCGGGAACTTCAGTACGTACTTAGGACTACCGCGGCTGTGCTTGCAAGTTTGGATAGTTCTTTCTTTCTCATTTGATCCGAGTTTTATCTGTCTCATTAAATGTCATTTTTCTACCTACTACACATATAATTTTCCTAATTGATTCCCGAAGATAAGTTAGTTTCGCTTCCACGTTTCGGTTTTCACTAATTCAACATGGCCGGCGTCGGCAATGCATCATGATCTTTGATCATCATCTTCTTCCGAAGAGGACTGGGTTCTTGCGAACGTCTCAGAGTCCTGCGGTTGAGTCACTGTTACCGATAGTGGTTAGCTCCGGCAAACAGGGAGATTAAAAAGGTGGGGAGGTTTAAAACTATGCGGTACAGGGGAGAGTGCGTTCAAGGGCGGGCTCTCATGCCCGACTGCACTGAGGAAACTGTGGCCGAGACGGGAGCGAAGGAGGGGCCTGCTTCGGCCGATGAACAAAGAAACTGTGATCGAACAAGTATGGTGTTACAAGGGGAAAGACCCGCAAAGTGAACTTAGTTGCCAAAGCCCGAAGTGTGACGACGGACTCGGTTTCCAGCAACTGTCCACCGACTCAGCGGCAAAATATGAGTTGACACGTCCGAGGTGAAAGGTAATCGTCTCTTCTTATTAGAATGAAGGTCATTGTTTATGACTAAAATACAGTAGAATCACATAATGCACGAAGGAATGGAACATGTACATGGAATAAGATTGTCCGTCCACTAAGACACATTCCTAAAGGTGGAACCAACATCCTGACGGCTATGCAGAGGAAGTGTTCTTTTTAAGAAATGCATTCAAATAAAACAAATAGGGAAATGCCCACTGAACAGAAACACCCAGGCTCCTGATTTTTGGTATGAATCCAAGTTGAGAGAGATCAGCTGAGCTAGGATTTTACATGGAATAAGATCATCCCTCCACTTGCATACAATGTATACAACCAGAAATGAAGATACAGTGTGCTTGATGTGGTGATCAAGTGACATTTTGCTATGAATGTGTTTAAGCAACTAGTAGCTTCTTCAGCGTTAATTCATTAAACAATCACTCTTATTCTTAGCACATAGAGCACATTGAATGAGTGTGTGCATGTGTGTGTGTGTGTTTGTTATTGCAATGTAAGACCTTATAATATAAAATAAATATACACAAATTATAACACATGCTGGGATTCTAAATATGTTCTGTTTACTTGCAGGTCTCAGTTATTACCAAGCCCTGCCTCATTCTTCCCGCAACACTGACATGGTGCTGTTGTAGAACACAAGTAAGTCCTTTGATCATTTCCAAAATACACTAGTGCAATAGCTTGTGAGTGCAACTGGTGGTAATGAGAATATTTTACCACAAAAGGCTAAAGTACAAATAACAGATTTATTATGTTGGAAAAAGAAGTAAGCCAGAGCAAGTGATTAGTGTACCAGTTAGCTAGGGTGTGTATTATATAATTACAATTTACAGTCAGCATAGAATGTTGAGGACAGTCTAGAATTTTTCTCGCCCTGTGAATTCAACTGCAAATCAGATGGCATGAAGAAATCAATGTTATATTATGCTCTGCATTGAGTGAACCATCTCCTGTCATTCTGAGTGACACATCTCTTTAACTGAAAAACATGCCAGTAATTAAATCCAGGCTACATGGGGATGGAAAATGACCCTGGCAATTTCAACCTCTGAATGATTGTGTCTTTGTGTAGCAGGATTATGGATAGATCTTCACAAGCCTTAGTTCATTTGTCTGTACATGTGTATCATGTATGGCGGTATAAGTTAATACTATTAGTCAATTTCAAATAGCAGAGTTATTTTCAGAGCTTTCTAACTTCAAACCCTGTGGAATCTATAGTTTGTAATAAAGGGTATTTTGACTTTGACTCCGAGTTTCTTTCTTGCAAAGTCATTCTTTTCTCATTCAAGGGACTAAACCACTACATGTACTGATGACTGCCTGCATCAGGGTTATAATTTATGAAGAAGTCAAAATGCACAATATATATCAGTTTACAGTTTAAAGGCCCACTTGCCTTGTCACTACAGTATAATGTGGCTATGCTTTAACATGGAATCCCTCATCTTGGCCACATACAAAAAATTATATATTCAGTGACTGCTTGCTGTGGTGAGTTAAAATGTGTGATGAAATATTTTCACAAAAAGGTACCAGTGTTGTTAACAAAACTAATTCTTTAACAAACAAACAAAAACCACTCTGCACAGAGAGCATTCAAGCTGATCTATGTTGCTATTCGTCCAAGTAGAGGGATGATCTTATCCCAAGTAAAAGCCTGACAAGATCTGAGACTGTGAAGCAAAATGTTTTTACATGGTAAAGTAAGCCTTTAACGAGCAAGTATGTCTATTGCACTGGGTGTTTTATTATTATTGTATCATTTTTCTTTCAGGTAGTCTCTCTTTAAACTGACTTTCTACACCATGGTGTCTCTGGCAGTGTTATATTGGCAGAAGACAGTTGGAACTGGATTCCTCATTTAGATGGTAGGCATGTTTTGGGCTTTTGTGTTGCTTTGGTGTATGTGTGTGTGTGTATGTGTGTGTCTGTTCTATACCAGAAATAAACACACTGTTTGCTTGCTGTGGTGAAGTGACATTTTGTGATTTTTTTTTTAAATGAGCTAGTACAGTTGTAGCTTTTACAGCATTTATTCATAACACAATCGCACTTGGCGCAGAGAGCAACCAGACCGTTCATTGTGGGTATGTGAACAAGTTAAGAGATCATGTCTTATCCCATTTTAAAGCCTGACCAGATCTTAGACGGTGAGCCAAATTGTTTTCATGAGAAGGAATGTGCCTTTCAGAGAAATCTATTAACTACAGTATTACTTTACAAAACATATTTTAAGAAATGAAATGTGTTACAAGTAACAGCCATGGGGGTGATAGCCTGTAGGTGGAATAATAATCTTCAATTGCCCAGAAATGATTGTTATCTGGTCAAGAAATGCAAAGCATTTTGATGTTTGTGACGATTAGTTACTCTTTATCACGTTTGGTCCCTGATTTTGCTGTCCTTGTCTGCGTTGGGCAGGTGTGCGTCCATGATGTCATTGCTATTGAAAACTAATCTGTACTGCAAAGTAAATGTACCCGTACATGACGTACATGGCAGTTGTCAACCGGGGGCCAGCCATGACTGGGACTGATGTATCCACAGGCACTCGACACCAGGTGGGCGGGGCCAGTGGTTGGGGTGTGATTCCCTGCCTTACACCACCACAAAGTGTAGTATCAGCAGACAAGACTGAGCAGAACTTCTGCCCCCCCCCCCCCCTCACCAATTGACCACTCAGTGCCATGTGCCTGCAGCTGTATCATAAACACTTTGTGACAATAGTTGTTACCTCCTTAGAACAGATCTTGTGATGCTCCTCAGTCAGTCAGTGTTTGATGGATGCTAACTGGTATACTTGACATAGTGTTCATATGAAAGTTTTATGTGTTGCAGCTCATCCAGATCACAGGTACACAAAGGAGCTGGTTACAGTGATAACATAGGCACATGGAACTGCTTATGGACTACTTTAGAAAGTGAGCGGTTACAACCAAGACTCTTCCGTCAGGAAGGTCTGCGGAAGGGTGCTTGATCTGTTTCCTCGGACAGGCTTTTCAAGACTAGGTAGGTTAAACCACATGATTGGGCTTTAATTATGAATGCACTTCAAAATTCACTCTATTTCATTATCTTGTACAACCCCCCGCGGGTTAGGGGGAAGAATTTACCCGATGCTCCCCAGCATGTCGTAAGAGGCGACTAACGGATTCTGTTTCTCCTTTTACCCTTGTTAAGTGTTTCTTGTATAGAATATAGTCAATGTTTGTAAAGATTTTAGTCAAGCAGTATGTAAGAAATGTTAAGTCCTTTGTACTGGAAACTTGCATTCTCCCAGTAAGGTAATATATTGTACTGCGTTGCAAGCCCCTGGAGCAATTTTTTGATTAGTGCTTTTGTGAACAAGAAACAATTAACAAATCTTCAATAGTACTGACCAAAGAAGAAGGTTTAATTGTGTGATCATGATTTGATACATATGCTTGACCCTGAAGATGTGTTTTATTTGTTTTGTTTCAGAACAAAGTTTGGTGAAGTAGAAGCTACCGCTGTAGGCTGGTGTAAGGCTGAAGAAGAACCTCTGACAAGTCCATTTTCAAGCAACTGAGCACGAACCCAGGTACAAGACACAGAGCTCTCTTTCTATCGGTCTGTTATTCATAGAATGACACTAACAGTGACACAAGTAAATAATCTGTATCATTGTCTTGACCTCTAGAAATTTGGTAGAGAATAAGATGACTGATAGTATTATTTTGATTACCGTACTTTCCGGGTGACAAGGCGCTTTGTTATCTAAGACGCACCCCCTTCTTTTAAAAAAAAAAATGTAATCCAGTCACCCATTGGACGCAGGGGGCCAATAGGGCGCACCAAAATGACCCAGTTTTTGCCATGAGAGGTGGTTCCCCTGTCATATCTGAGAGAGGAAACACTTCCTGCATCGGGGTCAGTGACCGGTCAGTGACCAAAGGCATTGTGATAGCTGGGTGGCCTTGTTAAAAGACACGACCTTCTTCCCAGGGGTCAATGACCGAGTTTAACAGAGTGGAAATCTGTGTGTGCGGCCAGATCAAAGGCAGGGCAGTACCTAGTAGCTGAAACATGCATTATCACAAGTTGTTTGACTGGTACTCAAGCGGTCTCTTTGATTTTTTTCGTATTTCATACACGGATTAGGCGCTTCGTTATACAAGACGCAGGGGTCGAACTCAAGGAAAAAAGTCGCGCCTTATGACCCGGAAAGTACGGTATTTCATGGTCATTACAGTGGCCTCCACCCCTGCCCCTTTTAAGACACCCCAATCTAAGACTCCTTCCTATTAATGACCCTGTTTTCGCAGACTTCTTGTTCATAACATCTGTAAATTCACTCCCATTTTAAGACTTGCTCCATTTGGACTTGGACTGGGTGGCCGAGTGGTAACGCAATTGCGCTCGGAAGCGAGAGGTTGCGAGTTCGACCCTGGCAATTTTCTCCCACCTTCCCTAACCTAGGTGGTGGGTTCAAGTGCTAGTCTTTCGGATGAGACGAAAAACCGAGGTCCCTTCATGTACACTACATTGGGGTGTGCACGTTAAAGATCTCACGATTGACAAAAGGGTCTTTCCTGGCAAAATTGTATAGGCATAGATAAAAATGTCCACCAAAATACCCGTGTGACTTGGAATAATAGGCCGTGAAAAGTAGGATATGCGCTGAAATGGCTGCGATCTGCTGGCCGATGTGAATGCGTGATGTATTGTGTAAAAAAAATTCCATCTCACACGGCATAAATAAATCCCTGCGCCTTGAATATGTGCACGATATAAATTGCATAAAATAAAAAGATAAAATAAATCCCTGCTCTTAGAACTGTACCCACGGAATACGCGCGATATAAGCCTCATATTGATTGATTGATTTTAAGACCTGATTTTGCTTATTTTGGATTTCGAAAAAGAGAAAAACAAATTCCCACTCTGTACAGAATTAAGCCAGGCTCATGATTTTTGTATGGACCAAGTTGAGAGATGGCATTTGTATAGGCCTGACCAGATCTGAGATGTTGAATCTAATTGCTTACGAAGAAAGCATTGTGTCATTATAGGCACACTACTTCTCGTCACCGTCTCAGTTCTGGCCAGGCTTTAACATAGGATAAGCTCATCCCTCAACTTTGTCACATATGAACAATCGACACACTGACTCTTGCTGTTGTGAGTTGACATTTTTTGATGAATTTATTTCTGGAAAAGGCACCATGCAGTGCTGTTTCAGGGGTGGGACTTTTCCGCGGATTTCCGCGGACACAACTTACGAATTCTGCTGGAGTAATCTATTTTTCCGCGTCACATTTCATTACAATATCTATGACTTGTTGACTGAATGATTTGGAGAGACGTGGAGATGAAACAGAACACTGGAGGCTTGAGAGTTAAATTGTGCTGACTGAAAACTCCTGATAACTAATAGTAATTTTGAGGGGGGGGGGGGGGGGGGGGGGGGGGGGGGGGGGGGGGGGGGGGGGGGGGGGGGGGGGGGGGTTGGGGAGTGTGGAGAATGTCTTTTTTGTCAGATTGCACAGATTTTAATGTACCATTTAACCAAAATTCGGGGTAACGTGCCCCCGAACCCCCTGGAAAAAAAGGGATTTCCTCTTTTTTCATCACAAGAGAGTCCCACCCCTGTGTTTACAGAATTCCTTGTTTAAAACTATCACTGTGCACAGAGGGAAGGGGGGGGGGTGTATTTGACCACCCCTGCGTTTACAGAATTCCTTGTTTAAAACTATCACTGTGCACAGAGGGAAGGGGGGGGGGGGGTGTATTTGACCACCCCTGTGTTTACAGAATTCCTTGTTTAAAACTATCACTGTGCACAGAGGGAAGGGGGGGTGTATTTGACCACCCCTGTGTTTACAGAATTCCTTGTTTAAAACTATCATTGTGCACAGAGGGAAGAGGGGGGGGGGTGTATTTGACCACCCCTGTGTTTACAGAATTCCTTGTTTAAAACTATCACTGTGCACAGAGGGAAGGGGGGGGGGTGTATTTGACCACCCCTGTGTTTACAGAATTCCTTGTTTAAAACTTTCACTGTGCACAGAGGGAAGGGGGGGGGGTGTATTTGACCACCCCTGTGTTTACAGAATTCCTTGTTTAAAACTATCACTGTGCACAGAGGGAAGGGGGGGGGGGGGTGTATTTGACCACCCCTGTGTTTACAGAATTCCTTGTTTAAAACTATCACTGTGCACAGAGGGAAGGGGGGGGGGGGTGTATTTGACCACCCCTGTGTTTACAGAATTCCTTGTTTAAAACTATCACTGTGCACAGAGGGAAGGGGGGGGGGGGGTGTATTTGACCACCCCTGTGTTTACAGAATTCCTTGTTTAAAACTATCACTGTGCACAGAGGGAAGGGGGGGGGTGTATTTGACCACCCCTGTGTTTACAGAATTCCTTGTTTAAAACTATCACTGTGCACAGAGGGAAGGGGGGGTGTATTTGACCACCCCTGTGTTTACAGAATTCCTTGTTTAAAACTATCACTGTGCACAGAGGGAAGGGGGGGGGGGTGTATTTGACCACCCCTGTGTTTACAGAATTCCTTGTTTAAAACTATCACTGTGCACAGAGGGAAGGGGGGGGGGGGTGTATTTGACCACCCCTGTGTTTACAGAATTCCTTGTTTAAAACTATCACTGTGCACAGAGGGAAGGGGGGGTGTATTTGACCACCCCTGTGTTTACAGAATTCCTTGTTTAAAACTATCACTGTGCACAGAGGGGGGGGGGGGGGGGGGGTGTATGTGACCAAGTGAAGTGCATTGCTACATAATAAAATGAGCAAATCCGTCCCGTGAAGAAAACTTCTGCTTACTTAATTGTCAGATTTGCCAAGGCGTGTACATGAAATAAGATTATCATTCTAAATGCTGAATCAACATTCTGACTGTTTCCTATGAAACCAGGCTTGATTTTTGGTATGAATCCAAGTTAAGGGATAGCATGTGTAAAAGCAGAATTGTGT
>NC_090256.1:73019550-73036821 GCF_037325665.1 Littorina saxatilis | reverse complement strand
GCCATGCAACCAGTTACGAGCCTGTTGGTATTGGATGATGATGATACAGGGCTGAGCCTGGTATATGAGAGGGGGGGGGGATTCCAAAATGAGACAGGGGTTCTTAGGCTGACCAAATGGGGGTCTATGGGCAATGCCCCCCCCCCCCCCCCCCCAGATACCATTGGAGTTTAGCATTTGAATGGGGTATTTTGGGTCTCCCTTGTTGAGAAAAACATACATTTGCCGGGTAAGGGAGGGGGAGGGGGGTGTTGCTTTCGAAGGACCCCGGACTCCAGTGGTTATTTTAACATCACTCTGAAAAAAACATAGGCGACATTTGTTGACAAGAGGTAGAGCCTTTAAGGTTCACATCTGATAATAGCAACCAAAGTCGAAGTCAGAGCCAAGCTAAGGTTAGCACTAATGAAAAAGCTAACTGGCACAACGTGGGGCGCAGATGCAGCAATCCTCAAGAAGATGTACGTGGGCAGCGTCAGACCAGTACTTGAGTACGGAGTGACAGCATGGGGCACAGCAACCAAGTCAAAGTTTGACAGAGTCAGCAAGGTGCAGAACCAGGCGGCCAGAATCATCACTGGCACCATGCGGCCAACCCCTATCCAAGAGCTGGAAAACATCATGGGCCTTGAGCCCATGGAAGACAGAAGGGACACCAAACTCCTCACCCAGGCAGCTAAATTCAAACGACTGCCAACTCACCCCATGAAAGACAGACTGTGCCAACCAACAAAAGGAAGACTGAAGAGAGGAAGCTTCATCCACCAGACGAGGGTGTTGGAAAGGAGACACCAAGATATCCTGGACCAGCAACCCAAAGATATCCCCCAATACCTCGAAAACCCAAGCTGGAGTGATGAAGGAAGACCCCTGATACGCTGCAGTATTCCTGGCGTTGGCAAGAAAGACTCCCACAGCTGTGCTGAACTGAAGTCTCTCACCATTGAACACATCCACAACTCCTACCCCCAACGCCAATGGACTCATGTATACACTGACGGATCTGCCGACCAGGCTGTCAGAAATGGTGGTGCCGGAATCTACATAAAGTACCCAGGAGGTCGAGAAGAAGAACACATCTCCCTCGCTACCGGCCTCTACTCCACCAACTTCAAGGCTGAAGCAGTAGCGCTCCAGACATGTGCAGCCCACATTGAGCACAGTCCACTCACCTCCAACAACGTTGTGTTCTTCAGCGACGCAAAGTCAGTCCTGCAGGCCTTAGACACTGCCAGAGACAAAGAACTGAATGACCTGTCATCCGCCTTGACCTCCCTGTGCAGAGCCCACACAGTCGTGCTGCAATGGGTCCCCTCTCTCTGCAACATACTAGGCAACGAAGCCGCAGATACTCTGGCAAAGGAGGGCACTACGAAGGACCAGAATGACAGATCAACCACCTTCAAAGAAGCCAAGACCATCATCTAGGCCAAGCAACACAAAAAGTGGTTGCAGCAGCACCCACACTACAACAAAAACGACGCTTTTCACCTGCTCACAAGGTCTGAGCAGGTCCTCATATTCAGGCTGCGGACAGGCCACAACCGAATGAACCACCACCTTTTCACCAAGTTCAGAATTGGCAAGTCAGACCAGTGCCCTTGTCAAACAGGCAGCATGACAACGGAACACCTGCTGCAGACTTGCCCACTACACGATGGCCTCAGGAGCCAGATCTGGGCTGAGGCGACCACGGTGCAAGGGAAGCTCTATGGCAGTCTGGACGACCTACAGCGCACGGCAACATTTGCGCGGAGAACCGGCGTTTCCATCTGAGTGATCGACAAGAAGAAGAAGAAGATAATAGCAACCCGTCAACCAATGCTGTAGCGGCATTGTCTACCTGTGCACTTAACATTGGAAATACGAAATACCGTTAGTGTGCAGGATTTTAGAAGACAAATCATTTCACCGATCGGTCATAAAACCAATGGGCCCTTTTTGCAATCAGTGGGTTAGTAAGGCCAAAAAAAAAAAAAGGTCTGTTTACGGTAACATAGGCCAAAAAAATAGGGTCGGTAGGTCGGGATTTTTTTTTTTTTTTTTTTTTCTTCCAAAAAACCCTATTTTTACGTTATTTTGCAAAAAAAACCAAAAGATTTTTATTTTATTTTTTTTCTTTCCCAAATGCCAAAAAAAAGTCTAGGGTCGCGCGAAAAAAATAGGGTCGGTCGGGTTACCGTAAACAGACCTATTTTTTTTGGGGGCCTAAAATGCACTTTTGGCCAGGTTTAAAAATAAAATCAGTGTGTCATGCTATCGTCTCACAGCTTTCTATAACGAGAGGTCATTTCAAAATGCACTTTTGGCCAGGTTGAAAAAAAACAAGTCGCGTAAGGCGAAATTACTACATTTAGTCAAGCTGTGGAACTCACAGAATGAAACTGAACGCACTGCATTTTTTCACAATGACCGTAGTCCGCCGCGTGTGCAAAAGGCGTTTAGCGCGGTAGCGGTTGCGCTGTGCTGCATAGCACGCTTTACTGTACCTCTCTTCGTTTTAATTTTCTGAGTGTGTTTTTAATCCAAACATATCATATCTATATGTTTTTGGAATCAGGAACCGACAAGAAATAAGATGAAATTGTTTTTAAAACGATTTCGGAAATTTAATTTTAATCATAATTTTTATATTTTTAATTTTCGGAGCTTGTTTTTAATCCGAATATAACATATTTATATGTTTTTGGAATCAGAACATGATGAAGAATAAAGTATAAGTAATTTTGAATCGTTTTATAAAAAAATAATTTTAATTACAATTTTCAGATTTTTAATGACCAAAGTCATTAATTAATTTTTAAGCCTACATGCTGAAATGCAATACCAAAGTCCGGCCTTTGTCGAAGATTGCTTGGCCAAAATTTCAATCAATTTGATTGAAAAATTAAGGTGTGACAGTGCCGCCTCAACTTTTACAAAAAGCCGGATATGACGTCATCAAAGACATTTATCGAAAAAATGAAAAAAACCGTCTGGGGATTTCATACCCAGAAACTCTCATGTCAAATTTCATAAAGATCGGTCCAGTAGTTTACTCTGAATCGCTCTACACACACACACGCACAGACACAGACACAGACACAGGCACAGACACACACACACACACACACACACACACACACACACACACACACACACACACACACACACACACACACACACACACACACACACACACACACAAAATTGAACATGATTGATTCAGCAATATCCTTATATTAGTGATAGTAAAAAAAAAATAATCAAATGTTTGGTTCAGCAAAACTCCGATATTAGTATGTCCAAAAAAAGTTTCAGAAGGCCTTTGATGCCCTTGTTAGCACTGTCATTGATATCACTAGCAGCCATGATGTTGCGTTAAAAGTAGAGCGGCAGAGCTGCAGATTATCCTATGAAAGATCAAAGACCTGCTTCACTGCGCTGGTTCTGTATGTATTACGGCATGGACAATGTAATGGGTAGCAATCAACACAATTTGCCTAACAAGCCGCGCATTTACAGCCTAATCTGTGCAAGTTTTATAGCCGCTGAACATGTCTACGTCTGTTTTGATTAAACTAGCGCTGTTAGAACAGTTGATTTGAAAGCGAACGATGTTTTTTTTCTCAGCGCCCAGATAAAGACTAACAAGAGGCACAGCCTTCAAGGCTCACGTATCAAAACACCAATTCATGTCTGCGTCTCTCACGATGTCACGGACAGCAGAGTGTCAGAAAGTTTCGCAAATTCTTTACATTTTTGAATTTTCCATGGCAAGGCATTTTCTAGAGTGAAAGCGTGGTCAGCATTTGCATGTGTAAAGTCTGCGAATAGGTAAGACGATTTGAAGTTGAAAATGTTGTGCTGAAAAAGTCTTGCCCTTGTTTATTATTCTCATTAGACATAAGACATATAGGCTCCAAGCCAGCTGGGCCTACCGTGCACCCCCTTCAGGATCCAGCTTCGTTAGGCTAGAGATATTCATTGGGGTCTACTGAACACGTTTTATCAATTTCGCCACGAAAAAAGTCATTCCCACTACTACTTATGCCCCTTTGTTTTAGGGTACCCCCTCGAACGCAAAATGTATCTGTGAAATCACAACAATGCACAGCTGCAATGAATGAACAGAGAACCACTTTTTTTTTAAAATCAAAACAGTTAAGTTGATCATTAATCTTGTATAAAATACCTTTTACAGTGTTCAGTGTTTGATAGGTTGGCTGTAGTGATGCTTTATAGGCTCAAACCGTCATTTTCACAGTGCGCAAAGCTTGTCAACTTTGATGAGTAAAAGGCTTCAACAAATTTGGGTTCTCTGTTTCATTTGTTAGAAACTACAATGCCTTTGGATAATTTCAAGCCACATTTGGAATTCCTGAGAGGCTTTGTTGCGACACCAGATGAGATATTTCTCCCCTACCCCCTAAACGTGAAATTTTAGGAAAATGTCAAAAAACATTTTTCTTCAAATATTCATGATAACGTCTCACTGTTTTCCAATCAAATAACAAAATTAATCACATTGACGACCAAAACAGTTCATTTATCCATCTTTTAACAGAACTACAACATTATTATTGTCTTTTCAAGACTGAAATGTAAAAAATAAAACAAAATGTTCAGATATAGACATCTATTCTAACTGTCTCTTACATATAGTGCTCTCGCTTCATAGTTTCCATATACAAGGTAGATTAACATAAGAAAGCCAATATAAGAACTAATGTTTTTTCATGTAAGTGCAGAATTTTAGTCATAAATGCAAATGTCTCATGAATCAATTTCAGCTTTATAGTAATAACATGAAAAAGTCATTGCAAAAAACTCTGTCAACTTTTCTTTCAAACACACACACACACACACACACACACACACACACACACACACACACACACACACACACACACATACATAACACACACACACACACACACAAACACACACACACACACACACACACACACACACACACGATCAATCTTAGACTGTTTTAAGAGCAAGAAAGTCAAGCTCACAGGACAAGTAAGTCCGATTCACAGCCAGATTCACGTTTAGGGTGGGGGTGTCGCAACAAATCCTCTCAGGAATTCCAAATGTGCCTTGATAAAACGTGTTCAGTAAACATTTTCTAAGCCATGTGGTCTGATGAGTATTTTGGCTTTGGATGGCTTGATGTGGTCGGCTGAGCTGCTATTACGAATTTGAGGAGAAAACAATGCTTCTGATAAAAAAAAACTTAAAAAAACCACAGTTTTGTTTTCGGTATTTCAGATACAAACACTTACAAATTCAGACCATTTCCACAACACGTGAATACTGAGTAAATAGCTTGATTTGTGCCCGTGTAAGGACCGTACTATGGTTTGAATCATTGGTCTGCGTTTCACATATTTGACTCCCACAAGCAACACAACTTTGTTGCCAGTGAACGTGATTCAAAATGTTGAAACCAATAAAAGAAACACAGCTTATAAAACTGACAATTTGCCTTCACAGAAGCAAAACGATCTGCGGCCAATAGCTTAATCATTTTGTCTGCGTCGAAAAGGTTTCATCTCTGTCAATTGTTGCTTGTTCTTTTTATACACAATGAGGTGGCGGGATGGTAACCGGTGATAATAGATTTGTTGCGCTAGCTGGCTTATAAAAATAGTGTCATCAGTTTCTGATTATTGGTCAGTTGTCTGGTACATATATGCCACACTAACACTCCCCCCCCACACACACACACACATACACACGCACGCACGCACGCACACACACATACACATAGCCACATGCACACACACACACACACGCACACGCACACACGCGCAAGCACACACACACACACACACACACACACGCGCACGCACGTACGCACGCACGCACGCACGCACGCACACACACGCACGCACACACACACACACACACACACACACACACACACACACACAATTGCAGTGTGAGGTGGACTAAGTCTGGTCTGATAACATAATTATCATGGTGATAGGTGCACGTGATTCAAGCAAAAAACTGTTCGATATTTGCAGCCGGTTGACCGGCCGCAGTAAGGTATCCCCACTTCCCACTGTTTTCCCCGCTAGTCAGCTGCCAGATGTATTCAGCGACTATTTTATCAAGAAGGTTTCTGATATTCGTTCTGAACTTGATCAGATGAGTGCACATTCTGCTTCCTCCAGTCATGTTGATGTTCCCACTGATTGTTCTTTTACATCATTTCAGCCAATCAGTGAAAAAGACCTTAAATCCATTATTCTGAAGTCAAAACCAACAACTTGTCCACTTGATGCCATACCCACACCACTGCTTTTTGAGAATCTTGATGTGTTGTTGCCAACTCTTACTCAAATTGTCAATGATAGCCTGTTATCTGGTGTTTTTCCATCATTGTTCAAAACTGCACTTGTCAAACCACTTCTCAAAAAACCTAGTCTTGATGTCAATATTTTGAAAAACTATCGTCCTGTATCTAATTTATCATTCTTGTCCAAAGTTTTTGAAAAGGTAGTTTTGAAGCAGCTGTTGTCATATTTGAACACCCATGATTTGATCTCGCACTCTCAGTCCGCTTATCGCCCTTCTCATTGTACTGAGACAGCCCTACTGAAAGTAATCAGTGACATTCTGTCTGCTCTGGATGGTGGTGATGTGTCAGTGCTTACCCTACTTGACCTTTCTGCAGCGTTCGACACGATTGATCATGTCACGCTTCTCCATAGACTTCAGACTCTGTACGGCATCTCCGGTCCACCGCTGGCATGGCTCGAGTCTTATCTCATTGGCAGGACTCAGGCTGTGCTTGTCGATGGCCAGATGTCTGCTCCAGCCCCACTTTCTTTCGGCGTTCCTCAAGGTTCAGTACTCGGTCCCATCCTTTTCATCATGTACACTAAGCCCCTCTCCACACTGATTCAAAACCATTCTGTCTTAAATCAGTCTTTTGCTGATGACACCCAACTGTATAAACCCAGTCCCCCTGCAGAGACACATTCCGCCATCCAGACCATTCAGACATGCATCACTGATGTTAAATCTTGGATGATCGATAACAAACTTAAGCTGAATGATGATAAGACTGAAGTCTTACTGTGCAAAAAGAAGAACACTACATTTCCCTCTCCCCAACCCGTTTCTGTTCAAGTAGGCGACACCGACATTCTTTTCTCCCCATCAGCTAGAAACCTTGGATTCACCCTTTCATCTGACATGACCCTTAACAAACATATATCTTTAGTCTGTAGAGCAGCTTATTTTGAGCTTCGTAAGATCAGCACCATTCGCCACACACTCTCCTCTCAAACAACTAACACTCTTGTCTGTGCCTTTGTTCTTTCTAAACTCGACTACTGCAACTCTCTTCTCTCTGGCTGTCCTCTGTATCTCCTGCATAAACTACAAAAAGTCCAAAACTCGGCAGCACGCCTCATTCTCAAAGCACGAAAACGAGATCACGCAACACCACTTCTTCACACACTGCACTGGTTACCTATTCAAGCCCGCATTGACTACAAACTGTCCACCCTCTGCTTTAACTTCTTTTCTGGCTCGTCTCCTGCTTACTTCTCTGAACTCCTCACCGTCTATTCTCCAGCAAGACAACTCCGTGCCTCTTCTGACTGTCGCATCCTCACCATTCCACACACCAAAACCAAAACATACGGACAACGCACTTTTACTTTCTGCGCACCCACACACTGGAATTCTCTCCCCTTTCACATCCGCCACTCTCAGTCACCCCAAGCATTCAAACGAGCACTTAAAACGCACCTCTTCAAGAAATACAACCCCTGATTTTGTTTTCTCAGTCCATCAGTAGGCTACATGTAGTGTATTTGTTGTTTTAGTGATAATGTGATAATGTGTATACACATTTAGGGCTGTTTTTCAGTATTAATAACATGTTCTGTTTGATTAAGGGTATTCAGCTGGTATTTCCTTGTTTTTACTACCTATTTTATTCATGTTTTTATTACTTAATTAGTGGAAGAATCAGTTGTAATGTATGTTTGATGGTATATGCTTTTAATCAAGCGTTGCTGACTATGAATGTCGATGTAAATGCTGGTATAACTGTGTTTGAATTTTAAATGTGTCAAGCGCAAAGAGCATAATTGTAAAGTTATGATGTTGCGCTATATAAATGCTCATTTATTATTATTATTATTATTATTATGAACATTCTTGAGTACTGCTGTATAAGTAATGGGGCTATAGGTCCAATGTTTGAAAAGGAAAGGAAGGAACAAAGGGTGACAGAAAGAAAGAGAGAATAGATGTAGAAAAGAACAAAAAACAGAAAAACAAAAAAGAAAGAAACAAAGAATGAAAAAAAGGTAAGAATGAAACAAAGAATGAAAGAATGAAAGAATGATAGATAGAAAAAAAGAAAGAAAGAACGGAAGGAAGAAAGATCGATATACGATTGAAAGAAAGTGAGAAAGAACACAGGAGTCGGCAGGTTTGTGTACGTATACGCACAGAAACCTACTTGAAAACGGTGGTTACAAATAGCTAGGAGTATTTTCGCTGTTAGAGGAGAAATAGTGAGAAATTCGTTGTATTATTATTATTATTATGGGGAGCTTATATAGCGCGAACCACAACTGTGCTCTCCGCGCTTTACATATTAATTTCTGCCGTTTGAAATCAGATCAGACCTTCACATTCCTTTATGTCTCTATAATGTTTTGTACACTCGATCGACAGCTCTGTCTTATATCTGTCTTTCTTTTGGAAACGTCATCAACACAGATAGAGGGTCTGCTTGATCAAAAATACCTGACAAAGGGAGAGAGAGAGAGAGAGAGAGAGAGATAGAGAGAGAGAGAGAGAGACAGACAGATAGACAGACTGATAGACAGACTGACAGACAGACAGACGGACAGACAGGAACAGAGAGACACAGACACAGACACAGATTGGAGGGGGAGGGGGGGGGGAGAAAGTCTGAGACAGAGTGAGACGACGCACTGGCCGGGTGCCAAAAGCGTGTAAAGCTAATATCTTCCGTTTGCCTACCGCTAGGAACGTAATTTTTTTCACACACCCTTGGCCCCACAATTCCAAGCTACTCACCAAATTTGAGCTCAATTGAGTACCAGAGTACCAGCGATACAGTCTAAACTCTTCGAGATACGAACAAACAAACAACCAGAGCGAACCCTAAATAGCTTTTATGCTTTGCATAAAGGCGGTGTTAGGAAACGCTACCGTTGCTGAGCTTTGGTTCAGTTTTGTGTGTTGCATGTAGTTGACTTATTTGTACTTTGTGGGAAAGTACCGATATTATATTTTGTAAACACAATATTTATGCTTGGACGAGAATGCAGGTGAACTTTCTAGTCCTGTCAAAACAAGTTGTTTACCACGCTGTTTTTAGTGTGAGTTCGTGGCGTTCGTTCGGATTAAGTGCGTCGGCGCTTTTGATGTACGTCACAGAGAACGTCACTGTTCTAGTCCATAGACGGTTCGTATATAATGTAGTTGTATCATGTTCGGTCTGGAATATTCTCGAGATTGAGTATTTACTATATATGCCAGCGCGATTTGAATGTTAAAAAGCTTCTATTTGAGTTCTGCTACGATGTGCAGTTGTATGTATGGAATGCTAAATAAATCCTCGAACTCAATTTGACGAGTTGTTTTCTGTTGCTGCGAAGACGGGCGACGTAGAATAAAAGAACACAACTATACGACGTTTGAGAACTTGTGGCAATCTCAAGTGTCGTGTAACAATTGGGGGCCAAGCCAAGGATCTACGTTTAACGCCAAGGGTTTTCCAGCAACAAGGACCAGTGTCAAGACAGTCACAGGAGGTAGCCATCAATCGGGTGTATCCTGAGGGATCAGTATTGAGACTACGGAACCGTGGATTCGGTGTGACTGGTGAAGAGTTTGGTAATCGCCGCAGCTCGGTACGGTGAGCGACGCCGGAGTGTATCGGGATTACAGAGGTTAGCTGCCGTTTGGACGAGACGGACTTCGTCGCGGAGCTAGTGCATTAATACTACGAAATACGACTGGGGTACGTCGTGTATGTATCGTGAGCAGAGTGCGCCGTCACGTTAGACGAGGAGGGTGGCAGCCTGCGTCTACGAGGGTGACCAGCGACGAGAGAAGCATCGGAGGTGCAGTAGAGACTGTGTTCTATCTTTTAGAAGACTACATTCGTCTACGTTCGTGGCTGTGAAAGAATACAGACGAACGCACCGGAAAAGACCAGAATGGCTGAGTTCTGGGCAAAAGGAGTTGAACTGGGACTGAAAGGCAAGCAGCTGACGGAGTTCGTCGAGTCCCAGATACGACTGCTAGCGCAGCGTGAAGAAAGACAAGCGCAGCGTGAGCGTGAAGAAAGACAAGCGCAGCGTGAGCGTGAAGAAAGACAAGCGCAGCGTGAGCGTGAAGAAAGACAAGCGCAGCGTGAGCGTGAAGAAAGACAAGCGCAGCGTGAGCGTGAAGAAAGAGAAAGAGAAGCGCAGCGTGAAGAAAGGCAAATAGAGCTGAAACGCTTAGAGCTCCAAATAAAAATGGAGATGAAGCGCTTAGAGCTTCAGACAGAAATGGTGCGTGTTCAAAATCAGCACGAGGCACCACGCCTAAGAGATAACCAGCAGCAAATGCTACACAGGGCACCGAAACTTCCAGCATTCGCTGACGGGAAAGACCAGATCGATACTCCATACTTCACCGGAGAAGTTGAGGCCGTCTGCCTGAAGAAGCCCTTGTACGATCTACTAATTGGGAACATTGGGGGTGCGAGACGTCCTGATGACCCTGATTTCGAATGGAGAATGGGCTCAGCTCAGCCTGCTGCTGAGGAGAAAGACCCACTGCCATTCGCGAATGAAAATATCAGCGAACTGTTACGAGATGACAGAGCAACTGTGCATCGCCGCGACCAGCCGCAGGTTGTAAGCGCTGTGACGACCAGAGCCCAGGCGAAGAAGGACAAAACAACTACGCCACTCAGGGTCACCAACAGTTCTGCAACTGCTGTCGTGGACAGGGATCGGCTGATTCAGCTACAGGAAGCTGATTCGACCTTAACAAAGTACAGGAGTCGTCCTGTCAAGGAGATGACTAAGGGCGAAGGCACTGTGCAATTTGAAGTGAAGGCCAAGATTCTGTACAGAGTGTTCCAGCACGCGAGAGTCAACGGTGGGAAGCCATTACGTCAAGTTCTGGTGCCTCAACCACTTGGGCGCCAGGTGATGGAGGTGGCCCACGACTCTATTATGGAAGGTCACCTGGGTGTCAAGAAGACATCGGACAGAATCCAGGCTGCGTTTTACTGGCCAGGACTGCATGCGGATGTGACTCGATTCTGCCGATCGTGCGATATTTGCCAGAAAACCATACCTCGAGGAAGGGTCCCGAAAGTGCCGTTGCAGAAGATGCCTTTGATCGACCGACCTTTCAAGAGGGTGGCCATTGACCTCATCGGCGAGATCAAACCGCCAAGTGAAGCGGGTCATCGTTGGGTACTGACCCTGGTAGACTATGCAACCAGGTACCCAGAAGCCGTGCCTCTGAAGAAAATTGACACCGAGACTGTTGCCGAGGCACTTGTGGACATTTTCAGCAGAATTGGGGTTCCTGAAGAGATCCTCACAGACCTGGGGACACAGTTTGTCTCTGAATGCATGGAAGAGGTCAACAGGCTGCTGAGCATTCGTCACTTGACTACGACAGCTTATCACCCGATGTGCAATGGGCTGGTCGAAAAATTCAATGCGACGCTGAAGTCCACGCTGAAGAAACTATGCAGCGAGCAGCCAAGGCAGTGGCATCGCTACATCAATGCCTTGCTGTTTGCATACAGGGAGGTGCCACAAGAGTCCACTGGATTCTCCCCGTTCGAGCTGATGTACGGGCGGACCGTGAGAGGCCCGATGCAAATACTAAAGGAATTGTGGACGAAAGATGTGGACACACCTGAAGTGAAGAACAGTTACCAGTACGTGTTTGAGTTGCGAGAGAAACTGGAGGAGACTCTCGAGATTGCTAGAGAAAACTTGAGAAAGTCTCAGGATAGCGGAAAGCACTACTACGACCGCAAAGCCGTAAACAGGAAGTTTACACCAGGTAACAAAGTGCTGATACTGCTTCCCACTGATCACAACAAACTACTGATGCAGTGGAAAGGCCCATACGAGGTTGAGGCCGTGGTAGGGATCAACGACTACAAGGTGAATGTCGGCAAGAAGTCCAAGATCTACCACGCTAACCTCCTGAAACTGTATGTGGAGAGACCTCCGGAAGCAGTACAGGTCGCAACAATGGTGGAAGAACCAGCCGAACTAGACGAGTTCGACGGTGAGGAACTACTGGAGTTGGGAGACCTCCACAAGAAAGAGGGAGTGGATGACGTCAAGTTAGGACCTGACCTGACAGAAGACCAGCAGAAGGAGCTGCATGATTTTATGGGCGACTTCACCCATAGGTTCTCTGATGTTCCAGGCTCTACGTCCTCGGTCGAACATGAAGTCCACCTCACATCTGACGTACCTGTTCGCTCAAAACCATACCCTATCCCGTTTCAGGCTCGGGAATCCTTGAAGAAGGACATCGACAACATGTTGAAGATGGGGGTCATCCGTGAATCATCATCCCCTTACTCATCTCCCGTTGTTGTTGTCAAGAAGAAAGACGGCACAAACAGGGTATGCATTGACTTCAGGAAAGTCAATAAGATCACCGTGTTTGACCCTGAACCAATGCCGACGGCAACTGATCTATTCCGACAGTTAACCGGCAGTAAGATCTTCTCAAAGATCGATCTCAGCAAGGGATATTGGCAGATTCCTGTGCGCGAAGAGGACATACCAAAGACCGCCTTTGCAACTCCAGACGGAACGTATGAGTGCCTGCGGATGCCTTTTGGCATGGTGAACAGTGGTGCTACCCTGAAGAGGGGAATGCGAAAAATGCTCAAAGGAATGAAGAATGTTGTGTACTACTGGGATGATCTGCTAGTCCACACGGAGACCTTTGCGGAGCATTTGGAGACTTGGAGGGAACTGTTTTCCCGCCTGACAAAAGCCAATCTGACCGTGAGACCCAGCAAGTGCATTTTGGGGACCGACAACGTTGACTTCATAGGTCATTCACTGAAGGAAGGTCAAAAGGGGCTTTTGTTGGAAAACGTCACCAAGATCCTCAATGCTCCACGTCCTGAAACCAAGAAGCAGGTGCGATCCTTCCTTGGATTGGCTGGGTACTACAGAGAGTTCATTCCAAACTTCGCCGCCATAACGGCGTCTTTGTCGGACATGACCCGAAAAGGATGCCCCAACCGAATACTCTGGGGACCAGCTCAGGAGAAGGCATACCAGACCGTGCGCGACCTGATGTCACGAGACCCGGTGCTACGCCTTCCTGATACTGCCAAAGAGTTCATCTTGCGTACAGACGCATCGGACGAAGGGATCGGCGCCATGCTGATGCAAGAGCATGGAGGTAAACCGTTTCCGGTCAGCTATGCCAGCAAGAAGCTGTCAGGAGCCGAGAAGAACTACTCGACCATGGAGAAAGAGTGTTTAGCCATCGTGTGGGGAATCAAGAAATTTGAACTCTACCTCCAAGGGGTGAAATTCGTGCTTCAGACTGATCACAAACCCCTCACCTACCTGAACTCTGCGAAGTTTGTGAATAATCGTATCATGAGGTGGGTGATGTACTTGCAGAACTTTGATATGCGAGTGGAATCGATCAAGGGTTCAGACAATGTTGGAGCAGATTTTCTCAGCCGAGTATGTGAGTAAAACTGTGTTCATTCTCCAACAAACTAATGTACATACCTGGATTTCAATCTGTTATGTATACATAATATGTGTACAGGTAGCGTTTCAATGATTGAAAGAAATTAGGTAAATTTCTTCTGGTGTTGGGGGTAATGTTAGGAAACGCTACCGTTGCTGAGCTTTGGTTCAGTTTTGTGTGTTGCATGTAGTTGACTTATTTGTACTTTGTGGGAAAGTACCGATATTATATTTTGTAAACACAATATTTATGCTTGGACGAGAATGCAGGTGAACTTTCTAGTCCTGTCAAAACAAGTTGTTTACCACGCTGTTTTTAGTGTGAGTTCGTGGCGTTCGTTCGGATTAAGTGCGTCGGCGCTTTTGATGTACGTCACAGAGAACGTCACTGTTCTAGTCCATAGACGGTTCGTATATAATGTAGTTGTATCATGTTCGGTCTGGAATATTCTCGAGATTGAGTATTTACTATATATGCCAGCGCTTAAAAAGCTTCTATTTGAGTTCTGCTACGATGTGCAGTTGTATGTATGGAATGCTAAATAAATCCTCGAACTCAATTTGACGAGTTGTTTTCTGTTGCTGCGAAGACGGGCGACGTAGAATAAAAGAACACAACTATACGACGTTTGAGAACTTGTGGCAATCTCAAGTGTCGTGTAACAGGCGGCTATAAAAAGTGCGTCATTTGATAGATAGATGGTTGCAGGCGGGCCAGTATCAACAGCTGTACAAACTACTCAGCGCTGAGCAACACAAGAAGAAAGGGGGTTGTTGAAAAGCCATGAAAACATGTGCGTGACTCTTGCAAAAGGTTGCTAACAAGACGCTTCAAGGCACTTAGCTTACTCAAGACGAAAAGAGATACCGACAACTTGTGCTTAGAATAATACATTGTAATAGACCGACTGGATTTAAAAAGTACTTTTTTGGAAGCGGACGATATCCAAACAGTTTCTTTTTTAGATGATGTATTTTAGAGACATGCTTCAATGTGATTTTCCCCCGCTCATTTGTGAGGGAAAGGTCAATGACCACAAGGGGAGTAACTCTCTGACAAGATGAACTCTTTTCCCTCCCACTATACATGCCGCATCTTGGCACAGAACTGCCTGATTAAAGTTCATTGTTCCGACCCTCTGGACAGACTCTGAGTTTAACGATTCCGGTAATCTTAAACTTTGGTGTGTTAAATTCATAGCTCAGAATCCAGTGCCATTCTTTACTTATTTTTAATACAAGTTCATGTAATCAAGCCAAAGAACATTTGTCGTGAAATTAATTGACGGATTGAGCTCCAAACTTAAGCATAATTAATTAATTTGGTTGTTTGATCCACGAAAATGACTTGAGAATGGCTACATTTTCAACCAAGGGACATCACTAGTTGCCTCCCCTGTCACCGCTTAGGATAATTCCTTCGTTTGACGCATGTAAACGAAATGCATTCCGAGCATTCGTACAGTTCATTCCGTGACTCCAAACGGATCTAAAATGACTTGTTACGCTTACAAGTGCAGGTTCTGCAAATTTGGAGGCTTAAATGCCTCTGAATTCTGAGCTATGAATTTAACACGCTAAAGTTCAAGATTACCACCATTCCTTCCTTCTCGTCTTAACTATCTGTGGCAGCTTTGACTCGGAGTAACATCGTCTTTCCACGTGCAAAACATCCCCAACTCAACAGCTTGTCTGCTGATCGTCAAGTTGGATACTTTTCATAAGTGGATTTCGCAGGTTGACATCGTTCGCTCTCTCTGTCTCTCCCTTACCCTTTCTGTAAATAACATTGGACTTGCGGCTTCGGCCGATACAGATGAAACAGAACACGATATGCCCCCCTCGGACCAACCAAAAATCTGGTCTGACGACAAGCCAGCAAAACTATTATAATTAGTGTCTGACGTTACATGGTTCAAAGAAGAAAAGTCTCAGGTTCAATCGATACATCATGTAATATTCACGCATGGGTGTTTGTGCTTGGTTATTACAATTTCACTGATTGCTATCTTGTTCTAGTTTTTCGCACCTGCAGTCTCATGTTCCTTATCAACCTACATTTATTTCACTTGCTCTCATCTAGTTCATCCGTATATAGTACCACAGCTCCTCTTCATAATTATCTTGTCTCTCTATGACGTCTTGCTTTCTGGGGAGATCAACATTTAGAATGGGAACAGGTGCTTCCTCGTCGTATACCAAGAACTCATTAGCAGGGTTTGATTAAAAGCGTATTCAACTGCAATGGTTCAGTGCGTGAAAGCTTATATTTATGGAGGTGTTATATTCAGTGAAAAGGTTCCTGTTCTGGTGTTTGGACAATTTAGCTGTTGTCGCAGATTGTCGCAACGTCTGCCTGTCATGTCACAAAAAGCGAAAAATGCGTCAAGACTTTTGTTTGAAAAATGTAGCTGTTGTCGCAGATTGTCGCAAAGTCTGCATGTAATGTCACAAAAAGCGACATATGCGTCAAGTCTGTTGTTTGAACAGTTTAGTTGTTGTCGCAGATTGTCGCAAAGTCTGCATGTCATGTCACACAAAGCGACATGCGTCAAGTCTGTTGTTTGAACAATTTAGCTGTTGTCGCAGATTGTCGCAAAGTCTGCATGTAATGTCACAAAAAGCTACAAATGCGTCAAGTCTGTTGTTTGAACAGTTTAGTTGTTGTTGCTGATTGTCGCAAAGTCTGCCTGTCATGTTACAAAAATGCAAAAAATGCGTCAAGAGCCCCGCCCTGCTAGTAAGTTCAGCTCGATCAACCCTAACCATAGCAAAGAAAACAAGTCGCGTAAGGCGAAATTACTACATTTAGTCAAGCTGTGGAACTCACAGAATGAAACTGAACGCACTGCATTTTTTCACAATGACCGTAGTCCGCCGCTTGTGCATAACGGAGTGAAACTGACGAGCCTGTTCAGCGCGGTAGTGGTTTCGCTGTGCTGCACAACAACAACAACAACAACAACAACAACAACAACAACAACAACAACAACAACAACAACAACAACAACACATTTTTAATAAGCGTCGGATTCAGAACTGGCGAGATATCTCTCTCGTCAGAGACCAGCAAGAAATCACCAGCAAAAATGTGACCCTCCACCACGAAATGAGTCGCATGTCACCTCGCGCGGTTCTGCGCTTGGCTTAATGCAAGTCCAGGGAGTGTCTGGTAACAGTGTGAGGGTCACCTTAGGCACAGGCGTATAACTCAAACAGTTTTCGCTCTTTTCTAAAACGGGTTTCACCACTGGATAGAGCATAAAAAACTCTTTAGGGAAATGTAAAAATATGAAAATCATGCAAAGGTGACATGCGACTCATCCCGTGGTGGAGGGTCACAAATGACTCATGCGACCCTTTGCATCCTATCCAAGTTGGCCCATGACGAACACAGAGATCACCAACGTCTCTCATCGGGTTGATGGCAAGTGAGCGGCCACTGGGGGTTAAGCTGTGAAAACAAGGGACTTGTTTCCCGACATATCACTCCTTTAGTGTCATTACGCCGCATTACATCCCG
>NC_090256.1:73002050-73009550 GCF_037325665.1 Littorina saxatilis | reverse complement strand
CTGACTGTATTATTATTAAGCAGGTAATACGTCCATAATGTCAAGTATTGTAATCTGCATGCTATGCTAAGCTCCGGCCTTACTTGTAGGAGAACGGTATGTTATATGTCCGTCTGTGTGTTATGCCCTAATGCTGTGTGTTATGTATACTTGCCAAACATATCTATTATAAATGTTGATGGATGAATGATGATAAATTGTAGACGGATGCATGTTATTGATTAAAAGCCCCACAATGATGTGCTTGGAAAAAAAAAAAAAAAAAAAAAAAATCGCTGGAGGAGCATGCATGTATGACATTCCATTTGTCAAATAATTATTTGGATACTTTTTCATGTTTTTTTCACCAGTTTTAGCTAAATAATCATTATTTAGAAGCTCATGTGCTAAATAAGTAATTGTTTATAAACAATGTAAAACAATTCTAAATATATTTTTGTTTACGTAAACCATTCATTATTTACCTAAACAATTCATTGTTTACGTAAATAATTCATTGTTTACGTAAATAATGATTTATTTAGCAACATTGCTGATTGTTTACAAACAATGTAAAATACGTCTAAATAATATATTGTTTACGTAAACAATATATTATTTAGACTTATATTACATTGTTTATAAACAATCAGCAATGTTGCTAAATAAATCATTATTTACGTAAACAATGAATTATTTACGTAAACAATGAATTGTTTAGCCAACACATTTTCCATTATTTAGGGGTTTCTAGGATTCGCTTTTGAACTAAGTTTTATGTCTTTCAGTGATTACTATAATTGAATACAAGGTCTCTCCACACACTCTTATCTTAAAATAGCTGTTGTTTGGATATTATTTTGTTTATTTTACAAGCCGAAATTGCTGTACGAGAATAACTGATCTCAAACACAGTCAAAGGTCAAGGTCAAATAAGGTTTTTCCCTGCCGGGAGTGTTTAGTGTTTGCATTTTCTTGCTTGAAGTTGTTGAAACACAGTTTTTTCCCCTTATGTTCTCTGTTCTGTTTATGTCCCGACAACATGCCTGTCTTTTCATTTCTCTTCCTTTAATCGTTTCATTTCAAAGAGAAAAGTAAAACATATTCGAAACTACGGAGAATTTTCGCGTCACGAAGGAATTCAAAATGGCCGAGGGAGCAGGAAGGAACGATAATATTGAAACCAGAGACATTTTGGAAGTTTTTTTCACGCGCTGCTGCTGATGCCATATGCGGCATTCTGTCTGGCGGACCTGGTCCTGCTGCGGTTGCTGTAGCAGAAACTTTTGATACCGGCAGTGGGTTTTGATACTGGCAGTGGATACTAGTTGTTGGGGTTTCAACACATTACCCAGTTTCGTATATACCAAGTTATGTTGTGTTGTGTAACTTACAGATAAAAAAAAGTTTAATCATGCAGTAAGAGAAATGGAAAGAGAAAGTTTTTGTTGAGACAGAATAGAAAACTTAGGACGGAAAACTTTTTTTCAACAACTTCAAGGGAGAGAATGCAAACACTAAACACTCCCGGTCATGACCTTGACCTTTTGTTTGTTTTCGCATTCAGTTCTTTTCGTACGGCAATTTCAGCTTGTAAAATAAACAAATTTACGAACATTTTCTGATGAAAAGCCGGATATGACGTCATCAAAGACATTTATCGAAAAAAAGAAAAAAACGTTCGGGGATATCAATCCCAGGAACTCTCATGTAAAATTTCATAAAGATCGGTCCAGTAGTTTGGTCTGAATCGCTCTACACGCACGCACGCACACACACACACACATACACACACACACACACACACACACATTCACCACGACCCTCGTTTCGATTCCCCCTCTATGTTAAAACATTTAGTCAAAACTTGACTAAATGTAAACAAGTCGCGTAAGGCGAAAATACAACATTTAGTCAAGTAGCTGTCGAACTCACAGAATGAAACTGAACGCAATGCAACGCAGCAAGACCGTATACTCGTAGCATCGTCAGTCCACTGCTCACGGCAAAGGCAGTGACATTGACAAGAAGAGCGGGGTAGTAGTTGCGCTGAGAATGATAGCACGCTTTTCTGTACCTCTCTTCGTTTTAACTTTCTGAGCGTGTTTTTAATCCAAACATATCATATCTATATGTTTTTGGAATCAGGAACCGACAAGGAATAAGATGAAAGTGTTTTTAAATTGATTTCGAAAATTTAATTTTGATAATAATTTTTATATATTTAATTTTCAGAGCTTGTTTTTAATTCAAATATAACATATTTATATGTTTTTATAATCAGCAATTGATGGAGAATAAGATAAACGTAAATTTGGATCGTTTTATAATTATTTTCTTTTTTTACAATTTTCAGATTTTTAATGACCAAAGTCATTAATTAATTTTTAAGCCACCACGCTGAAATGCAGTACCGAAGTCCGGGCTTTGTCGAAGACTACTTGACCAAAATTTCAACCAATTTGGTTGAAAAATGAGAGCGTGACAGTGCCGCCTCAACTTTCACGAAAAGCCGGATATGACGTCATCAAAGACATTTATCGAAAAAAAGAAAAAAACGTTCGGGGATATCAATCCCAGGAACTCTCATGTAAAATTTCATAAAGATCGGTCCAGTAGTTTGGTCTGAATCGCTCTACACGCACGCACGCACACACACACACACATACACACACACACACACACACACATTCACCACGACCCTCGTTTCGATTCCCCCTCTATGTTAAAACATTTAGTCAAAACTTGACTAAATGTAAAAATGAAGCTTAGAAGTCAATTCTTGATTCCCCTAAATAATGAAAACTGCTTTCCCTAAACAATGAATTGTTTAGGGAAAGCAGTTTTCATTATTTAGCGAATCTGCTAAATAATACATTATATAGGTAAACAATGATTTATTTAGCAACTGCTCACTTTATCCACCCAAAAATAATATTTTGTGAAATAAGTGATTATTTGTGTAAATAATACATTATTTACGTAAACAATGAATTATTTACGTAAACAATGAATTATTTACGTAAACAATGAATGGTTTACGTAAACAAAAAAATATTTAGAATTTTTTTTACATTGTTTATAAACAATTACTTATTTAGCACATGAGCTTCTAAATAATGATTATTTAGCTAAAACTGGTGAAAAAACCATGAAAAAGTATCCAAATAATTATTTGACAAACAGAATGCCATATGCATGTTGTTTTTTTCAAAATGGAAAACGAAGACAGTGTACTCTACGTAATAAGAGGAGATAATTTAAGGTCAAACAAAACAAAGGCGGTATTAGTCCCTGAAAATAGAACAATACCAGATCATCAAATACCGGAGAACCCGCACATTATATAACTTCAAAGTCAAGTCTTATTTGATCTCGCTGTAAACAGTTGATGAAAGGAAAACCTAGTTAAATACATCGCCGTTAGCTCCATAATTATGGTCGTTGGGTCTATGCCAGAATTCTAGTGTTGGCGGTACGATTAGGATTAGGAAAACAAGAAAAGAGTTAAGCCTAAAACCTGAGAAGCGGAAACTAGGAATCGGATTTTCAACTTAAAACATTCAACATTTTTTGTGTGCTGAACTCTTACTTTCTGTGTATTATTCTAATTTTATTCTAATTGAGGGGAGAGTGAGCGAGAGAGAGAGAGAGAGAGAGAGAGAGAGAGAGAGAGAGAGAGAGAGAGAGAGAGAGAGAGAGAGAGAGAGAGAGAGAGAGAGAGAGAGAGAGACCGACCGACCGACAGATAGACAGTCAGACAGCCAACCAGATAGAGAGATAGTTCTTCCTGTTCCTCTATGACATAGACAAGGACACAGAGAGAGACAAACAGAGACATAGACAGACAGACAGCATTTACTATGGAATGGAACAGGACGCCAGGAACATGCATTTTTATTATTACCTTTTTGTTTATTTGTTTTTTTTAGTGCGCTGAATAAAACATAGAAGTCTAATCTTTTTCTTTTTTTCTTTTCAAAGAATTTATTTCGTGCAGTTAGAAAGGAAGTACATTTAAACAAATCGGAAGCCTCGTTTTGGCGCTAGACCTAACTTTTAAAATCTAAATAATAAATTGACAGCTTCTTACACAAACATTGTTAAAAAACAAAAGAATTCTTCTTCTTTTTTCTTCTTTTTTTTAAGGTTGCCAAGCACATCATTGTGGGTCTTTTAATCAATAAATATACGTCTAATCTTATCGGGATTGTATATAAATTAGTCTTGACGCAGAAGCAGGCTGGGCCTTGTCCTTGCTTTCAACGTGAAGTGTCATTTACCATTCCAAGTGAGTAAACGTACTTTGCCGTACGTCGATTGTCCGTGACTAAACGCGAACAAAAGTGCATGACTTTTTATCTTTGAGCACGATTCCATCACGCGTGCAATTCTTAGAATAAACTCCGTCCAAGATCAAAGACCAAGACATCTCATCTACGCGCATGCGCAGAGAATGGCTTCCTGTCCAAAAGTCCAACTTGTTCCTAGTGTAGTTTATCAGTAAAGGTGCGGTCTTTCCTGTGTAAGGCCAAACAAAAATATATGGCACATTTTGTGAACCATGCCGATATTAAGAATAAACAAGTCGCGTAAGGCGAAAATACAACATTTAGTCAAGTAGCTGTCGAACTCACAGAATGAAACTGAACGCAATGCAACGCAGCAAGACCGTATACTCGTAGCATCGTCAGTCCACCGCTCATGGCAAAGGCAGTGAAATTGACAAGAAGAGCGGGGTAGTAGTTGCGCTGAGAAGGATAGCACGCTTTTCTGTACCTCTCTTCGTTTTAACTTTCTGAGCGTGTTTTCAATCCAAACATATCATATCTATATGTTTTTGGAATCAGGAACCGACAAGGAATAAGGTGAAAGTGTTTTTAAATTGATTTTGAAAATTTAATTTTGATCATAATTTTTATATTTTTAATTTTCAGAGCTTGTTTTTAATCCAAATATAACATATAACATAACGGGACTGGGTGGCCGAGTGGTAACGCACTTGCGCTCGGAAGCGAGAGGTTGCGTGTTCGACCCTGGGTCAGGCCGCAATTTTCTCCCCCCTTTCCTAACCTAGGTGGTGGGTTCAAGTGCTAGTCTTTCGGATGAGACGAAAAACCGAGGTCCCTTCGTGTACACTACATTGGGGTGTGCACGTTAAAGATCCCACGATTGACAAAAGGGTCTTTCCTGGCAAAATTGTATAAGGCATAGATAAAATGTCCACCAAATACCCGTTTGACTTGGAATAAAGGCCGTGAAAGGTGAATGCTCGCCTAATAGGCTACTGAGCTTTACTGGCCGATGTGAATGCGTTATATATTGTGTGTAAAAAATGTCTGTTTGTCTGTCTGTCTGTAAAAAAATTCCATTTCAAACGGCAGAAATTAATATGTAAGCGCCTAGGGCTATATCTAGATTAGGCGCATAAAAATGATCACAATAATAATAATAATAATAATATTTATATGTTTTTGGAATCAGAAAATGATGGAGAATAAGATGAACGTAAATTTGGATCGTTTTATAAAAAAAATATTTTTTTTACAATTTTCAGATTTTTAATGACCAAAGTCATTAATTAATTTTTAAGCCACCAAGCTGAAATGTAATACCGAAGTCCGGGCTTCGTCGGAGATTACTTGACCAAAATTTCAACCAATTTGGTTGAAAAATGAGAGCGTGACAGTGCCGCCTCAACTTTCACGAAAAGCCGGATATGACGTCATCAAAGACATTTATCAAAAAAACGAAAAACATGTCTGAGGATATCATACCCAGGAACTCTCATGTCAAATTTCATAAAGATCGGTCCAGTAGTTTAGTCTGAATCGCTCTACACACACACACACACAGACAGACAGACAGACAGACACACACACATACACCACGACCCTCGTCTCGATTCCCCCCTCTATGTTAAAACATTTAGTCAAAACTTGACTAAATGTAAAAACAAAAATTAAAAAAGCCGACCAACCAACCCTATTTTGGGGGGTCATGTTACCCTAAACCAACATAAATTGTTTGGCCTAAACGATATGTAAACCAGAAAAGATCTCTCTTTAACACTGGAAAAGAGCATCCTCCCACCTAGGCATGTACCCAAACTAATTAGCCTGGACAAGCCAAAAAACCGTCAGACGAGCGCTTCAAACGAGAATAATGTAGGTGCTGTGTCAAAATTTAAGAACTAAGATTAAAAAGTGTACATGCGAGTATAAAGTGCAAAACTTAAACTTTCATATGGAACAGTCCAGAGAATTCTACTCAATGCTCTTCCCCTTCAAAAGCTGGCCGCAAAATGGGTGTCTCATTAGCTGACAGGGGAACGGAAAGAGCATCAGGGTCCTCTTGCACGCGATCTGCTCAACCGTTGTGAACCGAGTAGACCCAAATTTGTTGTTACTGTAGTCACTGATTATGAGACTTTGGTTTTCTTCTACTTTAGTGCCAGAAAACGCAGAAACAAAGCGTGTCTCGACCAAAATGACGAGATGCATCACATTTGTAAGCTAGGTTTTCAAAGCAGAAACAGGGCTATTCGCTTTATTTTTCGACCACGAAGGTCCCGTTGCAGTCGATTTTCTGTCTACTAACACGGTACTGTCATTGTCACGTACTATGCAGAAACCTTTTTACCCAAACTTACTTACGAGTTTAGCAGTCAGCGACCAAACTGCGAAACCCAGACTGCCCTTCTCCTTCATGAAAATGTCATTCTCCACAAAAGAAGGAGTGTAACTTCATTCCTAAAAGACCAAATGATCCCATTTTTGTCTCACTCATTCTTCAGACCTGATTACACCCCTCGTGATTTCTGGTTAATACCCTGTTTGAAAATCAGACTTTTTGCCAACAAGTTTCACTGCACCCAGGACCTCAAAAAAGCCGTCAAATCAGAGCTCAAAAGCAACCCCAAATAAGGCCACCCTAAGGCCTCTTCTGGTTGGCTTAGGCACTTGGGACTTCGCATAGATGTAGGAGGAGAGTAGTTTTAATGACTGGTGTATTTTGGGCCAGATACGCCAATACGGTCATACACGTAAAACCCCACTCGTGCAACAACATGAGTGAACGTGGGAGTTTCAGCCCATGAACGAAGAAGAAGAAGATTTCTTAAAAATAAAAATAAACACTTTGACAAGTGAGCACCCAGGCTGTTCATTTTTGGTACGTGGTCAAGTAGCGGTATGGACTGTCTAAACCCGTGTTAAAACCTGTACGAGTCAATGATGACCCATAAGAATCTCGACACAGGAAGGACGCCGTCTCAGAATTGTCGTGATTTTTACAATACATTGACGTATTTCTACCTACGATTATGAACGTGTCGTGATCCAGGTGTGAAAATGACGTCCTGCATGGTGTCTAGACAGTCACGTGGCCTGGTCATGACATGGAGAACACACGGACGCATATTGACCTCCTTCATGTTCTTCTTCAGGATGGTATCACAGTGTTCTAGATGAGCGAACGTGTAGCAAAGACCTGTACGCGTACGTGTAGATATTACGTCAC